>NC_045690.1:4969434-5292794 GCF_003331165.1 Xiphophorus hellerii
TAAATACATACTGTGGACAAAACTGTTCAAATGAATTATCTTCATGGATATGCCTTGAAATGCACAAAAATATACAGAACATCCCTGAGGGGACAGAATATTTATGGCAGAATAGATGCAATTTGGTTTAATTTAAGAGAAAAACTGCTTTCCTCTACTTCACCTTACTGACATTTTATATTTCTATGTGCGCATCGACATGAAACATGCACTAAATCACATTTAACTCTTACATATTCCCTCTTCCTTGAGTGATGTAGGACATGGTGTTGGTGAAATAAGGGGAAATATGTGCAGTTTTCCAAAAGTAATTTCTTCTCACATCACATCTGGCTCTCCATTCCTCAAGCTGGAGGCTTTAAGCCCGCCTCTGCGGCGCTTCTGGAATCCCAGGTCTGTTAATTGCAACATTTGCAGCCATGTTGGTATTCAGGTAAAGCGCTGGGAACAGATGGCATTTACCTTTAAATATTATTAACATCTCACAAGCAGCCAGCTTTGTGGGTGGGGGTTATGAGGACAAGAAGACAAGCAGGTGAAATCACCACACTTTCCTATTACCATTTTGAATGAAATTGAAATTGGGGCAATTTTTTGTTGACATTTAATAAACAATTGGATGTTTCTGTATTAGGCTCCATGTTGTAGGCTGTGAAAGTGTACACAGACCTGTTAAAAATCCAGGCTTTTGTGACATAAATGAGAGCATGATTAATCATTTTAAACAGCTTTAATGTACCATATCTTGCATAAATCAACACAAACAAATCAAATAGGGAATAAACTGCACAAAAAACATATACAGTAACTTGATTTAGATGTGCACACCCTTAAAACTGATGCATTGTTACATGTCCTTTTTAAATTTTTTAATTTGACATCATTCAACATTTTGACCCGACAATATTTCCGAATGTGAACTTTTTCAGCAATTCTGAAAAATGAAATTCCTATTTATTTTCCACTTTCTGCCAGAACATTTAAAGTTTTTATATACCTATATCAACACTCATATTGAGTGTTGATATAGGTATCAACACTATATCAACACATGAAACATGTATTCATGATTTCATCTACCACAAACATTTTCTTTAACTTATCAGTGCTTCTGTATGTCTTCCTTTTAACGGTGTATCTGCTCTTTCTTTTCAGACCTCCAGTGCCACATGGCCATTCACACTGAGCCAGGTTCTGATTCAGTTCAGTTTCTTCTTGTAATTTAAAGATTTTCTTTCTGCTGCTCAGTAGGAGGAATTGCTGCAAATTCTGGAAGAGACTGACTGCTGTCACTGCATGCTGCAAGTCAGTGACATGATCAAGAAAACTTTTAACCAATTTGAATGATGATCTTAACTTAATTAATTTTGTTTCAGATCAATCTGAATGACTTCAATTAATATTAAGTGTGAATGCAAGATGACTGAATGGTGAGCTTCAATTAAAAAGTGCTACTTTAGGGTTGTGCAACAGGTTTTTGCAACTTTTAAAAAATATACTTTAATCCAAACACATTTGTTTTTTGCATCTGAATTGTATAGGTTCTCAACTTAATGTGAGAAAGGCATAGAAATAATTTATCATGGTTTCATTTTTAACCTCAATAAAATATGACATTATGTTAAAACACATTTTTCATTATTTTTATGTACATATAAACATGTGCTGCACTTGTTTGTTTGGGGTTTTTTTTAAACAAAATCAACATTGAACATACGTTTAACAACAATCATTCAAGATCTGAAGCAGATTCTTCAGTGTTCTTTTCATGTGTTTAATTTAAATTTTCATCTAATGATCTAAACTATAGGGGAATGATAAACATCAAACTTTAGAATCCTAAATACACTTCAATGCTGCAGCTGCAAGAACAACTTTGCATTGAAAAAATTGTAATTAAGAGCAAAAAAATGACTCCAAAAAAATAAAAAAAATCCAGAGAGTGCTTTAAGTGCATCTGAATCTGTTATGAAATGTCTGAAATATAAATAGCAGCCTATCAGAGTCTCTGCAAATGCACTTAAGAGTTGGATGATAGGTGATGTGTCAGACAGATGAGATGCCATGGAGTGACTGGAAATCACCACAGCAAAGTGGAGGAAAAAAGAGGGGGAAAAAATAAAGCTGAGGACAGAGAAAGCAAGATTTGACATCTACATGGCACCAGGTAAAAGAGTGTTTGCTTTGCAATGACAGGTAAAAATCTCCACGTACTAATTTTACAGTCTCCACTAGACCTTTCAATGTATCTAGAGAGAAAAGTACAAATGTGTTCACTGATGGTTGCCTGTGTTTAAATCTGGACAGTTTGGAGACCAGGAGGTTTTTGTGGCTCAATCATTCTTTGGTGCTACATGTTGATGGGTAAAGCCCACAAACAAAAGAACACAAAGGCACCTACAGGTCTAAAAATATGTGTTTCTATTTCTTTATTTATGCCAACATTAGCCTGATGCATCCAGTGTGTTTCCACTATTTGCCTCCCTTTTCATAATGAACTTTAATGTTGATTTGAAGCCAACTGTGAAGTCTTCTGTGGTAAGAAAATGTTGCTTGGTTTCACCAATTATGGACTTTTCATGCTGCAGAAGTCATCTTTGTCACCGTCTGTGCTATGTGGTTAAAATTCAAACCTGATGTTCATTAAGTTTTTTTCTGCAAGTGCTGCATCACTTTGTGTATTATTCCAACCCTAAAATGAGATTAAAATGATAGTGTGCTATATAAAATGGCCCAACAAACCAAACAGTGTCTCTCTAACAACGTTTTTGTGCATTTAAAAGAGGCATTGTGCACCATCCAGGTGAATATCTGTCCTTATATATGCATATTTACGTAATATGTCGCCAGATCAAATAGCTCCACTTTTTTCAAAGACCATAGCTTGTTTGCATTTGCAGAACGCATAGAAAAAATACCACCTGCTGAAAATTGGTGGTAATTAAGGGGCTTGAAAGGAAGTAGAGAAAAATGTGACCTGCTGCTCTCAACTTTCCCCAAAAAGATTCAGGGATGTTGCAAATAAAAGATTAAATTTGTCTTAAAAATTGCTCTATTGTTATTTTTTTAAAATAAATTCTTAATTTCGTTTAAAGCTCCATGTGTACTTAAAAGCTCTTTGTATACTTAGGTTTTTGTGCTGCTTTCTTACTCTACTATAACTACAAGTTGAGTTAAGACTTTTACATCTAGTTTGTTCAAATTGTGTTTTTTCTTAAACTAATGCCTTTTATCTTTCCAATCATTGCCTCATTTACAATCTGCAGGATGACCTATTTTGAGTAGCACCTCATCAGATCTGGACCTAAAGTTCTGTTGATAAAAACTGTAATATAAATCTGGAATATTTTTTCATTTTATCTCCCAAATGATTTCAACCTGACACAAAACATGGATATATTGCTTCCATCTGTGTCTGCATCTATTTCGTACAATCTGTTCTGTAAATCTAGTGCAGAGATACAGCAAAGAATGAGTCAGAAAACAGAGGATATTGCTTGATGAATAAAAGAATAACTTCACTTTTCCAGCTCACATCTGCTCAAACATTTTCCTTCAACTTGATGGATCAAAATTGACAAGTAAATATGTAGTAAAACATGTAATTTAATAGTGGCAGTTTGTCACTGATCATACTGAAGGTGAGACTTTATTCTAGTTCAAGATAGTTTTGTTAGAAAATTGATAAATCTGCACCCTTTTCCCTCTTTTTTCCTCTGTTTGCAGCAACGTCCTGAGCTTGCACTTACATGTCTCTCTGTATTTGTCACTTCTGAAGGGAGAGCACCTGTTGTCCCTGGAGCACTGACCCCATTGTTGAGTGATGCTACCTTGCTTTAGATTCACATCCACGGACTGCAGATCGTTCACTTTTAAAATCCCCACCGTCAACCTCTGTAGCTTCCCTCTCTCCATTTGTCCACATGCATGAGCGTTTCTACTTGAAAGAAACACATGATGTTTAATCTGTTTTCCCAGGTGCGCATGAAAGTGCCAAACTGCCACATGTTGCATTAAAATCAGGGAAATTAACAAACCTTTTCAACTGATTGCTTTGCAAATATAAAGAGAACACGCTAGAGCATGCCTCCCACTGAAATGCTGCAGGACTGGAAGCAGTGGAGGTTATTAATATATGAATAGAGGTGATTGCTGTCTGCCTCGCTCTTTTTAGTTCATAACAGGTGCAAAGGTAACTGCTTTAGTTTCCCTGGAGACAGCAATTAGAAAGGGCAGAAGGCTCATCTCAAAGACGGGTTGAGTCAATGGGAAAAATGTGCTGTGAAGAGCAAACTGTGGAAATTATAGTCTATGAAAAAAATCTGAGTTTGCTGTGTGACAATAAGGTGACTGCAGATTTATTTTTGCTTTTACATGTTATGTGGATTTTTTTTAAAAGAGCATAAAGGAACCTATTATATGACACAAAAGAACAAAAATTTACTAATGCATCACAAACACAAATAGCCGAGTTATTTCTGTTAGAAAGAAAATGAGGATCTTAAATTTTATTTGTGGAAATGTGATCATTCAGCATCTGGCAGTTATTTCTAACAATATTTGAACAATTTTTCCAGCTGTAAAGGTTTTAATTGTGCTTTTTACATAAATCGACAAAAAATAACTATATAAATGGATCTACTCTGTTTGAATGCACTACATCTAGTTACATTTAATCAATATAAAGATTTGTCCCTGAATTAGTTAAGGAGACGCATAATTTTCCGGGTTTTTTAACATTCTGGTACTGATTTGGTCTTTACAGGTTTGGTTAGGTTAATACCTCATCAAGTCAGAAGTTTTCTGGTCATTAAAACAGTAACTAGAAAAATATATATTTTTCATTTTGTTTGTTTTTTACTCATCTCTGCATCTCCAAAGGTTTTTGCTGAAGAGAGAGAACTGACTCAACACAAAAACATGCAAACTGCTGACATCAGGTGAACCTGTTGTGGCATGTTGCTTCTGCTCATATTTATCAAAGTTTTCTGCTTTGTAAATCCAGTAAATAAAATAAAGCAAATAAGGCATAAAAGACAGCTGCAGAAAATACAGGAATTTTCATATCAGTGTTTAAAAATCTCTGAATTTCTATTGTACTTGAATGATTTTCCCCTGTTCTCTATGTGCTTTTTATTGTCAGTTTTGCAATTTTCAGGCATTAATAATTTATCATTAGGTTTGGTCCCCAGTTGCTATTTAAATTTGTGTTCAGCCATTCCGCTTTTAGCTTCCTGCTACTGCGGCACTTCAGGTTTATTGTTTGTTTTAATAAAAATGAATTTATTCTTCATCCAGCTTTAATGTATTCTCACCGTGATGTTTTTTTGGCATTTAGTGAACATGGTGAAACAGAAAAGTCACTTAAAACCCTGGCAGGCCACCATTATATATATCGAGACTTATCTCCTTCTACATCCTTAATACAGTTTCTTATTTAGAACATTTAAAAACAAAATCTTTCTTGAGATAGTACTTTCTCTTGACAAAAGGCTTCCATGATAACCTCTATAAAGTCGACTTACTAGTGGTTCTATCAATATAAAACAAATGAAAAAGGCAAGCAGAAAACAAATCATGCAAAGCATTATAAGGCAATCAGGACTTTGACATTCTGTGTCTGATGCGAATTAGAGCGCTAACAAGATTTATGAGCATCTCAATGTGAAGTCTGATTTTCTTCCCTTTTTTACTCATTTGTAGTTTTACTCACAACATTTAAATCAGACAATCAACTTTAGTTCTCAGTAGAGCTTAAACCTTACTTTGTTTTCTACCATAGAGTGAAAAGATCTTTTGGTCTCTTCATCTTGAAGGGGATGAACCGCTTCCACTGTCTTTGTGCAACTAAAGAGGCTGGATGACACAAATCAGAACTAAAAACAACAGATGAACCAAAACCAATCATTTCATCCAAATGTCTAAGCACAGAAGATTGTTTTTCAGGCTCTGGAGTTTTTAGCTGAAAATGTTTTGCAGCACAACCTAAACTTTAAAAACGTTTCATAAAATCATTTTGCTCCTAAGTTTCTGAATCCACATCAGAAGTTCAAGTCACTGGAGAGTTAAGCTGCATAAGTGGACATCTGCAGAACTGTAAAATATTCTCCTTTTTCCCTACAAAGTTACAAGTCTACTTGTAACTTCATCTACCATAGTAAAAAAAACCATTGCTTATATACGGAGTACTTGAGAATAAGCAGATCTATAATTTTAATTTGTGAAAATGAAAACTGAAAAATGAAAATGATATATAACTATACACACAAATCAGCAGGTTCTGGTACTTAAAATAAGTAAATAAAAAACAGGAGTAAAAATAATTCATCCATCCATCCATTTTCTAACATCCTTGTCCCTAGTGGGGTCGGAAGGTGCTGGTGCCTCTCCAGCTACGTTCTGGACGAACGGCGGGTTCACCATGGACAGGTCGCCAGTCTGTCGCAGGGCAACACAGAGAAAGACAGGACACACAACTATGCACACACACTCACATCTAGGGAGAATTTAGAAAGACCAGTTAACCTGACAGTCATGTTTTTGGACTGTGGGAGGAAGCCGGAGTACCCGGAGAGAACCCACGCATGCACACGGAGAACATGCAAACTCCATGCAGAAAGACCCCGGGCCGGGAATCGAACCCAGGACCTTCTTGCTACCAACTGTGCCACTGTGCAGCCGCCTAAAAATAATTCACATCATTACAAAATAAATTCAGGCATAAAAAAATAATTTGAAGCAATACGTATAGTACAAGCAACCGGAGACATTACTACTTTTAACTCCATGTTCACTTGACCACCAAATGGCACCAAAAGTAGCATTATTTCAAAATGGTTCAGTAAATTACTGCTAGATGTACATTTTCTCAAACAGTTACCAAAGTAAATGTAACTAGCTAGTACCCGCCTCAACATCCTGCTGACTTTCTAAAATTAGTTTGGATGAACCAATAAATTAGGTTTCAATGTAAATATTTGTTTGCTTATCATTTTTTCCAAATTTATCAATCTTCTTTATCTTCTTTTGTTTTCAAGTGTTTCATTTTCTCGTTCGATAAAATGACAGCTCACACTTAGGTTTAAGTTCCAAGGAGACATCTCTTTAGAAACGCCACAGGAGTCGAAAACGGAAATATTGATCACATATCTGCCATTTGTCCTGCCTATAATTTCATCACTGAAGTAAGAATTCCCTGTTGGGTCAATGACATGTAACAAAAGCCAAATGCACACTCTTAATACGCACTCCTTTTTCTGGCCTCGGCTGAATAATTTATGCATGGGTAAAGTGATCAGTTGTAAAGCTTTCAGAACCAAGTGCAGTTTCCCTTTTGTTTTGTTTTTCTCCAGCAGCATCTTTCAGGGGTCAAGGCCTGCGCTGTGTTGTACAATACCAACTTAAAACTACTTAACTGCTGATGAAAACAGAAAAGGAGGAAGACAAATGATGACACTAGAAGGCGAGGAGAGGAGACCGAGGGAAAGAAAAAACTCAGGGAATAAGAGAACAGTGGGAGTTGTATGCTGTTTGTCAACTCAGGGAGAGCAAAATGTCAGTTTTTGTGATGCATCAGTGAGGGATGGCTGCCATTATCCTACCCAGTGGGTATAAGCAGGCAATATGAGCACACAGTTTCCACACCCAAATGAAACACACTGAGCTTTCCACAGTGGGGATGCCCAGAGCCAGCAGGGAAAATGGAGTGTGGAAGCATGTGAGGCATAAAGATTGGTGGGGGGAAGTATAAAGAGACTCAGGGTTAAGAAAAAAAAAATAAAGTAAGGAGAAAAGAAGCAGGTGTCGCTGCACACAGAAAGGCGAAGCCAAGAAGGTAAACGTCAGAATCAGACAAAGAGAGGAAAGTAGAACAAAGAGAGTGTGGGTTCCTGTTGTTTGAATAGTCCCAGTGTTTAAATATAATGGTCTCTCTCAACCCGGACCACAAAGTGAGATCCAACATCCATCGAACAAAGTGGCTGCGGCAGATATGGCAGTTTTTGGCGCTGCAGAAGGGCGCGCACAATGAGAGCTTTAATTATAGAACAAGAACAGCTCACACACTCTTCCAACACAGAGGGAAGCTACCTGTAATTGTTTTAGCAGAATGAAGGGGTGTGTGTGGATGTGTGTGTGAGAGACGGAAAGAGACTTCTTGTGAGTTTGTTGTAATCACAGAAAATTCAGAAATAAACGTCAAAAACTATTTTTTTTTAGTAATTTTTGTAATGTAAAAAAGAAGTATAATCTAAGAATATGTCACATTACTTTTTTGTCACAATGAAAGCAATATTAATAAAAAATGCTTTATTTAATAAAGATCCATAAATTGATTACACTAAATGTTAACATCTGGGTAAAACGTCTCAAATATTTCTGTTATTTTGACAATTAAGGCTTGTAGCTAATTACAACCCAAACTTCAGTTTTTTGGAAAACTTGAATGTTACAACAAAAAGTTTGCAGTGCAACTTTTTCCTACACTTTTTCCATCCACTAAACTTTACATCAGTATGTTTGCATCCATGACTTTTGAATAATTTCCTTAGCAATGACGTTTTATGATTCTGTACATTTCTATATCACTATATATTATACTTAATGGTCTTATTCTCATTTTCTGAGAAACCTCCATAGATTAAGTGGGTAAAATTGCTGCTTTGTCAAGCTGCAAGTCATAATCTTCATAGTAGATTGAAGACAGACACTTGAAATGCATCACTGTGGTTAATCTAATGTATTTAAGTTTCACTTTCAACATGGAGGTTGCCCCACATGAAATTCCCTTTAACCAACTATGTGCATCTCTACTCATTTCTTAACTAAATAAAACAATATATACGAGTCTTTATGGACAGAATGCAAAGCAAAGCAGACAGAACTGATAAAATCACAAGAACATTAGAACAGAGTATTTGTCATGTGAAAGCTATTTCTAGTATATCGATTTATTTCCCCTAAGGGATAATTCAAGGAAAGCCCTTAGGCCTTCTGGGTAAAGATTTATTGACAAGTAAAGTACCTTTATTGGCGCAATAACAGCATTTTATTTGCTTTTAGGAATTATTGATCTGGGAAACATATTTGAGCATATGACAGCATGTGTGGGCTGTAAATTTAATGGTTTTTATTACAAAATGCAGCCCACTTTAATGAGTCAGAAAACTATTAAAACGAGGACTTCATTTTGGTTAATCACTAAACCTGTAAACCACAATGACTGTTAGCATATCAAACTCATATTTTATATTCAAGAAAGATTACGGCTAAAAGTCTGTGTTTGGAACAGAGACAGAAAATCTATTATGAACAAAGGAACGCATCTCAGTTTGGCTTATTCTCGTGCAGAACAGCTGAACTTTCGAGTGAAACGGAATGTCTTACATAGATAATCAGAAATACCATTATTTTCCTGGCAGTAACAGGACAACACGCTGGCAGCTGCATGCATCAAAACGAAGCCTCAGAGGTGAATTTGCCTCAGTAAGTGATTCACAGTTCTCTGCGCCTTCAATCAATGTTATTTTTCCTCTTAGATTTGTAATGGTGTGTGCTATAACGGCACTTTCTCCTTGCTTCTCCGTGACGACGGAGCTGGGAGAATGAGTCAGGAAGCCAAACCATTATCGGAAAATGTCACAGCGAGTCTGAGGTGCAGAGGACGTTTGTTCTCTCTCAACTAGTAGCCTCGGTGCATAAATCTCTTGAAATGCTGCACTTTCTTTGTCAGCCGTGGTTACCCTCCAGTGCAGCACAAGCCAAGCTGAAATAGGAGGAGAATTCAGACAGATGAGTTCTAACAATTTCAAAGAAATCCAATACACAGTTCAGCCCACATCTCAGTCAAACCACCAGCTGTGGCACCTGCGCTCTGTCTCTCCTCCTCTGTGTCTGTATCTATATAAAGCAAGTCAATAATATGACGGCAGCAAAGTAATCAAAACAAGGACCTGTCTGGGCACATTTGAATGATAAAAGTGAAAAAGACAAAGAGAGATGAGAAAACTGTGCAAACTTTAATTCTCAGCGTAAAAGAACAAAAGAAATGTCAGGAACAAAGGAAGATTTCCTCTTTTCTGCTCGAAAGGCCGTGTATGCAAGGCATGCACTCAAAACAGGAAAGATGATGTTGTGAGAAAAGGGGGAAATTATCGTCTTTTCAGCCTTTTCTTCAGTACAAGCACAAATTCAGCTGTGGAGAGATTACTGAGCCGGCCTGCTGGGGGCCCAGGGGAGCCTCCAGGCCACAGTTTGTGGCCTGAAAGTCAATCTGTCAGCTACAAAGAGTCCTAATAACAACAACACTGCAAGAAACGCACTGCTGATGCAAACTGCTGCAAACTAATACAAAGAAACAATGGCTCTGGATCTCTCCATATTATTACCATTTCAGTAATTTATTTCATGCCATAAATGAACCCTTTTGTACCCATGTGATTAGTCACTGCCTCAGTTTATTTCTCTTGGTAGTTAATTATCTTTATAAATTATGGGAATAAAGGTTCTTAAAATTGCTGTAACCTTTTTTAATTCTTAATCTATTATTTTAATTATTACCCTTGAGTTTGCTGCACAAATAAAAAGACTTCAATGTTGACCAGGACGATTTCAGGCAATGATGAAGGATGCCATCTGCCAAGTTACCACAAATGACTGGTTGCCACGGTAACATTAAGTGCACAGCGTTCTCTCTGTGGTGATTACCAACAGTACGTGCCAGTTAAAGGAGTTAAGTTCATCTGTTTTTAATTATTGCAACCTCAAGTCATATTTACAGTAAGTAAGCCCACAAACCACATCTCAGACAGAGATGTTCACATTCTCCTGCTCAAAGGTGCGTTTGATTTATTAACCAGGAGTGATTGTGGGCTATGAAAGTTTCATAACAATCTGTTCATGTTTGCTGTAGCGTCATAATCACAACCATATGGATCTCACTCAAATTAACCACCTTGGTTTGGCCCCATTAACTGATGGAATATGAAAAACTATGACCACTAAGTATATATGAGTGCTCTGCTGCTGGTAGAAATATTCCCTGTAGTAATTAAGAACATGGCTTGCTATATTATTTCAAGCAGATTTTAGAAAATTACTGAAAATTTCTGTTTTTTTTTTAAGTGATTACATTGAAAAAAATGGAGGAAAAATTGCTCGTTTTTGTGGAAGAGCAACATCGCACATACACAAAACGGCAGAAAATTAAACTAAACCTAAAAAAAGATATAAAATAATCAAAATGAAACAGAAATTTAAAAAAAACTAGAAGATTGACCTCAAAAGGATAAAAGAAACACCCATATCATGACACAAGCTGCCCCAAAGTGGAACAAAAAGGCACAGAGATATAAACAAGGCTAAAAAATAACAGCAGTCACATGTTCTGTAACATCAAAGAGATACAACAAATCCAGGCGGCCACGGTCAATTTACCGATTCACCAATTTGCATGCCCAATTAAGAATTTTGGATTGCAATTCTAGTTGCATCTATAAACAAATCATTTTGTATTCCTAAAATTATGCTGCATCAGTTTGTTTTAGTTGTTTCGTATATGATCAATAATCATAAAAATAGTGATAGAATTTAATTTGAATGTATTATTTGTAAATGGACTATGTTCTACTGCTGCAAGATATAATTTATTGCAGTCATTTCATAGATGGTTATTTTCATCTGTTGTCAGAATGGGTAGACAAAACAGCAACAGAGAGAAAAGTAATCAACTTACAAAAAGATGCAAAGCAACTGCAATCATATCTGCTGTAATATCAAAGAAGAGACCCAGGCTAATCCTAAAGAGTCTCCAGGTATCATAATTTAACAAAAACATGGAAAAAACATGCAAGAGATCAAAAGTGTCTATGCTTTTAGTCTGATTATTTATGAAGACAAGAGGGGTGAATCATTTAACTGCAGGAGCTCAACATAAACATATCCAATGGGTCTTTGTGACTAATATACGCTTCCATTCCTGAAAAGTTGCCTTCATTGTCTAGCAGATATAATGCCTCAGCGGTACAGTAAACGTTCCACCTGCAGTTAACACCAGCCTTCCACATGTTTGTGTCTTTGCCTCCTCTTCGCATCGTCTTCTATTGAAGCTGTGACAGCGAGGCTCCGGATTGAGAATCAGATCGCAGGAGATGATTGTGCCTTTCCATCAACTCAGCCTGTGAATGCTCTCATTGTGCCTGCCATTGTAAGAGCGCTGACAATTGATTTAAAAAAGATCTTTTTCCCATTATGTCTGAAAAGCCAGGAGTATGACGTTATCTCCCACCTATGCTCGAGCATCTTTTAAACACCTCCCGCAGACATCTTTGGCATTTGCGTCCAGATTGAACTAAATGAGAATAGATGTCGTGGAGTTTTCATTTTTTGGGAAACGAGGACAGCGAATGCCTCTTACTCTAAATCAGCCCCATCAGTTCAGTGAACTCCGTTCGTCGCTGTGACAGTTGAATATGTGTGGGTGACAGTACAAACAAAGGTGAATCGATGCACTTCCCCGAGGAGGGGGGAAAAAAGCCAAGTTGAGAGGAAGGCAAAGAGTGAGTAAGAGAAGACTGAGAGATGAAGGTGGCAGCGTGACATAGGGAGTGTGACAGTGTCATGCAGACTGGTTTCATCGTTTCTCCCCAGTGCCCTGGGGAGATCATTAGCTCACAATATGGAGTCTATCAATCCTCACAGAATACCACTTTCCCCTCCAGATACATGTCCCGTCTGTCTGCCTCTCTCTGCGCCCATCCATCCGTCTGTCTGTCTGCTCCTCAGATCTACACTCAGAGTCATCATAAACGTAATTGGGAAATATTCTGCATGGTATACATCCTCTGAGGGCCTAAAAACAACCTTCAAAACGTAATTAAAGAGAGTATACATTATGGAAGTTTAATAAGACCGCATTCGACCCCGATGACAACCAGAGTCAGATAATTAGGGTTGCTTAGTTCAAACACGTGAAAAAAAGCCCTGCTAAAGTAAAAGAGGTCAGCATGGTGAAGTTCTGTTCAGGACTGCAGAAATACCACAGTACACTGCATAAACACCAAATCTTACCAAGTATTTTTGGTCATGTTTCTAGTGCAAATAACTTAGTAAGTTTGAATGGAGACAAAACTAACTTACAAGTAACTTTTCAGCAAGATATAGAAGCTTGCTTTAAGTAATTCCTTAATATTGATCAAAAGGTGACCTATTATGTTTTCTTGAACAGGTCAATGGGCGAAACAAAACATGTTCATTACATTTTTTTTGTACAAAATCATTCTTAGATAATGAGATTTCAATTTTTACAGTGTGTGTGTAAAAATGGCTAAAAAACAGATCCACAATTATACAACCCTACATCTTAGAAAAGCAGAAGTGGGGCCTCCTGCACAACCAACAAGAATGCAGCATGTGGTTTCTGGATAGTAAGTCAAAAAGAAAATATTTTGTCTTTTCCGGCAGTTTGGTCAGCAGTAAATTCTGTCGACCAAATGTCCCGGAGCTCAGCTTGGATTGCTAGGTAACGAGCTCCTCTGGTTACTAAGTGAGGAGCAGTGTCTGCTTAATTGTGACATTACATTCCAGAGGTTTTTTAAACTGAGGTTGCTTGCCTTGGATTCTACTTGAGCTCCAGCTTTACATTTTCACGAAATTCAAATATTAAAGTACTTTCACAGATTCTGATGTGTAGTTTGTTTCCAGAGTTACCGAAATGTTTCTCGAACCAATAGAGCTGTGCATCCAGAAGCATTCTGCCCGGGTAGAAAAGAGCTGATGCTGGTACTAATTGGAAAAGAGAGGAACACACAAACACTGTTCTTCTTTCATACATCCACCTGCTCACACACCCACAGAGCCCCTGCAGGAGGTAATCTCTCTTCCTGCTCCGGCTCTGCCTGGTCAGCCAAGCGAAGCTGCCACCTCATTGTGTCCTTCTGTACCAAGGTTCTGTACTGTCCTCCTGCAAGCAATGAAAAAGAGCGAGATACATTTTCCACCACTACACACACACACACACACCCCGGTCTGCATGAAGTCTGATGCCCTGCAGTACAAACAAAGAGATATTACAAAGACTGAAACCCCTAATTCATCGTCTGCTATTTTCACTAAATTGCGATGTACCTTTGGTAATAGCTTGTAAACTGGGTCATGTTAAGTTATAAACGATGTTTCACTCTGAAAACTGGAAGGGAATACTCAACAGCTCCTTGTTTGGTTATTATTTTCCTCTAATAGGACAGTAAATAAGAGAAATATTAGGAAAGTAGGGCAAGCAGCAATTTAAAAATCAATATTATTTCATCTAATGTAGTAAGTCTTATCAAAAGTTTCTTAGATTATAAGTTTTTTTTGGACTTTGGCTCTTTTTTCTGTATAGTTGTGTGTAAGTTGAAGCTTTGAGTTGTAAAGTGACAGAAAATGATCATCTTTAAGATCTAAACAGGTTTGTAAGTATAGCTGAACTGATGTTCCTGCATCCCGCAACGCCAGTGTTATGGCAGCTGATTATACACAACAAGCAAGAGGATGTTTTGTCATGTTTTGGTATAGATGCCTCCATTTCAGCCACACATACTCAGGAAACTACAAGATTTTTTTAAGGTGATCTGTTATGCAAAATTCACATTTTGCAGTTATTAAAACTTCCAATTGGGTCTCAACTTCTTCTGAAAAAAAAAGCCCAAGCACTGAAAAACCACCCAGCTGTTTTTGGCAATTGATGGGCTTAATCCGCTGGAGTTGCAGTGTTACCTAGCAACTCAAGCGGAGCTCCAGCTGGTTTTACCACTGTACAATGGCTGCTGGAAAAGACAACAGTTTAGTTGTTGACTTACCATCCAGAAACCACTTTCTGCATTCTTGTTGGTTGTGTGGGAGGCTCCATTTCTGATTTTCAAAGATGTACAGTTCTATAGTTGCACATCTGTGTGCAGCTATTTTCACGTAAGTGTAAACGTTGAGTTGGGGCGCATGGCCAACAGTAGCTTATTTGGATTTCAAGTGACAAGAGGCCCTAAAAGGGCTTCAGACGGGGCTTGGAGCAGAGATGGATGCAGAAATATTGGAGAGCAAACAGAGGGCAGTGGAATGAGGAGCATGTAGGTTCCCAGCCACAGATAGATGATCCAGAGAAGTTCCTTTCTGTCGAGGGTTTTGTTTGGAAATCTGTGAGCTCGAGGAGTTTCTTTAAAGGGAAAAAACACAAGGATTTTAGTCATAGGAATGCTGGGAAGAAATTGCTGTCTTTGTGCTATACTCCTAACAACAAGTTGGTTAAAAGTCCCAATTAAAAATATATTTTGCTAAATTGTCGTTAACTGCTCCAACCTTTGAGGTAAATATGTTTCCATTTGAATGAACCACAAGGAAGAGTTCAGTGGTTTAAACAAAAAGTATTTATCTGAAATGGACTTATCCTTCACAAAAAAAGTTGGAGTAGATTTGATAGACAAAAAAACCATATAGCTCAATAATATTTTAAAAGGCTACAAGAAAAGTTGGACTCTAAAGCAAAACATAAAAAGTGAAGAATGATTCAGGACTCCTTCACAGCTTTATATGTTTTCTTTGTATATTGGATGTGTGTTTTACTGTAGTTCTAAATCATGTCAGTTACACTCTTTGTGATGAAACTTGATTTATAGAAAATATTAAACACTTTTATTGCCATAATGCATGTCCACCTGAAATGCAGCAGCTATTGGAAAAAGGAAACAAAAACAGGGAATGCCATAACAGTAAGCGACATTCATATTCAGCTTTCAAATATAGAGCCAACAAAAGGCACCTGAAGCTAAAAGAAAAGAAAACAAGCCTGACAACATGAAACACGAGCTAATGTTTCATCAATATATGTATAACAGATATCAACAGCACCAGAAATGCAAATTAAAATGATATGTGAGGAGCTATAAATATGATGCATGATAGCTTCGCTTCTCCAGAGCAGACCATTTTTTCTCTCAGCTGCACGCTTCCACATTTGCACACAAAACAATTTCATCATTAAGACTGGGAGCAAACAAAAAGCTAATTTTTAGCATTTTTTCCATGTCATTTACTTCATAATCTCTTTGAAGCATCAAGCACCAAGCTACTTTACTTTCCTCAGTTTTCCAATTTGTTTCAAGTAGAAGGTTTTTAAAAATTCATTAAAGCTTTGTGCAAAACACATCTGGGAGTCTCCTATTGATTTCTTATTAATAGGTTGTTTGCTGTAATAAATTATATTTCTCCAAGGCAAAGAATCTGTAAACTTGAGGCACAAGTTGGTGGAAAACGATAGGCCTCAGGTTCAATAAATCACAGGGGAAAAAATGACAATATTTTGTACTTTTTGCATTTGCTTGTCACTGTCGACTGTCATTTGCTGCAAACTTGTGCTCTTCCTCAATCAGCTTTACTCTTTGGGTGTTTGTTTCTGCCATTGAACTCATTATGAGAACTTTTAAACATAGAGGCTAAAATTCCCATCCTTTTTTTTTTGTTCTTTTTTTAAGTCGGTGTATTTTCACTTTCCTTAGCCGAGTTTTTAAGGCTGTAATCTTACAGTACAGTTCAGTAGTCCCACACAATAATCCTGAAACAAGATTGAGAAATATTGCCAAAATATCTGTAAACCTTAGTTTTAAATAATTCATAATCAACATTTCCATTAGTTTTCCAAGCAGAAAGGTCACTTAACAGTCTTTAAAGTAATATCCACTAAAATAGGGAAATGGCACCACATATGGATGACTAAAAGACAATTTAATTACAGTTTTTAATGCAAAAACGTATATTTTAGCAAACAGTATATATCAGATATTTAGCACCATGTTGATGATATAACTAAACCAGTGGGCATTTCTTCTTCACAATACTATGCAGGAAACTTGGGTGAGCAGTGAAAAGGACACATTTTCCTCTCAACCAGTTCAGTATTATAAAGCATTGCAATTTTGAATTAAAAGAAACAAACTTCTAAAAAGTGAGCCACAGGGACACAGCAATAAAAATGCTACATTTAACTGCACATAGTTTGAGAATTGCAGGGTTTTCAGCGGTCATGGATGTTGTTATCAGTACAAAGTGTATCAGGTAGGAAAATACGTCCTTACACCAATAATTAGTTTTTGCAACAGAATTTTTCTTCTCCTACCAGAACTAAAAGAGGATGAAACATCTGAACGCAGATTTGGAAACTAAGCAATTCCAAAGCATTAACAACACTTTTGGGGGAGTTTGGTGCAATATATCCTTCAAAATAACCAAGTTTTAGATGTTTCATCAGACAAATAATCATGTCACATCACTTCTGTCTACTGATTTTGACACTTAATGAAACATTTTTAGATAATTGATCATAAAATTCTGTCATAGTGCATGTATAGCACTAGCATGAATATGCTAAGAGAAAGCTAACTGTAAACGTAAAGAGAAGTGTAACACATTGACATCTACATTACTTTTGTACAGTTTTCTCCATATAATCAGTGGAGAAAAGTGAGACCACAGTTTCCTAATGTTATGTATTCTGTATTGAAAAACAGGAAAGCTGATGTTGGAGGAGTAACAATGTTGGTTCAGAGCTGGAGTTGAATTTTCAACATATACTTGAGTGCTGCCAGAGTTTTAGCGTTTTGAATTGTCACAAATGTTTTTCACCTCTTTGATAAATTAAATGGAGATGGAGTTTACCTCAGAGAGCTTTTAAATCTCTTGTCAAGCTACTGTTCTCTGGTATTTTTTTCAGACTTACTCCTCACTGAATCAATCATCATGTAAAACTTTCTTTTATGAACTCAAATTTAAAATGGAGACTTTGCTCTGATTACATTGGCCATTGGGTGTTTTTCTACTGGGTTTAATTTGCATAACTTCATCACTCTTTCACAGATTTCGATTGCATTCTTGACTGCATTATATTTTCACAAAAAGCAAAGTCACTTTCTTTTCACTATTTAAAAATATTTCAGATGAAAACTTTTGGGACAAAGGGAACGTGTTCACCTACAGTAACACCCATCTTTTCATGTCCTGAACATCCTGACACCTCCTCTCACCGTGTTGCTGAAGCTCTCATTCTGATTCAGTGTATTTATTGCCTTTCACAAGTTTGTTTACTGCAGCTTGTAACTCATGTCAGCAACAGACAGACCATTTCTCTTTTTTGCTCGTATAAAACTTTTACTGGGCTGGCAAACTGCAACTTGACAGATACATTTTCAGGTCAGGAAGGAGAGCCGGAGAAGAGAAAGGAAGATTTTATTGCATCTTGTAAATTTGTGCATCAGGTCTTTCTTTCCTATCAGCTAAGATTTATTCTTCCGTGAAATGTTCTTCCAGGACATAGAACCAGTTCTGTCCATCTACCAATCCATCTCAGTTAATTTTACATAGTTAGTGATTCCATGGTTTCTGTTTTCAGTGTAGAGGATAATAAAATATAAGATTACACTTTAATATAAAAATAAATATGTATTTATCTAAAATTTCACTGACGCACATTAAAGATGCAGTATGCAACTTTTTATAAAAAATGTCACTATGTCCTAACAGTAGAACATGGCACAGATACTGTGTGAAAAGACTAAACTTGTTCAAATTTTCGGGCTAAGTATTAAATTGTGGCACTTTCAAGCCTTAAATTTATAGAGAAACACTCTGTGGGTGGCTCTAACACTAATTTAATTACAAATAACCAATCAAACGGAAGGGACTATTTGACAGGCGAGTGTTTAAATTATCTTATGATGCTTGACAAGACAGGAACTATGAATTGACTTAAAGAATTTTGACTCTTTTGGCCACCCAGAATAAATGTTGAGAGGCAACACACAGATGGAAAGACATGCAAGCCTGCAGAAACCAAACCTCTCTGTTTCAGGAAAACTCCTGTCATTAGCCTTATGAATGTAATATTACGCTGAGAAAAGCCTCAAAACTTTGTAGGACTGCTCTGTTTGTTGGGAGAGCTGCTGATTATTGTTTATTACCTCAATAAAAGCCACAGAATCCTCAACCTTCCTGCACACATCTGGCATAATGACAGCTTAAGTATTCAAAGCAGCGCAGCTATAAAATAAACAGAGAACGGGGGAAACATAAAGTGTGTGCAGTAGTGGGGTAGCTCTATCCTGAAGGTTTGTTTATTTCTTACACCTCCAGTTATAGATTGAGAAATGGACTAACATTTAAAAGCAGCAGCTTTTATCTACAGCAATGATGCATGAGGGAAGTTTTATTTATTCACCTGCGTGCAAACAAAGATCCATCCGTGAACACAACCATGTGTACTAATCACATGCCCACAGGACATGATTATAACGAGATAAACTACAATGACTTTCTGCACACAATAATCACACCAAAGTGTTAAACATACACTCCACCAATTAAGCTAACGCAATTAACTGGAGAACCACAGTGAACTTTATGAGGATGTGCTTCAGGTCTCCATCTTCATTTTATTTTTTTGGAGCAAAATTGAAAGCGCCTGTGTGGTGCACCTGTGGAGTATTATGAGAACCATTTGGCTCTGGTTACATCTTCTGTCTCTGGTGAGCGCTGTGTTGTACTGTCACACTTTCTGTGCCAAACTCTTTTGTATGAACACACTAGAAAGAAACATTACTCCGGCTATTTCTGTACAAACCTTTCCCGGTTTTACATTTCCTTCCTCTCTCCGTTTCCCCCTAACATGCACACGTCACTCCCCATCTGCCCCGTCACAGATGTGAGGAAGGCTACTGTAGACGATCAGTACCTGGCAAGATGGCAAAATCATATATTTTTCGTCTTTTTTAAGTAAATTCAATTTGGTCCTTAACATTCCACTGGCTTTAATTAGATGCCCCCGGTAGCAAATTGGAATTTACATTTTTATAGTTTTTCGAGTTAATTAGCTTGCTCACTCAGCCAGACCCGACTTGTTTATGCTTTCTTCCACTTCCTTTTCTCATTCTGCCCTTTTTCCTGCTGTTCGAGGCCTCGGCTTATGTTGTGTTTATAGGCGAAAAAAAGCTTAATGTCTGACAGTAATCTTCTCACTAAACTAAATGAAAGTCAACAATCGCTTCTTTTATCAGCCATTTGGAAGACGGGTTGCAAACGATGGTGTGTTAATTTGACTATACCAGCAGTGACACGTTTCATTACATTAAAACAATTTAATCCTCTCTTTTATGTGCACAAGCTTTTTAGTGACAAACTTCTCTCACATGTTCCCTGTTTGTCGGATTTTTGCCAGTAACAAGTAAATTACTTTCATTTCATGTATTGAAAATGTACTTTGAAGCTTCTCTGGATCAGAATGAAGTCATGGAAAACCAAAAAGAACAATTGAGATCTTTTTGTCATCTAAAGAACTTTGATAGTTGCCACTGCAACAGCTAGACTAGCAATGGCTGTCCACTTGCTGTGTTTGGCTTCCATGGTAACCAACAGTTGTGCTGGCACACATATAGTGGTAGCTTAAGGTACTTTCATTGCTTCTTCAGCTTTTAAATCGTACATTTCCCACATTGTCAGAATATTTGCAGACGGATCACTTCTGGACTCCCAGTACCACCAGTTTCCACAGGAGGATTAAAATGCGATGCCATGGAGACAACAAGTTAAGTTTCCGCTATCATTTCTGATTTAAACAGAAGAAAACTACTGCTAAAAAAAAAAAAAAAAAAAAAGCTCTCTCTCTGCTGGTGGATTTTAGCAAACATTTAAATGAAACATTATGCTGTCTTTTGGAGAAAACTCACTCATATTTGTGTTTATTGATACAAATTACAGTCAGAACCAAATGTTTGTCATTGATGAAGACTAAAGGGGTTTAGGGCACAAAGACTATGCAGAAAAAATACCACCTGATGAAAGCTGGATTATTTTGTCAGAAGAAACAGCTTTGGTGTCACAGAAAGTATAATTTGTTCTTTCTTTCAATTAGTGTGCCCGATATTTTTGCTAGTATGTTTTTTCTAATCAAAAACATTGTTTTCAAATTGTACTTCAAATCTTGTTGAGATTTTAAACCTTATGACTGTGGAACATTGCAAAAGGTTCAACACATGATTGATAATGAGAAAAGACCAAAGTCAGAGACAGGCTGTGCTAAAAATAACAGTGTTGCACAAGTTTTATATTTCTACTCTTAAAACTTTTCAAGTTGGTATATTTTAATAGACTACATGTAATAATTTTAGAATCAGATCCATTTTAGCTGCCTTAATTACTTTATAAATTATTTTTATGTTTTATTTTATCTCTAAGGATTGCATCATCCCATAACAATCTGCATCATCACTTATTGATTCTGAAGAGATTTTTCAAGTTGATTCCAGTGAGGATTTAAAATAGAAAAACTGATTTTCTTAAACTATATTTAACTCATTAGAGAGGATAATTGTGAACTGATGCCAACAGATGCAGTTTTCTCTCATTTGTTGGACTTTATGGACATGTTTGCTCCTGCATGTATTTAGTATGATCTGCTTAGTAAATCCAATACAGAAATTAACAAAACAGCAAGAACAGCTGTAAATATGCTGGGAGATTTCACCCCTACTGTTTCTTCGTATAGATGCATGCTGCAGGTGTAGCTCAGAGATGTGTAATCATGTATTTAGTTCTCACTTTTCCATGAAAGAGTCAAACTCCTCCTCCATCATTGAAACCCAAACAAAATTTCCGTTATGGAGCCAAGCAAAGACGCATGCTGAGATAAGATTTTGAACTAATATGCTGCACATTTCTAGCCATTTTACTGTATTTGTTTTTTTTATTATTATTATTATTATTAATTCTTTCAGACAGCCTGTGACTAGCTGCTTGTTTGCTTGTGTGTGTTTGGAAACATCTGCTGGAGTTTAACCAAGCAGAGTCTAGAAAAAGGACTTGCTTTACACCTTGCCTCATTTAATATGTGTGAAAATGCAAAACTGGTCTCTACCCCGTCTCAACAGCTGCTCACCACCTGCTTGAGTTTGACTTGATTCTAACACTATATAACAAATTTGTTCCCTACAATGGCAATTTGCAACATCAGAGTGCAATGCCAGAACCAATTAATGCCTATTAACTATTTTTTGCACTCAAACACAACATCAAGACACAGATTGCAGGTCAGCATTAACTTTTCACATTGACAGTTCAAAGGTTAGAGTTAATCCTTAATGAATCCCAACTGACCTGAACCTTTATTATCCATTACAATAAAAGCTCCAAATCAGATTGCTCCATAGAAACAAAATCAATTTAGATGCAGCTTGTCACAGAACTACTGTCATCCATTTTTCTATTTATTTATGTTTTTGGTGTAAATTATTAGATTTCTTCTTTGAGTAAGTCGATTAAAATAAAAGGTTCTCCTTCAAAAGATGTTTTACTTTTAATCTGCATGTTTACAAGAAAAGGTTTAAGCAATGTGAGAAGGATTCAAGGATTTCAGGAAGATTTGGCAACTGCAAAGCACATGGAAGCAGCTTGTGAAGACGGCCATGAAAGATTGGAATGAGAGAGATTTTTAATTAGGGCTACGAGATATGAGGGGGAAATGGCACACAAAATAAACAACCATGCTGGCACAAACTCACATCTAAGTGCAATTTAGAGTCCAACAAACATAACGGTATTATTTTTGGCCTGTGAGAAGAAGCAAGGGAACTGGATGAGAACATTCAAAGTCCAGGCAGAAAGATCCCAGGCCAGGATTTCAATCCTGGATCTTCTTGTTGCAAGGCAACGGCGCTACCAACTGAATGAATGGCTCGTGAAATATTATTATCCACCAAATATTGCACCTAAACACTCATCTGTGTAGGAGAGTGTGTACATATCTTTACTTGTCCTACCACAGTCGTTGTAAGTGTGTGTTTGGTGGGTGTGACAGGTAGACTACCAGTTAGTCTCACCATTTGCAGCCCTGGAAAAAATGAAGAGACAACTGACTGAACCCCATTGAAAACCTCATTCCACCAAATACTGATTTCTGAACTTAATATTGTTGTTTCTAAATGAATACAAACTTGTTTTCTTTGCATTATTTGAGGTCTGAAAGCACTGCATCTGTTTCGTTATTTTGACCATTTCTTATTTTCTGCAAATAAATGCTAAATTTTACCTTGGAATTTCAGAGACATGTTGTCAGTAGTTCATAGAATTAAAGAACAACGTTCATTTTACTCAAACATACAACTATAAACCTTAAAATCAGAGAAGTCAATCATTTTAAGTGGTCTTCAATTTTTCCAGAGTTGTATTCCTACAGCCAACACCAGAAGGAAGAAGTGAGAAAAATCACTTCATAGCAAAACTAATTTAGACAGCATGCAGGTGCCACTTTGCTGGTAAATCATTTAATAGGTCTTGGTCAGATTTTTCTATTTATAGCAAAACATTTTCCTATGTTTTAAGTAAAATAATCCACCAGTGGAACTAGCACTTTTTTATATAGCTATTAAAGAGTTATTGACTTAACACAAGCTTTTATATCCTACTAAAAGATTACTTGGGAGTTAGTTTTGTACTAAAATATCTGCACCAAAAACTAGAAAAAATACTTAAGTGTTTTTTGCAGTGTATGGGCAAAACTGACCCAGAGCCTAACTGATTTGTTTTATGATGTAGTGTCTTTTTCTTATGTGTCTTTCCTCAATTCTTCCATCTCTTTCCTGTCATTATATTCTTTGCTAAAAATTAATTAATAAAAAAAAGAAAAAAAGAACCTGGAACTTGAAAGTTGAATCTGGAAAATTCTGAATGTTTTCATGAAAATTTGTAGTATTATATATTTTTTTAAGGATAACAAATATCTGTCTATGTTTAATACACACTTTTTTGCAATCTGACCTTCTGTCATGTTTACTGCGCAGATAATCTTCACAATAAGAGGATATGCACAAAAGGAAAAGGAAGTGTGAGGGAGAGTCAGAGGCACAAATCAGCTGAGCAGACTTGTAAGCCACCTCCACTGTCACTCACCATTCCCTTTAGTTTCCCTCCATGTTGTCTCATGTTTCATCCTCCTCTGCTATCTCTCCCCAACAAGACATGAGACATGTAGTCCTGCAGCTCTGACACCGTGGGGCCGTTCGGGGGAAGCGAGGTAGCTGGCTGCCCAGAGACCATGTAAGCACTGACCTCCATTACTGCACTATTAAACGACTCGTGTACTCCTCCGAGGTAAGAGAGCTCTTCCTCCTGTCTGCACCATGCAATCCAGCTTCCCAAGCTTCCTTATCTGCAAAGCCATCCCTCTGCTTCTTATTAAAACATCACATCTACTTAGCGTCTACATGTTCATACCAACCAAACAGCCTGCTGTTATTGTTTGAACCAGGCTGTTACTTCCAGGGCCTCCTCATGGCAAAACAGGGCCAGACAGGGGGCTTGTGTTCATTTCAAACACTGGTTGGGGTTTTTATGTTGATAAAAAATTAAGGGGGACATTGAAACAGATATCAGGACCTTGTAGCTGGTGGCAAAACATCAATACACACGTATAAACGCTGCAGTGATTGCTTGAATATGCCAAGTTTTGTGCGTGATAAAGAGGCAGAGAGAGCAACGTTTAAGCATCAGGTGTCAGATCATTTCCTGGACAAGAGACCAACAATAAATTTGTTCTTCCTGCGAGTGTTTTAAATACCACAGAACAAATGAAAGAATCAATCATGAGCTTTCACATCCAAGCTGTGCTTTCTAATTGAGCTACAGCAAGACAAAGGACCATCGGGTTTGATCTTTAAAGAAAAGTTCACAACAAATTAGCAGAAGATTTCCACTCATTGTCTTCTTGGGTCTTCACAGAATATTGGAAATTCTAATTTAGCATGAAAAGGCATTCATTTAAAATCCGGCTCCACAAGCTCCATCATTACAGGCCATGTTTGGGTAAAAAAACAAACCCAGAGAGCCGCTCCTGTCTCTGAGAAAACAGCATCTGAAATCACACACAATCTTTGAAGCCAAACTATTTATTTTTATTCTGCAGCCCATTTTTCCCCTAAATAACCCTCTTAGCGGGTTATGTGTTCATCTCGATCAGAATTCACCCGTCTCCCCTAATTACAGACTGCTTGTTTTTCCGCTATAAGCTTTGAATTCTCTCTTATTCATCTCCTTCTCCTGACAGCTCAGGCCTAGATTTGTTTTGAAGTACTTTTCAATTGTCCCAACTTTATTTTTCTCCCCACAAATTGCTATGATTCCGTCTTAAAAAGAAAAATTACCACTTTAGCGCAGAATAATCGCAGAACATTTTCTGCCAGCGGGAAAGAGGATGGACGTGGGTGTGCCGGAGAGAGGGGAGCCTCTGACCTGATGTTCCAGCACCTATCTGCTAATTAGACCTGTTCTATAAGCAGATGCTCATAATTAAATTTGCATGCAGTGGTGAATAGCTGGATAAAAAGAACAGATCCATCAGGAGGCCGTGAAGGAGGCATTGAGCGGCTCTTGCATGGTGTGTAAAATACACAAGAACATAAAAAGCTCATTAAGTGAGACAATAAACTGAAGGAAACCCTGGAGCAATTCAAACACCATCTTGATCCGCACCCTGGAAGCGTCTTTCCATCACTCCTCCTCTGTTCTCGTCTCGCTTTCCGTGTCACAATTTATCCCCACTGTTTCTTCGTTCATCTCTTTTATTTGCATTAGTAGCCAGGTCTGTCTTCTTCAGGATTAAATCTCTCTCTCATCTAGGTCTTGTCCTGACATCTCAAAATATGGTATGACCTCGTCAGTGTTGAGCTTACACTGCAAAAACAAAATCTTACCAAGTATTTTTCTAGTGCATATATCAATCAATCAATCAAATTTTATTTGTATAGCACATTTCAGCAGCAAGACATTTCAAAGTGCTTTACATCATTACAAACACAGAAACACAATGCAACATAGAATCAATAATCAAAACAAAGCATTAAGTCAAGTTCCATCAATAAATTTGTAATTGATTACATTTCAAATACAATCTTAGTGTACTTGAAATACTAACTTACAAGAAACTTTCAGCAAGAAACAGGAGATTGTTTTAAGTCAATAATTCCTTAATATTGATTAAAAACAGGACCTTTTCCAATATTATGAGTTAAAATGTTCCCCTTTTCATCAATATTAAGGAATTATTGAATGTAAAGTAGGTCAATAATTCAAAGATGAATCTATCTTCCAAGTCGGTGACGCCACCCTGTCTTGCGCTGCGGTCAGTCAATAGATGGTAGACGGGCAGAAAAATACCCCGTTGATTTCCTGTCAGTTTAAAAAAACCCGAAGCAAACAACGGTTTAATTTTTGGTGAAACTCAGCGGCTGGTAGGCTGTGAACTGATCAAACAAAGTACATATTGAGGACCGCTCCATCAAAAGTAAATATCAAAGGCTTCCACAGCCTGAAGTCTAATTGCTGTTATTTCCCAAAAGGTTTTCCTGTGTTCTGTAAACAAACAGGGGCAAAGTGAGGAGGAACGAGAGATTTTAATACCCTACACGTTCCAGCTTAACGAAGAACTACAGAAAACACAATGTTATGAAACAAAGGGAGAGAATAGACGTAATTGATATCAATAAAGGATTAATGCATGTTATAATTTCATCTTATGCATTGTATTTTGCAAATCAAATAAAATTTTATTTGTATAGAAAATTTCAGAAGCAAGGCATTACAAAGTGCTTTCCATCATAAACACAAAATCATGTAACAAAGAATCAACAATTGTGCAAAGCTAAATCATCTGTGAGCTAATTTCAATATTAGATAAACTTCATTTTGGATTATTTTTATCCTTATGATTATCAAATATTTTGTACGTTTCTCAATGCCTTCTTTTATCATTTTGTTCAAATATACTTTACACACACTGCTGCTTCACTTAGTGGATAGTGATTGAATTACAATAGAAAAAAGAAGAGGTCTCACTCTGTTAGGTGTCCTTTTATTTTTTAGCTTGAATTGTTACAATCCAGAAACCACTTTCTGCATTATTGTTAGTTGTACAGGAGGCTCTACTTCTGCTTTTCAAACATGTACAATTATATATTTCCACATCTGTTTGCAGCCATTTTCGCATGTGAGTGTAAACGTTTAGTAAGGGGTGGGGGAGGCCAGCAGTAGCTTATTTGGATTTAAAGTAACAAGATGCCCTAAAACAGCTCACTATGAAAGGTTAAAACGGGCAGAACTGACCAAACTAAAATCTCATCATCCAAGAATAATTTTATGCAAAAAAATGTTACAAAATGTTTTAGACCTACCCTAACCTGTTAAAAAACTGTACAATCTATACTCTGACAATAAGACCTGCTCCTCTCCGGTGCTAATTTTTAGATTAACTATTGACTATGCCACCAACAAAAATCAAGAAGCTGGAGACAAAAAAGAAAAGAACTAGGAAGCTAATGGCCTCAGAACGTGATACAGCCTTTCAAGCCCTTTTCTTCACTCTGCTCTTTTCATCATTTCTCTCCGGTTCTGGCAGTTTTTCAGAACCACGCTCCAATGAGCCTGCTGAAGCCAGCAAGCACAGCAAACAAGTTCAGCATTCCCACAAATCTTCGGACAGGTTTGATCCAAGTCTGGTGGCAATTACACACCCACACAGGTGCTGCCAAGCATCCACAAGCATGTACGTGAACGTCTGCAATTTTTCTTTGCTTGTTTATATATCGCTGTGTATGGCCTGCATGATTTACTAGCAGGACGGAGGCAGTCGGAACGAAAGAAGTGGAAAATGTCACTGTGTAAAGACAGAATTTAAGCATCCCTGAAGGGAGAACTTAGACTAATGGTGAAATGACACAATATACATTAGCTAATATATTCACAATCTACAGGGACCCCTTGTCTGCTGCCCACTGTCTGACTGGAGCTCCTCTGCACACACACCCACATGCAAATTAACACATACACAAAGAAAGAGCAGCAAACAGTATTCCAGTTATGCACAGCAGCACGCCAAGGTCTGGCCCCGGTGGACCGAGAGCCTAAACCAAAAGCATTCCAAACTGGATAATGAGTTTTGGATTCCACCCAATTTTAAAACATGATGGATTTGTCTTTTATTTTTCCATGATCCTCCAAGGCCCTCTGTCATTTCTCATAAAACCTGTGATGTAGATGCAGGAAGCAAAATAAATTAGACACTAGAGGTGTTGTTTGGACATGGGATAATTAACAAGCACAATCAGTCTGTCAGTAAACGCCTCTGTTAGATATAGCCAACTAATGCAAATAAGCAATAATTAATATGGGCCATGTGTAGGTTTTCTTCGTCGCCTGTCAATCATTTGTCGCCTATATGTGAAATATTCACCACCTGCAGCCCTGGTTATGTGCAGATTCTTTTCATATCTATAATTATAATGAAATGCAGAGCTGAATTTATTAGCACACATTTGATGTAAGTGTTTGCTGGCGCAAGCAGCTTCAGTTTACTGCGAGCATTCACACAAATCGCATCCAGTATGTGCAGACCAGGCAAGAGGTTAAAGCAAGAGAGATAATTTAAAGATACTCTGAGAGGACATATTCTTGCTCCTCTGTTTCTCCTTGATATTGTAATGAGTCTCCATGGTCTCCAAACATGCCCATAAATTTTCATAACTGGTGGGTGGACCAAAGTTGGCACAGAAAGTGAACAAATGGCTCCATCTCAGGCATCATGAATATCAATGAAAGATGGGAAATGGCGGTCCTGATGAAGAAGGCGGAAGGCACGCAAATCCCGATGACTTCCAGAGTGTAAAGCAGATCGAAAATCGTCCATGAAGCTCTTCATGACCGTCCTGTTTTATTCTTCTCTCTGCTCTTATATTGCTCACAGTGTTTACAAGTCCAAATCAAATGGCTTTCTGGCAACAACAGAGAAAAGTAATCAGCACCTTGCTGATATTCTGTAGGAATCATATGGAGTCTGGTGTGAAAAATGGTTTACAAAGCCGAGGTGTGTCAGAAATATAAATCAGTTGATTGCAGCCTAATTGTGGTCTATCTGGTTACCCTTTCATGGTAAACAAATCATTAGAACAGTAATTGTAGTAAGGGATGAGCTAATATGATGATTTCAACACTTGCATCATTGCTAAGGAGACAATGTGTTTGACACTGCATGTGTAGATTTTCCTGGAAACCGTCCATCAGAGTGTACAGGCCTATAGGGAGTGATAAGTGGAGCAGAGACAGAAGTCAATATAACACAAAGCAAACTGGTAAGAAATAAAATTAAAAAAGGAAACAAAAACAAAAAAAACATAGAAGATGTCACAAACTTCCTATAAAATCTTAAAATCTCATGCTGCATGTTCAATTGGAGTGAAAGTCAACAGCCAAAGTTGTATTTCTTTTCAACAAAGGCTCAGTTATATTAACAAAAACAACAGAATAAAACAACAACCCTACATGATTGTTTTTCATTTCCAGAATTCATAACTTTTGCTAATCGCAGATTGTTAGAAATATGTACAGAACGGATTCGATGCGAAAGCAAAAGCAGAGCAAAAAAATCTATTTCCGCTGTATTGTTGGTTTATAATTATTAAAATGAGCCTTCATGTAGACTATTTCTTAAATTTATAGCCTTCGCCACAAATTGCGCGACGCTAAAGAGCGAACGAATCAGTGGCACGCGGAGAACCACAAGAACGTTAAGCGAGGCGGACGTGCACCATTCAGTACGATTTAAAATGTTGTCAAGGCTTTTATTTTGGAAGTTTTGTTAAACTTCATTTCAAAGGGCCAAACTAATCCCATGCGTAATAGTCCTTGGGTTAAAATAGTTATATAATGCTCAAAACACAAGTAGCTGATGTAAAAATATTCAAGGCTTTTATTTTGAAATTTTCAGTATGCTTAATTTTAAAGTTCCAAACTAATCCCATGTGTAACAGTGCTTTGGATGAAAAAGTCACATAAAGCCAAAAACAGCAATTACCTGATGTAAAAATATTCAAGGCTTTTATTTTGAAATTATTATTATGCTCCATTTTAAAGTTCCGAACTAATCCCATGTGTAACATTGCTTTGGATGAAAAAGTCATATACGGCCAAAAAGAGCAATTACGTCATGTAAAATATTCAAGGCTTTTATTTTGAAATTTTCAGTATGCTTAATTTTAAAGTTCCAAAATAATCCCATGTGTAACAGTTACTGAGTTAAATCAGTTATATACAGCCCATAGCAGCGGGTAGTTCTAAAGGCCAGTTCTCAGTCCTGATCTGTTTCAACTGAGGATAGATAGAACTACAGCGATGCGTATTTGTAGTCCAAATCAGCAGCCAATAGCCTCTTGAGTTCCGTTGCCATGGTAAATAATGGTCTCAGCAGGTGTGAGCTGTGAGTCATACATGCTCAAACACACAATTGTGTGTTTGAGCCAACACGGTTTACTGAAAAAAAGCATTGGAAACAAATCCTTCTTGTTCGGGAACCGTAATACATATTCGAAAAGCGTTTTGAGCGTATGAGAGGGCAATGTGTCTTCTGCGATAGTCCCGAGATTCATATCTGTACCTCACTCAGAGCATTTACAGTGATGAGAGAAAGAAATGTTGTGCCCAGATCTGAAATTCTATTCAAATACATGGGAGAGAGCCTCAGACAGCCTCAGAAAATCCTGTCGCATGACTTTGCTCTGAAGCACCGTGACAGAAAACCGTACGGTGTAGATAAATTTCGAAAACATTTTACCGGAGCAGACAGGCGTATCAATGTCAGGACCGATTGTGATACTAATCGTGCGATATTTGTGGGCGTGATGGCGATTTCAAAAATGATTTGGGCTGAAAAAGTTGTCTTCATCTCTCACTCTAAGCAGCCAGAGACGCACTCTAACTTTAGGAAAAATGAGAAACTTTGGGTCGCTTAGAGGCAAATTGTGGACAAACCGTAACTGGTATCGACGAGCCGTCTTCACTTTCGAAGAGATCACAGACGTATCTACAAAATGAAATTTGAATGGCATTTCTAGGTGAATTTGTGACGACACAGAAAATCCTCAAAAATAGGGTATTTCTAGGATTTTTCCCATTGACTTATAATGGGGTTTTTTTCGTAGTTTTTTGCGAATTATGTCGCCACGTTAAGCCCAAATCCCACCAGAAGTAATAGCTGGAATGGCGTGAATTTTCTGCACGTTTTGATACCTCATTTGTAGGTGTGCACCCAGCGGTATGAGCCGCATTAACGGTTACGGAAGAAAAATAAAGAATAAAGAAACACTTTCTCCGACAATAGCAATAGGTTCCTGCCATTGCTTTGCATGGCAGGCCCCAAAAATGCTATCCGTGTTCATTACTGAGTCCTTTACAGAAAAGGGACTATTTTGAGTGAACAATTTGAACATAACTTTATTCTAACACTTTAGATTGGTTAGAAGAGAAGCAGGAAAGTGCTTGTTACCCACCAACTCCAGAGCCGATAGCTATTGCAGCCAACTGACAGTCGGCCTTTCCACCATATTGAAATTATGAGCAGGATGGATGTTTGAGCCATGACATCAATATCTACTCATCCACGTGTCCATCCAGAAATCGATGGAGAGGAATGTGATTAAAAGCTTGTGTGATTCAGACTTTCAATTATATCGATCTCCTTACATAAACTATAATTTGAGCCCAAATGTGCATCTCATATGGACACACAAGCCCCATGCACACATAACCTAGACATCGCATAGACATCAGCAAGAAGTAGAGTAACAGATGACCTTATATCCTCACTGTGGTACATGCACACACACACAAATACATGTTGGTATAACACAGATGTGTACATTGTCTGGGGAGGCAAGACATCCATTTTGCAGTAAAATTCAAAGGAAAAGGCAGTTTCTATTTGTGGACACGAGGTTCACAAACTGGCCACTGCCAGAAGATTTATCTCCTCCTCACAAATTTCATTTGGGGAAGGAATAATAAGGTCTAGGAAATGAAAGTTAATCATGAATTCTCCTTCCCCTTTTCTCTAGTATGCACAGCTCATCTGAGCTCTGCTTTATCTAGTCTAAAACCTTTTGTCTTTGTTGCCCTCTGCAACCTTTTAAATGCATCATAAATCAGTGACAACATTCAATTCTAGTGGCTAATTGTCCGATAGAAATGAACTGCAGTAAAGGTTCCTCCTCTAGTGAAATAAGCAGGGATTTTTCTTGCAAAGGAAGGTCTTATGGATCCTCTTGTTTTCCCTCCTTTGCTTACCCGTTTGTGTCTAGCTGCAACCTTCTGATCCCTGCCAGCCGTTATCCTCTTATCGCAGAGCATAATATCTACTCAAGCTTTCTCTCCACTCATGGCTTTTCCACACTAGATCATAACATCCACACCTGCGTCCAAGTTCTTCTCATTTTTCATGTTTTGATATTACTTTTTATGTTTTCTTTTCTCTCCCTCTGCCCTATCTGTCTTTCTGCCTAGGTATACGTCTTAAAAAAATACTCACCTTACCTCCAATAGCAGATTTCACACTTCAGGTTGTTAGTGGGAAGAAATTGTGGATGAAACCTGAAAAGAAAGAAGACCAAGAGATTCTCAGGTCATTCCACAGATGCAAGAAGTCTGTTTTTTTTTCTCCACTCCTATGCGTCAATCCAGAAGAAAAGTGAAATGCTAACAAAATCGCTGAAAGATTTCTCACTTTTTTCCCCTCTCACTGTTGCACATTAAATTAGGATGCAGTATAGGTGAGTAGAGACAATACACTGTGGAAATCACCTGTGTTGAAATACCTGCTGTTTGTGGCATAAACAAATGAGACAATGAAAAGAGATTTGAACAACTCGTTCCACCTTTTATGTGACACATGCTGTACAACTAAAAACAAACTAAGAGTTAGCTAGTTAGCAGATTTTCTAAGTCAAAAACTTATGTTGAGATCTTAAGGGTTTTTTCTCAAAGTGCATTTTGCAGAAATCAGTTAAAAGCAGCAAAAGTGATTAAAATAACAATTTTCCCACAACTTTGATTAAATCTGAACCAAAGTTGACTTAAGTTCTTACCCCAAATCTGCTTAGGAACAACTGTTGGGATTTACAGACACAAACCTCATTGAATCATTGAATCATCATTTTAAGACCATCACAAAATAGTCTTTCATTGTGAAGTCGAACAAAAATTATTTTAAAAAATTTATTTTGAAAAAATAACCATGAAGCACTACTTTGATTTGATTTATAACGTAAAATCTCCACATCAAGGTTTGTGGCTGTAAGGTTAAATCTTTATGGAAAAATTTGATTCAAATCTAATTTTTATGTGTAATATTACATTTCTTAAGGTTCTTAAAGTCTCCTATATCCAAGTGTTTATGTTGAAGGTCAGTTTTCTAATGACTGTCGCTTTTTTATAAATAAATAAAAACACAGAAAAGCAGCTAGTTAGACTTTTGGAATGACTGAAAAGAATTCATCACAGAAGGAATTATAATTTTTTTTAAATGTCAGTCTTTTTTAATCTTTTATCATTTATTAACTAATAATAAAGTAATATGATTGAACCTTCAATGGACATAAAAAGACCAGAGCTGTTTTTGTAAACTTGCTGCTCTATTATGATGTTGAGTTAAACTAAAATAAAGCACATTCATCTTTTCCTTTGAACAAAGATTATTTAAAAGTAACAAAAGCTTTAATTTTTTTTGACAATGTAATCCTCACATTACCTGATGAAAAGCTGAATGAAAACACATTGTGAAAAACTAAGTAATTTTAGTGTTAAGGCATGGGTAAAACAAGAATCAAACGTTTCCTTTTCAGATTCATACAATGGTGTTTATATGTTTGTTTAGGAAAACCTTTCCAGCCCAAACGCAGCCAAACGCTTGAAAGCAGCCATTAAAGCAGTACCTGATGAATCCAATTTTCCTTGAATAAAGCAAAGCCGGTGTCATTCAGCGAGTCACTTAACCTGAAAGGCTTGCGTAAACACCCTGTGGGATAAATAGGCATTATCTTAGAGGAGGCCAAAGGCTGGTAAGGCTGGGAGTTGATGGAAATAACTAGAAAACAGCTATCGCTTCCACTTCCTGGACTATAAGGATAGCTGTAATGAGTTTTAGTGTGTGTGTTTTGGGGATCAGGAGATGATGAAGAGGGCACTGATAGAAAGTAAAGCAGAGAAGATGAGGGGGGAAAGGGAGAACAATGGAATGAGGTGTCTGGGATGTTCAGAGTAATAACAGGGCTCTGAGGTGGGTTTGTTAGCAGCCATGACAGTCACACCAGTCGAGATTATTCCTCACTGATGTGACTGGAGTCTTTAGGGTTGTGATTGGTTATGATGTTTACCTCCAAGTGTTTCCTCCTCCCCTTTTCTATTTAATGACAGTCTTTTAATCTTCAAGGCCACAGCATGGTAATTTTATCCAGATCAATCAAAATCAACTGTTTTGAGGCTGCATCTGTAGTTTATTGACATTAGCATTAGCTGTTTCGGTATAAAAATAGGGATTGACCATTTGTTGTGCTCTGCCAATTTTGCACCTCCAACATGATGTGAAGCAGAGATACTGCTCCAGGATGTCCCAAGTATTTTGGTCGTAGCCCAGTTAGCACAGCCAACTAGCTTAGTAACCAAACTGTTAGCCCAGTAGTCATCAATGAAGGGCAATACACATGATGTAGATACAGAAAAAATTGCAGAACTTTTTCTTACATATGTTCCAGTGGGAGAGAAATAATTCATGAGGGTTCTGTGCTTTAGTTTTTGTGAAGTATGAAATGGCCTTGCCAGCCAGAACTCTGTTATTGTTCTTACAATAACAAAGCATCCCTCTAGTAAAAGAAATAACTTTACTGTTCTTGCAGAGTAAGTTCAAGTCCTGACAAAAGGCAGCTAGAACAAAGTATACCTATAGGCTAGTGTTTTTCAAAATGGGGCCTTAGAAAGCTGGAGGGAACATGAGGGAAAACAATGTAAAAAAAATGAATATAAAGTTTCTAATATTTTTTTATCATAAACTCTAATCAGTTAAAATAGTTTATTAAAATTTTATTTGCTCAACTTTCTGATTGGCTTCACTAGGTACACTAGCTTGCTCCTCAAACTAGTGAAGGTATGACGCAGCATTTATGCTAAACGAACATAATAAGTATGTGAGAATAAAAGTGAGAAAAAACCTGTTAAAAGTTAATGTTTCTTTAAATATTTTGTAGCATTTTGTGTGAGTTTGCAAATGGGGTCCATGTCAAGAAGCTAATGCTGGTTGGAGGGCCATAAATGGAAAAATGTGGGAATACTTCACGAGAACACACATGTTGGACTCTATGGAAGATTACTTAGATTTAATAGTTGTTGTTCAGCCCACAAGAACAAATCAGCCCAGATAATGTGTCAAGAACAAGCCAAAAGAAAAAGTGCATCACTTTCTAATCGCAGTTCTGAGAGAGAGAGAAAAAATGTTCCATCCTTTGGGAGTGTGTATTGCCCCATAGCCTATTACTGTGCTATCAGCCTATTTACAATGAGTTTACTATTATTCTATATGGTATGACTTAACATTTTCTACCAAGATTCAGCTAATTCAAATTGCGAATTTGTGTTCTACCTTTAGTTTCAGCTTTGGGAGACCAAACTTTAAGTGTCAGCTTGTTCGTCTCTGCTTCCTCCTTTTTTCCGGCTGCCACCAGTTTTCCGCTGCACTGTAATTGGATACTCTTCATCTCCCTTCTCAGACTCCGCTTTGAATTTAAGTGGAGCTCAACCCTAGCTGTGATAAAAGTGTGCAAGTGTAAGTGCCTGTGACAGCTCACACTCAGGTCACGAAGCATCTCAAACGGTCTTAGCCTGCCAACAAAGAAGCTGAATTCTGTCGCAGCCTGAAGGTTTAGGGTCTCAAAATGTTTAAATTTAGCTGCAGTTTTATTAAATGTTTTTAATTTAGGCTTTTATTGCTTTGTTCTTCTTATTGGAATGCAAGTGCTAGTTTGAGCTTGTTTTGTAGGCATGCATCATGCTGGAAGCACATAAATAAAGGATCATGCGACAGCTCTTGCAAGACAGCCCCGTCATTATCTGTCTGTCAGTCAACTTTGCAGCATATGCTTGCACACACTGAGCACATACACACCTAAATGCACCCATCAGCGGGAACTCAGAATATTTTTGAATGAGTGTTGTCATTTATTATCCAATATACGGTCAGGAGCAACGAGAATAACAGTTGAAGAACCGAACGTGGCACCTCGCAACCATTCTGACGCCTGACTCAGACTGCAAAACAATTTTGCTCCTCATATCTGTTCATTTTATAGTCACTGCATCTCTGTAGGATGTCAGAACAAATTCTTCCTCTCTGTCTGTGGACTGAAGGTGACAGGAGCTCGGGATCGGGAGGTTGACATTGGTGGAGGAACAGAAACAATCGGACAGAAGAATTTTCACATTTAACGCCCGTCTGCCTGATAACTCGTTTTATCTGGAAAGATTTCTTTCATATTCCTCCTTTCAACTTTCTTTAATCTCACCTGTATGTCATTATAGTTTGAAAATTTGTAATTATAAACCATGAGTACCAATGTCAGCATCCAGCAGCTCAAGGCTTCTCTCCCTTCATCATTCTTTGTATCCTGAGTGTAAATCAGAGCCTTAAGCAGGCAATATCCTCAGCCAGTCCCAAAGCGCTCTCTTATCTTTAATCCATATATTGCCTTTTCAATGCAGCAATTTTCCCATCTTTTCCCTCAAGACTTATGAACATCAGGTTTTATTGGTTGAAGTCTTCGACAAGTGGAATTAGAATGGTGTGAGGGTAGGTGGAGGAGGAACCTCACATTTATTTGGAGCAGAGTGAGAAATATAGGATGCCTATTAAACTTGTATTTTTTCCCAGTTGTAAAAAAAGTCTCGATCAAACGGAGGCTCGACTGTTTGGGATCTGTTTGGGAAAAGGTCATGCCGCGGTTTCGCTCTCCACATACAATCAATTTGTTCCTGTGAAGCCAAACTAAAGGGTGTAGCAAGTGAAATGACTGATTATGCCTCACTTAACACTTTAAAAAATAGTCATTAGTATGATTAAATGCCATGTGAAAACACAGAAAATAGGCAATGCTGTTTGTGGCACTATACCATATCAGGCTGATTTGTTTTTGCTTTTTCTTGTCTAAAGTCGCCAATAATGGGAGATCTTGATAAAGCTGCAGCTGTGACTAAACAGGTAATTATTACTCTTATTGGCTCGAATATAAAATATATTTTACATTAATGGAACCCATTCATTTTGTGCATGTTTGAGTTTGAGAATTCAGTCATTAGTAAACGAACAATATTTTTGTGCATTTGAGAAGCGGTTAAAAAACGTTCAGCTTGGCGTGCCGTGGTGGCGTAGCGGTTAGCGCGACCCGTATTTGGATGCCTTCAGTCCTCGACGAGGCCGTCGCGGGTTCGACTCCCGGACCCGACGACATTTGCCACATGTCTTCCCCCCTTTCCTTCCCCGTTTCCTGTCAGCCCACTATCATATAAGGGACACTAGAGCCCACAAAAGACCCCCAGGAGGGGTAAAAAAAAAAAAAAAAAACGTTCAGCTTTATCCCTGCATCGTGCTAACTGATGTAGCTTGAGCCTAATTTTAATATGAGTCCTGAAGGAAAGAGGATTTAATTTTACAGAAAAGCTGCTGAACTAAAAAAAAACAGGTTGGAGAAATAAATTTGCACTAAGAACAACAGATTGTTTGGTTTAGCAAATTTAGCAAAGTCTGTTTATAAATGTGAAAAGAAAAACATGTTGCGTCTTTGAAGTAAATGTGCCGCTTTTGATGGCACATTGATAGATTCTTAATAGTGTGTGTATATTGGGATCAAGGCTGTGCAATTTGCAAGGTTTGACTGCATCAGGACAAATATGTTATTTTCCCCCAAACATTAACATCTCTTTCTAGTTCTTTTTTGAGGATTGACCTGAAAAATGAATTAAATTTAATGCTCTATATGCCCCTAAAGTTGGTCAAGTCATTACTTTCACATTTAGTTTTATCCCTTCTGTGAGATCTTTTTCTACAATGGAGTTTAGCTCAAATAGGTTTTTGTTTTAAGCAATATTTTCTCAATATTGATTTTTAAAAAGTACTAGTTTCACCAGTAGATTATTTCACTGATAATTTTTAATATAACATAACATTTTCAGTTAATTTAGTACTTCTTTTATCAATATGAAGGACTTATGTGCTCAACACAAGCTCCTATATCTTGCTGAAAAGTTGATTGTAAGTTAGTTTATTCTTATTTCAAGTGTACAAAGATATTTAAACTGGAAATACTTGGTGGGATTTTGTGTTTTTGCAGTGTAGATTGCATGCTGCTTAAACAGACTCTCAACACAGCTGTTCTGGGTTCAGTATTCATTTTTGCTTTTTCTCTCTCTCTCTCTCCATTTCCTGTCTGATTAAAGCTCAAAGCTCAGCACAGCATGTGCTCCAAATATATAGACACCAAAATTACTGCAAATCTGTGCACATACTGTAGTTCCCTATACAGAGAACACATCTCCCACAAAACTGTTTTTATTTTGATAACTGGTGTTTGACAGGCTCTGATTTTCTCAGGTTTTGTTGTTTGTTCTATTGTTTTGCAGAAACAATTCCCGTTTTAATGAAAGAAAACTTCTGGATAATCAGCACCCCGATGCTTTGGTTATTCTATCCAGCATGTCAGCAGTGTTGGAGCAGATCGGCATTGTCCTGGGAGAGAAGAGCAAATTCCCCATAATCTGCATTGTGATGTCTGCATGTTATTGTTCTTCTGGTTTAAGCCCTGATTAGACAACAGACTGAAGGTATTTGTTCTGTGACATGCCTCCGGTTATTGAGACACACAAAGTCCACAAACCAACACAGTCAACCATGTGTTCCATGACTGATCAAAGGGAAAAGAAAACATTGTGAAAAGTGTTAAGGTCAACTGGAAAAAATGTGCATTACGCTACATGGTAACAAAGCAGCATGCTAACATGAAATGTTAAGATACCTAAAGACCATGCTAAGTAAGTTTTTGTGCAAGACAAAACACTGATGCATGTGTTGTGATAAGTGACTCAGCAAATCATGAAGTCCTACTACAATGACTGGTCATGTTCCAGACTGCTGCAATGGCAGATTATACAAATCTGCTCCGTGACCAATGACATGAAACTAATATGTTCAAACCATATTAGCATACATGTTTGGCACACATGCTTTTCAAAATGTATCGCATGATGAATAAACTCTATTTATGTTTAAGCATATTATTACCCTATCTTTGACTTAAGTTAAAAATAAATCCAAACTTGGAAGTTCTGAATATCCTTCATTCATCATTTTGCTTTTGATGAAAATGATTCTTTCTTCCAGATCCAGCCAAAAACAAACAACTTTTCAGGTCAGAGCTTATTGCTAAGGAAACAAAAACTGATGCTCAGCAAACCCTTGCTTCCAGTTTATCACTGACTGGAGCTGGTTTGGTGTAACAGGGGCTGGAGATACAAAAACTACTTGACATCCTGCTGAAAAATCACTTTAGCCTTTTTTCCCAGTTCTTTTCTTCTTCACTTCTGACAGCTTGGTAAAGTTCTTAGTGTAAAATCCACATCTCTAAATGGAATACTAATGCACATGACTACAGATATTCAAATACAGCATAGATCAGGATTTTATGAACAAAATTTCATATCCTTGGAGTGCTTCTTTTGCTGTGAGTAGAGGTGTGGCACTGGAAGGGAAAACAGGACATTTTGCATGTAATCTTTGAGGTTACTGATGACTAATGGTTGTAGGACCCCAACTTTGTCCTATTGCAGTGTAGTGTTAAGGAAATATGATTATTTTAGTGCTTAATACAGTTAATCTTAAAAGCTATATGGAACACTCTTATTTTGAACAGGTTTTTTGTTGAGCATTTAAAACTAAACCAGAGGGGTAAGCATTCAGAGACACAGGAACCAAATGCAGATTAAGGGAGATCTCTCAATGGGACCCCCACTGTGAGGCCAGGCCACAGGCGAACCCATAAGATTAGCATTTTCCTTGGGAGACAGAGACTTTAGATTTCTCAGGTATCTGTGAGGTCTTATCTCAGGTCGTTCTGTACTCAGAATGACCGTGGGAGCCACAGGGGGTCAGGGCCAGCTATCCGCTCTTTTGTTTCGGTAGAAGGCAGATGGCCCTTTGATCTTTGCGTAGATCAGGGGGAGTTCCCAAGTTTTCTGGGAGCTTCCAGTTGGTCAACAAGAGGAACACCTAGAATGCATAAATTAAATAGAGAAACACCTCCTTACTATAAGAGTTTGTGTTAGGAGAAAAAATTCAGAAAATTGCCACTATTTTGCTTTTTTGCAGCAGTTTTCTCCAAGGACGCGTCTTTGTCTTTTATTTTATTTTTCTTTCTCTATTTTTCCTCTCAAGGTAAAGAATGCATATCTCTGTTCCTCTGCAGCTTTGTTTGTTTATTGCTTTGTATGAGATTAAACTCTGTGATCTGTGACGTCAACACGCAGTGTTGTGGTTTCCTTGTCGCTGCACGTCGTCCACGGAGAACGTCACTCGCCGAGGATCCCGGGAAGATTAAAAGAGGAAAGAGCCAAACGTTTTGTCCAAAGCTAGCATTAAATTATCCTCTTTTTTTACAGTAGCTTCAGGGTTATTTCTTATGCTTCAAAGCTTTCTTTGCCAATAATGTGAGCACTCAGATGGTTTTATGGTGATATTGAGGTGTCATATGTTAGTAGATTACTTCTCCTACAGTTTTCTTGAACATAGTGTTGCATACATGTGACTTATCTGAACTTAAATTAGCAATAACTACTACATAATAATGCTTGTTTAATCCCCAAACCAAATTTCAATTTTTACTTTTAGAAATTACTTCTTTGTTCCTGGAATCAAGGTGGGTCCCAACCATGTAAACAAATTTATGTCCCCACAGCACAGGTAATGCAAGTTGACACACACATGCACACACACACGTGTCGTTCACCAGAGTCTGGGACTGTAGCAATTAATGGGGCAGCAAATGAGATTGTTACTGATGTGTGGTAGCAAGTTGAATGAGGGTGCGGAGGTGTTGCAGGAACACAGAAGAGAGCTCGGGGGAAGCAATAGGTGTGAAGATGTGATGCAAATTAGAAACTTTTGCATTGTTTAAATGGGAGTAAAGTTACAGAAAAAGATAACTAGTACTTTCTTATCCCTTCAAAACAGGTGTGAAGCTAAAGAGCCTGCAGGAGCAACAAGAAAACTTTGAGATCCTGCTTTGCATTAGTTATGGCCAAATGTAATTTGTTCTCCAACATTATCTCCACTTTCACATTTGTCAACTAATTTCTTTTTCCAGAATAACACTAAAAACAATTTTAGCTACATCTGTGCATTCAGTGTCTGTATAATGCATGTTCAAGGCACAGAATAAATTATTTAGACAAAGTTTTATGCTTAATCATAACTTGGTGAATTGCAGAAATGTTATTGAGTAAGTGGTTTTTCCAGCTGCCCTAATTTATGTATTTTTATCTGTTTACCTTTTTAGAAAAACTGCCTTAACACAGCATCCTTGGAAATGGTGCTTCTAGTCTTCCAACCATATCACCAAAGCTTTCTTAGGTCAAAATCCTTCTAATCCAACTACACAGGTTCATAGTACATTGCAACATATTCAGTTACTTACGGGTTGAATGGACAAGCACCGGCATACATGTCAGATCTTTACAATCCATGTCTCTTTCAGGTATCAGGAGCTGATGGCAGTGCCACTTTAAGAGCTGAAAACTAAAGGTGATCATTCATTCAGAGCATAATGTCGCATTCACACCGAATGCGTTTTGAGCATCAGGCACATCTGGTTTACATTCAAAGTCTAAACATTGAGTCACGTTAATAAACTTTGTATTTATTTAGATAAAATATGCAGGAAACACTGGAAGAGTCTGAAGAACACGTATGCCATGGAGTCTCCTCTCAACGCCAGCCTAGACCGTTTTTGACGTACCTGACTCAAGTCTAGAACAAAATATCAAGCGTCGAACTTGAAGCATCGGAGGCGTTTTTGAAACCCGAAAAGCGTTCGATGTGAACGCATCATAAGAGTTAGGACTGTGAGATTCTCTTCAAAAAATACTTCTGGGGATTTTTTTGTAGGATGGCTGTTTGGCTAAACTTTGCTTCAACTTTTGAAGGTGGGTGTGTTGGCCAATTTCTAAGAAGTTTTTTCTTTGAATTGTTTTTACAAAGAGCTTCTATTGATTTATCAAACAAACCACTAGATTGCCAGGTTTGTCAAACTCTGGCAGAAATTAGGAACACACTGCTAGAGTTCAGTATGTTACCAAACAGAAAACAAGTAAAGCCATACAGTAGTTAAACTACCACAGAAAGATGCAGTAAAGAATGCTGTGTTCATTAATGGATCATACTTTCCATCACTGATTAAACATCTAATAAAATATCTCAGTAAAACATCAATCTTTATTCAACCGTTATTGTGCTTTCTGAATATCAAGGAGTTGCAGTTTGACTGATTTTTAGTTTGTTTTGATCTGATGGTCAATTATATCTGGAGGTGTACTTTTACTGTCACCTTATTTTTGGTCTTTAGGCAGACTAACAGGGTGAAATTAGCATTTTACAAATATGAAATCAATACCAAAAACAGACAAATAGACAAATAGATTAAAGGATTCGTGCTCTGGTGCAGGCATTATTGAACGTCTGTGACTGAACAGAATAATCCATTAATAAATGGATGGACTGTTTTTCTCCAAAAATAAAAGCACAGTGACTGATGTTAATAAGGGAACCAGGCCCACTTAAGGCTCTTAAATTCTGCATTTGCTTTTTATCTGTGTTCCTGTCCTTTCACTCACACACTTATTATGATCCATATCCTCCATATCCTCTGCCATAAAAAATTTCTGATTGCCTCTGCTACTCCATTTGTCTCTTCGTCCTCGCTTCTGATCCTTGGTGACTGAAGAAGTGGCCCCTGGAATATTGCACTCCAGAGGAATAAAAAAGGTCTGCAACAACGTCTTTCCTGAAAGCCCATATTTTCCTGCAGGTGGAAGCTGCTTCATGAGGACGAGCCATCCATTTATATCACTTAATCCAGAGGACACCCTATTAGAGAGCTGTACAGGAAGTAAACACATCCTGCACATACACAACCACTCATGCAAAAAGCAGTCGGATAAAGTAAGAGGCCAAAACTCAGACAAGAACACACTTAAAGACGTGCACTGATACATCTACTAGTCCATTCAGTGTTTCTTATACTTTAACCTTTTCATGCACAGCGGTCACTGCAGTGGTCAGCTATCTAAAAAAACATTTTCTTGTGTTTCTGTGTGTTATAAATTTACAACGACTACTGAAGTGGACACTAGTGAATCATACAATACATCATCAACTACTGGCCATCCACTGCAAGTGCAAGGAAATTTTTGCTAAATCCAATATGGCAGACAGACAAAAAAGCAACTCAGGAATATTCAGTCCCTCTTTCTAATGTAGAGGACTCTTGTAGGTAAAAAAAATATATTGTGACATCAAGTAACCTCTAAAGACTGGATGCATTTTCCAAATAACTTTGTATTTGGAGAAAATTACAACTGATCACCTAGAAAAAAATCCTAAAATATATTTTTTTTACTACCTTTTTTTGTGCTTTAAAAAAATCAAAAGCACTTTGGAAAAAATCCTGACATAAAGTATCATCATTCATGCATGAAAGGACTAAAATACAACATATCCTCAACCAGCTCCAAATTGAAGACTTCAATAGGTGTAAGTACTTTTTGTGTTTTTAAATATGATTAAGAGTTTAATTTATGCAATTTTGCAAGGTGCATGTTTGTTGGTATGAAGGGAGGACGGGGCAAGTAACTTATTTAGAAATCACGCTCTAATATTTTCATTTAATTATTGCCTGACCCTCTTAAGACTGAAAATACAATAAACATCCATTAATATAGAAATTCCAAAACAGACTGGGTATTTCATTTTGAATTCTCATACAGTTCGTTTCTGGTGTGAATGCAGATCAGCGTAAAACCAAACAAACTATAGGAAATATATGTCTTTTTTTTCTTGTGTTTCTTTTTTCTTGTGTTAGCGTGTGACGTTGCTGACGTCACAAGCTACCATTGCTGGGAATTATGGTAAAAATGAGTGTAGGTGTTGCTAAAGCTACTGCTGTACGTACGGAAATCGTACCTGATCTGTTTTCTACTTAGCGATTCTGTTGGCAGCATTTTGTGGACCAGGGGGGTGTAGAGCATCTCATTTTCATCTCATTCAGCTTGCAGCTTTTCCTGATACTGTTCCAAAATTAGAAATATTACATTGTGAAACGTGTTACGAGACGCTTTTGACATTCAAAATGGTATTGCTGTTGTAATAATAGCATAAATGTGCACAAAATCAACCACACTAAACAAAAAAATAAAGTTCACCCTTAGGACTTTCCTAGTGTGAATACAACATGAGTGGGCAAATATTATATGCTGAATTACTGAGAAAATAGGTCAGCCTGCCATGCTGTTGGAGCCAATTTAAGCATTCAACATGGAGTGGTAAGTGATGTAATGTGGTCCCAACTTGACTGCATCTTCTCCCATCTTGTTTATCCAGTAAGTAAACTTACTGCTGCTTACCTCTGCGGGGAGTCCAGCAGAGGGACACGTCGAAGGATTTCACAATCAAACACGTCAGGATGACAGGCTTGTAATCCTGTAATGTTGTGGCTCTAGGAAAATTGGACAATGGTGGAACATTTGAATCAGGAAGGGAATCTTCCACAGCTCCAAAAAGGTGTTAAATATCTTCTGATTCCATTCATCAACTCTTGTTTATCTCCAGTAGTTAATGGGACAGAGGCTTTATCAAAGACACAGACTGGACAGTGTATGGACAGACATTAAACAGGGCAATGAACCTTAAAATTATATTTTTGAAGCATCCACAGAGAATCCACACATGAATAGAGAGAACAAACAAACTATATGCATCAACCTTTTGCTGCAAGGCAACAGTGCTAGAGATATACTACTGTACATCCCCTTGTGGTCTCTAAGAGTTAAAATATCTGAATATGGAAGAGTAAATCTCCTCAAACATTTTTCTTAGTAACATAATTAGTTCTGTTATTCTCCTCATCTGCTGATATTGGACGATGTTGCCATCAGTTTTGGCAAATCCTGGTGGGGAGCTAAAGAGGACAAAATTTATGCCTCAGCACTGCAGTCAACGTTGCTGTTAACCAACTGCAAAACATTTGAGGAAATAAAGAAAATTTACTCTCTGTGATGAAGTGAGTTAAAGCAGAAGCAGTAATTCTTTAAACTTCAGAAGTCAAAAATCAGTGCAAAACTGTTTGAGAAGGATTTTTAGTGTTAGTTTATGGCAGTTTTGTGGTACTGTCCTGTTTTAACATAACTGCTTTCTAACACTTGCCCAGAGGGCACACATAAACACATGTATACACACTTAGAGGCAAGTAATTTTTCAGGTGCTGGCACACTTGCACACATAAAAGTACAGAAAAAGTAGAGTGGCACATTAGCAGAGGGCTGTTAATGAACTGAGTCCCTGCCAGCAGTAATGAGGGTGCATATTTAACTACATTAACATCCCATTCTCTCTCACCAGTGCAGCAGGCAGGGCGTGACAGCGCTCACCGTCAGACATATTATAGTTATTTGTTCCAACATTGATCCAAGCATCAGGAAACTGCTGCTTTGCCAGCTTACGAGGAGGCAGGGGGGGAATTATTTTTTTCTGAATGTCTAAGTTCTTTGGATTTGCCCTGAGCTTTGTTTGTATTTGTGGTAATGCTCTGAGAAGGTGTGTTGTTTGCTCCAGGGCTTTCCTTTTATGAGCGTCACAGGAAAGAGAGACTTCTGATGCAAAACTGAGATATTTATTTCCTGCAATAAAAGAACAGTTGGTGGTATAACAATAAATAGAACAAATAGCGAAAAGAAATTAGAACAGGCGTGAACACCTTTACAATTGAGCTGCACAATTCATCAGATTTTAATGGTCATCACAATGTTAATGTGCAATAATTCAATTCCAAAGGACTGCTTAGCAGCAACATTTGACAAGCTACAAGATTTCAAATGTTATTTATTAAAACTGCTTGCAAATAATATATTTGGCCAGCTAAATATATGTTCACTGTCCTTGATGCCTGCTTCTTATGGCAATCACAGCTTGCTTAGCACATAAGCCATTTTTGGACAAAAATATAGCACAAGCTTTCAGCGCCATGTGCTACACAAGTGCACCAAATACTGCAACAACAACCCAACAATAATGCTAACATAATCTCACAACATGCTATGGTCTCTGCACTGATCAAGACTTACTCACCACAGCATGCTGAATGCTTGAAACTCAAAGTGAAACCGACAACTTAACTAATTTTCTGCCACATATCAGAATATTTGGGGAAACTCTTTTAAACGGAGCATGTGGTTTTGATATTTTAGATCTTTTAGCTTACTTCATGTTGTTGGACAGAAACTATTTAAATGATTTCTTGATTGCAGAGTATGAAAGGTAATTGGGCCTTGATGTGGGCAATAAAACTGAACCCCAAAATGTAGTTAAACAGTTAATTTGATGACTTAATGAGATTTTTTTTTTTAACATAGGGCCAGGCTGTTATAGATAGATTTTCCTCTTAATACGTTATTCCATCATTTAAAAACTGCATATTGGATGTACTTGCATTTTCTTTGTTTTATATTAATATTTAATTATCTGAAATATTTAAGTGTGACAAAAACAGGAAAAACAGAAGCAGTAAATAATTTTTCAGAGCTGTGTAACAGCAAGGACGTAAGTTTTCAGACATGTAGACTTCGTTTTATTGGGGACCATATTTGCAACATTTATTATGTTTTCAGCTGGTTCGCCTTCACACTGCACTGTATCAATTGATCCAAATCCTTTAAAAAAACCTTTTCCCTTCCTCACCTGTGGGGGCTCTGCACTAAGAACCACTGAAGGAAACAAAATGAAAACCTCTGAAGAAGACATGAGCACAACTTCCATCTTAACAAAATGTAAACAAAATTAGAATAGCATCAGAATTGTATGATTTCTCTTTTGTCTTTGGCAAAAGACCACAAGCCATTTTTCCCACTAGCGCTAGACTCTTGCATTTGTTTTGGTTGTATTTACCCAAAATTCCCTGTGTTATCGTCCACTTCCTGCTTTTGGAGCAGTCTCCGGTACACTTGGCATCAGCATGCATTCCAACTGTGGTGCAGACCGAAATGAGATTTAGATTTTCAGGCGTAACAGAGTTTGTTTTTTGGTCCGCATCAGAGTTCATTTGTGCATCCACACCTCCCTAAATGAATCAAACTTTCAAGACAAATGAACTATAGTTGGAAGAAGGGTGAATGCACCCTAAAACTCAGAGATTGATGGAAAAAATGTGGCTTAATAAAATTGCAATTGAATGCAGCCCTACTTTACAGTATGTCAGTTTGTTTTTGAGCAGGCAGATGCCAGTTACATTTCCAGTGTGCAATGACTTTAATGAGAGCTTCTTGATGCATGACACATCATGTACATATTTGACCATGAAATGAAAGCATAATTACATCAGGGAGAGGCTTTTGTCTTTTCATTTCCTCTCCTCTGTGCTCTCTTCCTCTCAGGTGGCCCCAGCTCCTACAAGAATGCACTCAGGGGCAGCCTGTTTCCTCAATCTCTCTTCTCTTCCCCCTGGCACACTTGTAGACTTGCAGAGCTCTTTGTAAAAATCATTGTCAGGCCAGGGCTGTAGAGAGTGGAATAAATAGAGAGAAAGGATTTGACTGTGTGACAGGGTTGACTTGTGGATAAAGGTCAAACAGACTGATGGCTCCAAAGCACAAGGACATAGGGTTATGACAGCTTATATCACCGCCGTCTTTGCCGCCAGTGCCATCAGCGTCGTCTCCGTCACTGCAAGTTTTACATTACCAGTAAGTGGCATGAGGTATCTGACGTTCCAAGGCTTCTGCAAATTGTTCTCTCGACAGTTGGAACTGGTATTTCTCTCTCACACACAGGTTTTACTTGAGATGAATAGCGATGTTTAAGTGGTGGCTGGGGATGCCGTGAAATTGTCCTTGAGTGTCACACAATAGACACAAAACGGAGGAGAGAGTGGCGAGAATGGGAGGCGGAAAGAGATAAGAGGGAGAGGGTTAACAAAGAGGTTGTCAGAGACTGAGGCGCTTTGTCATTGTCAGGAGCATTTAATGAGCAAGAATTAAACAATGACAGCCTGTAATAACCTGAATGCTTGCGCGTGCTGATGCAAAAAAATAAAAAAAGAAAACTCAAAAGTCAAGAGTTGTCTTGAAGCTGTTTGGCTAGTTTTTGCACCAGTGGTACAACCTGTTCATGGCCTTATGCACACCCTTTGTACTTTATTATATTTTTTCCCTTTACAACCACAAGTTTTAGTGTATTTTGAAGAGATTTTATGCGTCAGACCAACACAAAGTGTCGTGTAATCATAAAGTGGAAGAAAAATAAAACCCACTTCCACAATTTTTGGGAAATAAAACTGTGGAAAGTGTGGCATGTCTTAGTACTCAATCAGTTTTTACAATGACCTTTGGGTGTGTTTCCACTGCAGGAAGCTTTACAGAAACTCTGGTGGTTTTCCACAAGTAAAAATCTACCCAGAGAACGCTGGGTAGGTAGGACATTTTTATAACGTTAAATAATCTGGAACAAGTAGCTTTTTTTATTAATATTAAGGAATTGTTGACTTAAATACATTGCTAAAAAGTTTCTCCAGTGCATGCCATACAGTTACCTAAAAAAGTACCGATAAATAGTTCTTATCGTTATCACAATAGTACCACAAAATATCATGAATAAATTTCAAGTCCATATTTCCCATACCTACTGGTAATACATGATACACCCCTTTTAGTTAAACAAATCCAATAGATAACAGAATAACTTAATTTACGTGATTGGAAGTTCAGGACTTGAACTATTGCTTCAAAATGAAATTAATAACCTCTAGTAGTTGTAAACACAACTAGTCTCTGTTATACACTCTTTCTCCTGCAGACAAAATAACCACAGAGTCTTAATGAGCACAATCCTGCATGTTTTCCCCTCACAGTCTGGTGAAAGGTTGGGCCACCCAGGTCTTCTGCTTTCCAGCTGATTCCAATTAGATGATCCCATTAAATAATACTGTAATGCAGCGGTTTACTGAGAAAAGAACAGAAGAGAAAGGAATAGAGCACATTAAGAAAGCCTCTCTTCTCCAGAGGTTAATCTTCCATTTTCAGCCTAATTTACCGAGCACCAGGAAACAGGCATGTAGGGAGAATGAGAAACAGGGAGGCAAAAACAGCAGAGGTGGTTTGATCTGAGAGGAGAGAGATGCATCAGAGCTAAAAAAAAAAAAAAGAAGAAGAAGAAAAGAGACAGAGGAAGAGCAGAAAAGAATTACATTTACACAAAAGAGAAATAAGAAAACAGGCCTCAGCGTCTCCTGGATTCTGACCACGCAGCAACACCACATGTAGCTAAAACATTTCATTTGTTCTCTGTCTGAGTGGAAAATGACTGGTTGTGATCCAATCAGACGGCCTGTCACCGGGACGTGAGACTGAGCGAATATGAGGAAACGTTTACAGACCGGCCCACCCTGCCGCAAGCATCAATCTTCCCTATCAGATTACGCGTGCACTGAAATAAATCCAGAGCGACTGGCCGATATGCAGATCACACTGCTTTATGGAAATGACGGAGGAGCTGTCTCCAAGGTGGGTGGAAACTCTGGCAGAAACGCCAGTCGACATGTCACGTTCAGAGCAAGAGGGACTGCTGCAGATCACTGCCATGGCATGGCATCAAATGTTTGCAAAACAATGCATCATATACACATACACGTGTCAAATGAGGGAACAATAATATTGTGAATATTCTGAAATAGGTCAAGCTCAGTCCAGCTGATCTGAGGTCTTTGTGCAGAAGGTTGAGCTGCATGCAGTGAGGAGCGTGCATGTCTGCTTTGAAGAGAAGTTTTGTGTCTGAGTACACAGCACCCCCTAGAGGATAATCCCAAATTCCCATTCTACTGTTGGTGTATGTATTCTACAAAACACAAAATCTTACCTTGTATTTTTGTGTGCAAATATCTTACACTTGAAATAAGATAAAACTAACTTACAAATAACATTTCAGCAAGAAATCAGTTTGTTTCAAATCAGCAATTTCTTAATACTGATGGAAATAATACTACACTGACTTGTTGACACTTGTTATAAGTGAAATAATACGTCACTCACAACAGTACTATTTTCATCAATATTAAGAAATTACTGACTTCAAATAAGCCCCTAAATCTTAACAATAAAGTTATTTGCACGTTAGTTTTGTCTGATTTCAAGTGTACTAAGAAACTACATCAGAAATACTTGGTAAGATTTTTTTGTGGTAGGTGTGTGTGTTTGAGATTTGTTGGAAATGGGAAAATGGTGAGCACATACACACGTTAGACTGAGCAGAGACTCAGTGATAGTTTTGATAATCTGGATTTAATCCTTCTGGGACAGTATTAAACACCACTAGTCATGCACCCACCCACCCCCACACACACACACACACACAATCTATATTTTCTAAGATTACAACACTACTTTTAATACCATCTCATTCATATTTATGTGGATTAGATCTCTTCATCACTCATCCACAACTTTGGGCGTATTCCGTCTGAAACATGAACACACCCGCTTCATTCTCTGATTCCACCGATCAAAAATGTAATTTAGTTTGTTTTTGTGGAGGTTGCACCACCTACAAACTCCTGAATATCTGTGTTTCCTGGGCCGTTTGGAGGGATGGAGAACTAAGGGGTGGGCAGGGCTCTGCATGGCCCAGAGGGAGCATTATAGGTTTGATTGGATTGGGGTTGGGGATTTGTGTATTAAACTGAGATTACGATGTGATCCAGCATTTCACAGGGAAATCCACTCAACAGTAGAAGTCTACTGACCTCTGCGCTGCCTGGTTTTATTCACTCCTGCCCTGCCCCACTGGGCTGTGGGCTCCCGACTTGTCTGTACAGTGTGTGGTGTTTTCTTGTCTTGTTTTTCTACAACCCTACTGAGTTCAGTTTTAACCTACATGATGTTCCAGTCTGTTTTATAACAGAGCGGATTTACACACTCCTCTTCTTGATAAGCCAAAATACAACCATGTTAATAAAAAATTCAAAAATGTTCCTATTCATTATATACAGTAACTCAGTTCAATAAGTGGAACATATTATATAGATTAAATACAGACTGATGTTTTCACACGTTTGTTTTAATTGTGATTGTAATTTTCTGCTTACAATTAATGGATCACAATATTTAAGATTAGAACATTACATCAGATCAATAAAAACACATTTTTAAACACAAAAATGTGAGCTTATGGATTATTTTCAACAGGTACTAGTTTATTGAATGTGACACTAGCTGTGTTTCCTATTGACCATATAACTGCACAATTTGACATCTCAAAAAAAAAAAATTAAAAGTATCAAATTAGTATTAAAATTCTTCACAACAAACTGTCCTGGTTTATTTGTTTTCTTCTGTCTTTCTGTGTTACATAAAATTAGGTCATAAATTAATGTTAAGATCATCAAGTTTTGACATTTGCTATTCCAGTCATAATCGTCCCTTGTACATATTTAGAGGCATTAAAAATTATTTTATCTGTCATTGTTTTACACACAAACCAAAGCTCAGAGTCGTCAACAATAGGAGAAAATATGAACTAATAGGGAATTTCCAGTAAGTGGATAAAGAGACAATAAGTACATTTGTCAGGCAGGCTGCCTAGAGGCTGACAGTTACACTGAAAATCTGGTCAGTATGGTTTTGTTCTACATCCGTTCTTTATTAGAGTGGACTAAGAAGTTGTTGGGTTGTTAAACAAAATCATTTTCTTCCAAATAAAACATCTAGGCCTGTTACAATTTCCCAAAACTGGAAGATTGTTTTATGGTCTGATGAAATCAAACTGCTGCAGTCTGGTCATGTTACCAAAAGACCTTATAGCACAAAAACAAGCCAGCACTTTACCAAAGGAACCATCAGTGTAACATGGTGGTGGCTGCATTATGTTCTGGGCTTTCATTGAGACGGAACGGGGACTCTTGTAACTGTTCAGTGAAGTTATCAACATCCGCAAATGGTAGTCGGTTCTGACTCAAAACCTCTAGATGCCAGTCAGAAAGCTGAGGATAATAATGACAATTTTGACTTTTCATTATTATTATTATTATTGGTTCAAGTAGACATTGAAAACAAAATAATGACTTCCTCAGATGAAAATGTAAGTTTTGGAATCGCCTGGGCCAGAACTAAAACTGATGGAAAATTTCTAGGGTCAAATATGGCTTTAGACTTTAAATTTAATGGACTGCACTCTCATTCAGCCACATTTATGCAGCGTTTTTGTCTACCCCGAGTAGCCAAAAAAAACTTCTTGGGTCTTTTTGGGGGCTGAATTTTACAGAATATACATCAAATCAAATGTGGAAGAGGGTTGTAGCATTTAATCATTTGCATCACGTATTTATTAACAGGGTGTGTACCCTTTTAAAGCAAACTGTAGCAAATTATTAATTTCAATTTCATTTTCTCTTCTCTTTTCATTATGCACAGTAAGTTCTACTCACTTCAATGTTTATTAAAATGTGTTTGATTAATTATGGAACAAACTGTAAAAAACAAAAAGACTCACTTGGTCCTAAAGAGCATAAATGTTATCAGCATTTCAGAGACCATTGTAAACACAATCTTGTATTGACCTCTAACTGATTACAAAAGTTTGGCAAACAGCTTCTAGCTCAAGATCAAAGTCCCCATACAGACCAAATTATTGAGATGCATTGTTATTGATCCCGCTGTCTGAGTCTCTGCAAGCAAACCATCGAATATATTTGTCAAAAAAAAAAAAAAAACGATCGAACTGTGCCTTCAAATGTAGAAACCATCTAAGGTGGAAGGAGCTCTGGCACTGCAAAGTGGATGAAGAAACCAGACAATGACAACAAGTTTTGTCCAAGTGCAATAAACTTGTCCAAAACCAGAGGGGATAACTAAACAAGCAGTGCTTCAAGCAAAAACATAATTTTTAAATTAATGGTATTGGATTTCCTCCCATTGAGACTATCAAAATTAATTTAATTTTGTTGCGTCTGGAAAAATTAATTCTAAATTCTGTTGCCAAAGGCAAAAGAATGACAACTAAATTGACCATAATCTTCATACAATATCAGCTAATTTCATGTTTTCTGCTCTGCTCTTTTACTTGATTTGACTCTTCAAAGTTAAAAACTAATCTGATTAACACAGCTCCTCTGTGAATTTTTTTCCAGCCTGATCCGTTTCAGAAATACAAAGGACCACAAGCACATCTGTTGCACTGATCTGTTCGTCGTCTGGATGGTCGAGGTCGCAAGTGAGCACCTGAGTCCCCGAGAAGATTAGCTCACAAAGGAAATCAAGATTCAGTGAAAGAAGACGCGTGACAACTCTTTATTTCTGTCCTATGGATTCATGTCTTTCCGGGCGTGAATCCATAGTATTTACCAAGGGTCTACCTCCCCACATCCCCGACACTCTCCTATCTGTCTCTAAACAGAGGTAGAAGTATTGGCTCTACAGAGAGGGACATTGATTTTCTGTCAGAAATGCAAGGGCTGAGGGCCTATTAGGCGAGGGCCAGACAGACAGACAGACAGATGTGCAGGTGAGCACACACACACACACACATTAGCTATACCACATCGTGCATCTAAATGACTCTGGGTACAAAATTTGCAATATTTCTGCATGCATATCCCCACTGCAGTGTGAGGTATAACTACTGAAACACAGATTTGTTGTTGCATCATAGTGAAGGTAAGCAGACAGTCTCTGATGATTAAGTACCTATGTTGTCCATATGTCCCACTGGGACAGTAACTGTAAAATATGGAGACCACCTCAGAGGACCGCAGTTCTGCTATGGCATTGTTTGAAAAAAAGTCATTTTTTCATTTTATTTCACACACACCTAAATAAAGCAAAACATTAGATAAATTAGAAATTTCGACAAAGATACCATGAGTCAAAACTAAAGGTAGTTTTAACTTGATGTTTTCATTTATTAAAGCTGCAGTACGTAACTTTTATAAAAAGAAAATGTTTTTACATATTTATTAAACTTAATCATTTTGTCATGACAGTATAAGACAAATAAGGTGTGAAAAAAAACTTCTACCTTGTCCCAGTGCTCCCAGTAGAAATACACCACTCAGTTCAGAAACAACCAATCAGAGCAAGGTGGAGGGTCTACACACTGTCAATCATTCACATGTACTCACTGCTCACCTCTGCCCCTTTCTCTCTTCACCATAATATAGCTTGCCATGAATGCTAAGGCTAGTTAGCATCACCACCAATGATGGTGAATAAACGGTTTGCCTGTAATGGTAAGTCGTTTCTTTGTCATTAGCACATTTAGCTAATTTGATTGACAACAGTTAAGACCCTCCTCCTCTGATTGGCTGTTTTTGACTGTGTCTGGCTGTGGGTGTGATAATTTTCTGGAAAAACTGTCAGAACCAATGCTGAACTGCAGTCTGAGTCATCTACTGCTCATTTTATAACACACTTTTTATTCTGTTTTGTGAAGTGTAAGTTTTGTTATCAAAAAAGCTGTGATGCAAGTTAATTTTCAAAGTTTTCTGACCAAAATGGGACACATTGAGAATGTTTTATTTCACTCTCAGAAGCCCACAAAATATCTTCAAAGAAGTCTTAATTATTCCCAAAACCATGGGGCAGATTCAGCACCATTACATATGTTCTGCGTTTGAACAATTGTCGTCCACTTAAGTTGCAAAGATTTTTGAAATGGCTTTGTTTCTAACATTGAAGTGTTATGCATTTCTTTTTAAAAACTCATTTTGACTAACTTCATCTTATCAGGCAGGTTTTATTTATCTATTAATTAATGGCAAAAAAATATACACTTGTATACCTGTAAAGGTTTGTAATGATCATTCTGACATGATACCATATTTCTGTGTCCAAGGATTATATATTTTTTATCAATCTTTCCATATTTAAACTAAAGCTCAAACCAACCGTTTGGATATGTCTGTAGCTTCCCAGATTGACATTCCCGTTATTTCTAACCGCTTGCAAGGATGAAAAACTGGTGCAGAAGTGTGATAATCTGAAAACATTAAACATTTTCCCTTCTTATGCTGTTTGAAATTACACATACAGGCATAGAAGTGGGTCTTAATCAGCTCCACATTGCCACATTTTCCCTCTCTAAACTTCAAACACTTTCTTTTCGCTCTCTCTCCCTTTCCTTCTGAAGGACATTTGGTTGATTGATGGTGGTCCAGGCGTTTGTAAAGAGGCTCCAGGTGGAAAGCTGTTATCAGCTGCAGGCCAAAAGATTACCTCCAACAGCTTCCTGCTCAAACTTCTCCTGACTAAACCCACCAACATCCTGACGGCCCCCAAGATGCCACATGTATTTGATTTATGTGCATCAACAGAAGCAACAGAAAAATAGTTTTACCTACATGCATACATTCAGTATCTACAAATGTAAGACTAATGCGAGTCTTGGTTTTTGATAGTTCTAGAATAGAAGAGCTACTTGCATTACAGAAATTATGTGGAAAAAATACACTGTGCTGAAATCTGAGAGTAATTTTTATTTAAAAAATAAATAAATAAAAACCTGATATGGTGTTGACATTATTGAATTGGCATTAGGTGGAGTCTCTGCTCACTTACCAGTTGAGGTGAAAACTGACCCAATAGTACCAGTGGAGACAAAGAGGATGAGTTCACTAAGTGACAATAATAGGTAGTAATTTTTATACAAATTTCTATATGAAACAGTTTTAGAATCAGGGCTGAATCATTTTACCATTTTAAATATCTGCAGCAGTCTATTAAAAACATCCACATACTTTACTAATGTAGAAATGCAAACCTGAATGTTACTCTGTTCTGATAAAGTCAGAGGTTGTTTTTACAGCATTGAGTATCTTGTCAGTAATGGAATCTGTCTGTTCAGAAAAATGTTTTTCTGTCTCTTCTGCAGCAGCTGTATTTGTGGTTAAAAAGAGAAAAACCACAACTGCATGTAAAAATAGCTATAATTAGTTTTCATATGCAAGACTTGATGGGCATGTTTGCGTGTACTAAGGCAATCTGGGTCATGAATCTGGTGCAGAAATAAAGCAGGTTTGCAAAACTTGTGGAGAATATAATGCAAAGCATCGGTTCTAATTTCCCCCACTCCAATTCCTAATCTCCTGCTGACCATGTTTAGCCTGCTTCCTCACTGTTACCATGGAAGTGAAGAAACTTGAGGAAATATTTATCATTTAAGTCTACCACTTTGCATCAGGTCTGGCATCTGAATCAGACTAAAACCGTTTTAAAGCAGCACAGAAGCAGCCACTCCTTCAGTCAGGCTGGTTTTGAAGAAATCAGTTATGCACTTTTTGTCAGACCATATAGCAAAGCCAAACTGTTGCCTTTGAATGAGTCGAGGTTTATTTTCGTTTCATATCTAGACTGTATAATATTGGATGGGGAAATGTGGTGGTAACATGAGGTTCACCATGTTTCTAACATAAAATATCAACATCATCTCATTAAAGAATAACTTTTTTGTTTAGTTTACATTTTTTAGTAGTACTAAATTATTTACCTATTCTCAAATGAAAAAACTTAGATTTACCCTTTAGATTGAGTAGATGAACTTCATATTGTGCCTTTAAGTCTCAATTAGACATGTGAAAAGTTTTATTAGGTTGCACAAAACTCTTCTTATCTGTTGTGGTATGCAGTACTGAAGCCCTTTACTCAACTTTGTCACAGTTACACCACAGTAAGTCTGAAAAACATCTCAAAGTTTAATTCTTTGAGTAATTATACAAATTTTGTTGATGTGCACATAGAAGAATGTTGTCACAACTGTACAAATTGTTCGGTATGTTGCTCAAACAACAACCTCTTAAACAAGTTTGCATGAAGTAAACATGCTTATTACATGCTGTACTTCTTCACACACCTGCCTATGGCGTTCTGTACACCTGCAACACGCAGTAATGTGTACTTTAATTTTTAGACTCCCATCAAAGTTTAACAGTGAAAGGACTCCATTAAGGTTCATTGAAGAAAAAGTTCAGTGCAAATAAACTTCTAATTTGAGCTTCAGTCTCCAAGAGGTAAATTTGGGCAGAAAATGAATCGCCATCCTGGCACAGATACAGAACAGCCTTGGGATGCGCTTAAACGGCATAAAATGCAACAGAGGAAGAGATTTTTTAAAGTAAGATCTGTGCACAGACTGTGATGGAAGCAAGAGAGATGAAAGCAGCCTGTTTAAGAATAAAAGTCTGATGTACTTCAATCTAAAGACGCTACTGCTGGCATGCTGATAAATATACCTTGTCCTAATTTAAATAAACCAGTAAATAAATAAAAAATTTAAATATTACACATTGGAAAAATAGTCTCAAATTAGGTAAAGGATTTGTCTGGGTAATAATGACTGGGTGTTGTGGTTTTGCCACCAGATAAATGTCATTAAAACAGAGAGAGAAAGAAGTACAGTGATGAGAAAGTCTCCTGGTTTAAGACAAAGTGAAGAATAAGAAATAAGCACAAACTGGACATTTTAGCCCAAAATGCAACATATACTTCTCCATAGAGTTTGAATGTTTTCCTTGTGCATGTAAGGGTTCTCTCCTTGTACTCTGGCTTCCTTTCACAATTCAAATTACATTATGTTTAGATTAACTGCTATCTCTAAACTGTACTTAAGAGTAAATGTGTACACTTCTTGGAATTACTCATCGTCTTTCCATTCAAATTAAGATTAAGTACTAAGATTCAAAATTACCCCAATTTTTTTAACTCCTGAGAGCAACCTAGTGTGAGAGCACACTAAGAAAATAAATATAATATAATCACACGAATCAAGTAAATCTATGAGAATGAAGTTGTAATATTACTAGAATAAAGTCGAAATAATACAAGACAACTTTACATTATGAAGTCATAATAATACTTTATTCTTGTAATACTGCGCCATTCATTCTGGCATTATTCTCATAATAATATGACAGTCTTCTACGAGTTTATTCTCATATTATGACTTTTTTCTGGTAACTTTATATTTAAATTTTTTTCTCAGTTAAGCCCAAATACTCTGTTGCATTAATAAAAGTCAAACGTTTACTCAGTGGAAATAATATTTTGCACATTCATTTGTTATTCAGAAATGTTTTCCTATTTAAAGACCACTGAACCAGGAGGAAAGAAGTTTGTCTGGGAACATTTTGATCGATTATGTGGTGGATTATAATGCTGATTTAATTACTTGCATCAATATACGTTGATGCACCTTATCAACCGCGATAATAAATCAGTTGCTCCTTTAGCTTCAGCTTTTACCCATCCTCGTTGCATGGCTCCACGCATGAAAATATTGCAACATCTCTGTGTCCTGCTCTCACTAAACTGCAAATCTTCATCTTCCTAATCTTCATCCGGCTTTCCTTTTCTACCGTGGCAACAGGCAGCTGTTCAAACTTGAAGGAAGATTTAGCACAAAAGAAGAAACAGAAGCAAAAAGCAGAAGAGCATGGAGGCAGGCAGAGAGAGGGGATGGATGGAGAGAGGAGACATACGGTGAAATGCAGCCCAACAGATGGAGAGCTATAGGGATATTTGGAGGATACATGAGGCAGTTATCAGCCTATTTGGTTTCGTCTACAGGAGCGCCCAAGTGTCACTAATGGCAAAGTAGGGACTGGTAAACACATTTCTGTGACAGCATGACACTGCTGAAAAACAAATCAAGCTCGCCCTTCACCCATTTCACACCCTCTCAACCCTTTTCTCTTCATCTCCTTCAATTACTCAATTCTTGTAACTCTGTTTTCTGTCTCTATCTGCCTGGGCTTCTGTCTGTAAGTCCATCCTTTTGTAGAACTTCAGTCATGCTGTCACTCTATACACTCCCATCGCTCTCAAATTTTTGGCATGTGCATCCAAAAGCTGAAAAACAAGGCCATATGTGTGGGGACAGCAGGCCGTGCTGCGCTCCTGATGTTCCTGCTGAGGCAGTTAAGAGTCTCTCAGCAGGCCGCGCCCACTTCATCCCTGTGCAGGACATGTGGACAATTGGCAGCCGAACAACACGGTGGCTGCTTTCTGGCTGCATGTCCAGCAATGAGACCGAGAGCCTAATGAAGCTTCTGGGTCCTTGTGTCGACTTGCTGCTTCTTGGACAATGGCTGTCTGAGCTGCTGGTGCTGAACCGGATGGCAAACAAATACATTTTTTTAGTTTTTGCAGCATAAGATTGCCGATTTTATAAATGTGAGAATAAATCTGGTTTTTCATACACACATTTACAGTATGCTGCTTTGAATACAGTACAAACTGTGCTGCTTCAAGGCTCAGTTGGGTGAAGAGAACAAATTCAGACTCAGCTTGTATTATGTGAATCTTAGTGAAAGATTTTTAGATTCAACATATAATGAATAAAATTTTACAAATAAAAACAAGCAGAGTTAAAAATTGTAGTCGTGGATGTAGTTAAAACACAATATACGCAGTCTTCAAGTCTTTATGGATCGTCCATGAAATGAGAAAACATTGAGTTTTAAAATTGAATCATAGATTCAAGGCAAGATGATTAATTATATTTTGGATTCCATGTGATTGCAACATTTTAATAAGCAATAATTGAGAGAAGGAGATGAAATGAATTGTGTAAAACACAAATGGGAACATAAGTAAGACAGAAAGAGAGCTAAAAAAACACGCATAAAAAATTAGACATAAGTTAGTACCATTGGTGAAAAAATTATCTCCGCATTTAGTTAAGCATAATCATTTCTACCTCATTGTAGCCCTAATTTGTTTTTACAAAATGGACTGCAGAGAAGTTGTAAGTGCTCCAATGTGTAATCCTGCAAAAGTGTTTTTATCCCAAACAGTCACAGTAGGTTTGGTGCATCACAGATTAATTCATGCAGTTATATGGAGATTATGCTGAATGAAGAATAACAGGAACACGGCGTGGGCCGAATTTCGCAACTGGATTTCATATCAGGTTTCTGCAAGTGTTGGGTCACAGAAGGCTATTTTAACAGTTCGGCTTATGTCAGAAGTGGAAATGGAAAATTCTGAATCATTTAGATCAGATGTTTTTGAGTTTTCACTCTCTGTCACAAGCAGCCTTGCTATCATCTCAGACCAGACTGCCCACTCTCCTCTGACATGTAAAAAAGAGATTTTTATCCAAACAGCTGCTACTCATTGAATTCTCACTGTTTTTGGTCATCTTTCTCTAAACCTTGACAATAGTTTGTCCCCATCTAGATGCCTAAATGCATCAAGTGGCTGCCACATGACTGTCTGAGTCACTGTTTGTAACAACAAGCACTGCAACAGGAAATAAGGTGACTGGTCAGTGTGTAAATATGCTCAGGCTTTTGCATAGTTCAATCCCTAGGTTCTCAGACTGAATTAAAACTGCATCTTAGGGTGTTTTCACATCTGATAATCCATTAGAATCTGTTCTATTGGGGACCAAAGTTGCAGCATTTGTTAGATTTTCAGTTGATGTGATTTGCTTTCACACTCTTTGAAAAACCCGTTTCCCTCCTTGCCTGTGGCTGCACCAGGAACCACTGAAGGACATTATATGAAAACCTCTGAACAAGACAATGACCGCAACTTCCTTCTTCAGAAATGTATACAAAAATTGAGTGGCATCAGATTTTAGCAATTGTAGGATTTCTCTTTTGTCAGATGGTAAAACATCATGAGCCATTTCTTACAGTAGCGCTAGTCTCATGTGTTTGTTTTGGTGGTATTTACCCATAATGCCCTGTGGTTTACTATGCTTCCTGCTTTTGGAGTGGTCTCCATTCACATATGCATTTTAACCATTCCAGAGTTCACTTCAACCGAACCGAGACTGAGGTTTTTAGGCAGACCAGAGCTTGATTCCACATTCACATCTCTCCAAACGAACCAAACATTCTGGGAAAATGAACGAGAGTTCGATTAATGCGGACCAACAAAGGTCACAAATTCCCAAGCCACAGTAGCACCAACTCATTACTTATAAAATTCAGTGCACAACAGTTTGAAAACAACACAACAGCTATGCTGATAATGTGACACCCTTGGTTGTAGCTCTGTGCCCCTTTTCCCTTCGCCATCTCCTCTGTATATAGCACCCTTCATGCGTTCTCTTATCAGCAGAGGTGTCAGAGGAATGAGCTCAACACTTACAACAAGCAATCTGTGTGTTTATGTGTGTGTATTTAGCAGGGTGACACTTCAGATCAGCCATGCGGTGCCACAGGGACCGATGCCCATGTGTTTGGGGGGTGCATGGGTCACTAAGTTACTAAGTACTGCAGAGAGAAAGCCAGTCGGGGGCTGCTGATGTTTACAAGGGTCCTAGGTAACAACTACCATCAGCTGACACAGTGCATGGATGTGTGCAACTTAGTGTGTGTGTCCGCAAACCTCTTCGTGGACTTTAATTCTTGTGAGAAACATTAGTAGCGAACCAGAACACTCCCATCTGCCTCGACTCTGTCCTTCGTTCTGCCTCCAACCCACTTTCTCTTCCCGTTTCATCATCTCCGAGTTCCTTCTTCACTCACTCCTTGTTTCAGTTCGAGGTTTCATTTGCCTTTTCTTTGTTTCTCTATTTATTTAAAAATGGCTGAATCAACGTTGCTTTCATTTGCCTGTTTTCGCCTCTTGTCTGTCATTGGCACCACCTGTTCTTCTTGATGGCACTCCTTGTACTATCCCTCCCAGAGTGCTGCCATCCGCTCTAACCACTTATAAACACATTTTATTGCACTCACATGTGCAGACATTTAACATTTTTTGGTTATTTGCTACCAAAATGCCACCATTGGTGAGAGCTTCCTTCTACCTTCTGCCTCTAAACATCTGTCTCTTTTCCTTCCCTCTCCACTATTTTTACAGTTGTACACACCACTGCCTCCAACATGGGGAATAGTCAAACCGAAAACAATAAGCGTTATCACAACAGCCACTGAATTCAGCGAGATAAGAAATTCATTAGGTGCCTGGCTTGCTAATGACGTGCAAAGAGATGAAATTATGGCAAGGACAAAAAGGGTGGGAGGGATGGTGATGGAGGAAAAAGGAGGGGACCGTGAGGGAGAAAAGGGAGAAAATGTTCTCCGGAATGGGAAGATGCACCCTAGCATGCCGGCTCTATCATTTTGTGACCTCTGAGTGCTGGAAAGTGAGAGAAACTTGTCATTTAAGAACTTTTTTCTCTCTTACTGATTTCTGTAGTGAATGTCAGCTATTACAAAAGATGTTAGTGTTCATAACTCAGGCAGGCTCATAGCTTATCAAAAATCTCTCAAATTTAATCTAGAGGAGAAATTCTACCTTTCCAAAGACTTAACAACTGCACTTCAAGAGGACTTATAAATGCAGTGTTTGTATTCTGACTTGTATTAATTGAAAAAATAAGCATGGAAAGTTAGCAATGTATTTGAGAGGGGAGGAAAAATCAATTATACTAAACAATGTCTGTCTGTACTGCACAATGAAAATCTAAAGAAATCAGAATATTAACTGCTAATCCAAAAGCCAAAAATTAAAGTGCTCACTTATTTGCTATTGATTTTTTCCGTAGTTCACTCTATTGCATACTTAGTGCTTCATACACCACGTAAAACGTGCGTGGTACACAATTGGACCATCTATGATGTAAACATTACCACAATAATGACCAGATAATTCACTCACATCAGCATGCCGAATGCTTGTAGCTAATTACAGCAAACAACAGAATAATCCCTATGTCATTGGGTCTGCAAGAAAGCTGCATAGGGCCATAATAGGAAAATGATGCACCTCACAATGTTGTTTTATTTTGCTAAAAAGCAAATCTGATAAAAATGTTGTAGTAAAATGCTTTATGCTTTTAAAAGTCTTTCAAGGGACATTATTATGTATTTTCCAGGCATATTTTTTTCAATTTAGAGCACAATCAAGTAACTATGTAACCTTCAGTTTTAAAATGCTGCGTATCAAATATAACTGAAAAGAAATTCAACTTTGAAATTATGGCCTCTGTCTCTAAACCTTTTGAAATTCCTCCTATTTCTGAAACTACACCTTCAGGAACTTATGAAAATATCACTACTCTACAAGTCCTTTAACAATGTTTTTATTGGTGTTGCACTGAGAAGTAACTTGTATAATGAGCTCAGTTGATGCGCCATTCCACCAGGTGTTTGTTAGTTGCTGTTGACTAGTCTGAAGGAGCTTAGTGGGGGAGGTTAAAAGGTTTCTCAAACATGCAAGGTAACACTCCGTATATGTTTACAATGAAGGAATAACAAAATATGATGCAACGGTCAAAAAAGTCAATTTTGAGAGCAGCAGCCATTAGGAAGAATGAAAAAGGGACTGAATATATATATCTGTTACATTTTGTTGGGGGATTTTTCCATGTGATGCTTGTGTGGGAGAAAAAAATAAATAAATGTGCAGGTCCATCTGCATCACTTTAGAAACAGACCACCATAATCCCAATGTCAGCACCTAAAATTCCCTCTAAAGAACACACACACACCATCTGGTGCCCATGTTAAACCATTCCCCTCACACACTCACCTCTGTGCCCTGTGCTGGATTACCCTCTCAGTATTTACATCTTGCAAATCCAGACTGCTTCCTCTGATAGGGGCCATGTGTAATCTGAAGGTTATGTTTGCTGTGTGTGTGTGTGCGTGTGCGGGGGCGTGCGTGTGTGTGTATGTTGGGGTGGGGGCTGTAATTTGTTCCCGTGTTCCCGCTCAGCACGGGGAAAGTATCAGCATTTGTGACATCTGTTCAACACAGGGCCCACACAGGACATCTGCACAAGACAGCAAAATACCTACACACACACGCCCACACACACACACATACACAGTCCTAATACTGTTGCTATACACCACTAGAAACCTTCATGTACACCCAGATACAGAAAAGACGGATTTAGTAGAGAAGTCTTTGTTAATGAAGATGTGAAGACTTCCTAGTAATGTTTTAGAATCCCCATTTAATATTCAGATTCTTATAAAAATGTATTAGATATCGTATCACATGAGTAAATTTCTTCATTTATTCTTCCTAGCATCTTCCTTATTTTTCCAGTACTTCTTATTTCTTCCTAAGCATGCTGTGTGCAATTACAAGTTCAACTTTGGTCATTTGACCAGATTATATCATTGTGATATTTCACAACCTTGTCAAAAGGATTTTCTGCTAACTTTAAAGGGCCTTCAACCTACTTTTTCTTCAGCAGTGGAGTCTTGTGCAATGAGTGTTATTAGGGGTCATGGCAGTTGGGGGAATTTATTCTTGTTGTCATAGATAAGTCACATATGCTATTTTCAGGTCTTTCTGAAGCTCTCAGAGTGTATTTTTGATTGCTCTGTACATCACTTTGGTTCCCCTTGAGTTTTAAAGTGCTATATAAATACATAAATTAAAGAGTAAATGGGTGGTACTTGGTTCTTGGACAACCCTGGTTATTTTTTACTCCTCTGTAAGAAATCTTATAAGGAGAATCCGGTCATGGTGGATTTATGGTAAAAGGACTTTCTTACCACCGGTGCTTACTGGAACATTCAAAGGTTCGGAAATATATCTGTACCAAATGTTATTAATATGTTTCGCTACAATAAGGTTAAGGTTTGAAAAAGCACCTTGCTTTTACCCAACAACTAGTTAACTTTTTTATGTTGTTATTTCTGTTTGACATGATTAACATGTTTTATGAAGGATACCCACTTTTTGAAACCTCACCAACTCCAATAGACAAGTCCAAATTGTATTTAGGTTAGGGTTCTGGGGACCAGATAAAAAAAAAAAAAAACACAATGTCTTTAATTTCAGGGCCACTTTGGTTCTTTTCTGCATGATTGGTTCCATTTCTGTACACTTGAATAAAACCAGAATACCATTTGGAGTGAGTAAAGGTCAAACTAAATTAAACTGAAATAATTTTCACATTTGATTAAGCAGAATCAATGATAACCCATGTTCACAGAGAAATTAAAGAAGTTATTGAAGCATGCATATTTTGGAGTGTTGAGGGGATGTTTTAGATATTTTAGTTAGACCTTAGTTTTGTTAAAGTTTCTGAAAAGGCTTACAATGACGTAATAAAAAAGAGGATGTTTCAAGCATTGCATCAAATGAGATTTTTTAAAGATTATTTTAGTTTCAGGCTGCAATCATTGTGTAAGTAGGAAAACCAGTTCAGATCATACATTTACATCCTCTCATTGACATGAATATTTGCCATTCTGGATCATCTTTTAAGTTCACAATAAAATTGAAAGAAACTGGCAAATAATGTGCTAAGATATCCACATACTTGCTTTGACACAATTTCCAAACAACACTGCCTCATGTTTAATTAACTTTTTATTCTAATACGCAATTTAAAAGTAGTTCAACCTACGTATCGGTCCAAACAAATGAAAGTAACCTGATTGGTTGACATAGGTTTTGGCTTAGCAACACACTGCCCCCTATGGGTTTGGCATGTTTAAAACAACGCTGAGTGATATATTTATGTGGATGAAAACTTTTTTGAACCCATACCATGTGTACAATATTCCCAATAGTCCCGGCTATGTGTGTGCAAGGGTTTTGTGTGCAGTGCCCACCATTTTTTATAAGTTACCAAACTTTTCAGCATAAATAAAGTGTTACACATAAGTGTCAGAAAAGAAAACAAAATGGCAGAGTAGGGCAGTCACTCTGCCATTTTATTTTGAAATAAATACTACTGAAGAAAAAATATGCACCTGAAGCCCATTTATCAGTTCTGTCAGCGCAACTCGTCCAGTGTACATTTATGTCAAGAAATAAATGCCAAAGTGGTCTTTCTGTCTTTTTACATTAAATTCAGTCAGCTAGACGTCACACTTGAGCCTCATCAGTAGTTTACCCTTTCAGAAACCAGTTGAGACTATTTTAGTCAGAAGCTTCATTGGTGGGTTCACTTCAACCCCCCAGCCTTCCCCAGGAAGCAGCAAAAAGGCCTTTCAATCCCACTTTTCAAGCATTTCAAGCAAAACTCATTACAGGAATAAATGTTTGTAAACTCCTAAATGTGATTGTATTTGTGTTTTTCAGTAGACGATAGATCTTTTTTGTTTGGTCAAATCACAATCTAATCCTCTTCTTTCCTTTTTCAGAAACACCACCAGAGAGCCGAGCGGGCGCTCGTCAGATCATCCGTCTGTTTCTCGTCAACTCAGTTGGGACGCACACAGAGAAAGAAGAACAAAAAGAAATGAATTCGCAGCTCATGCATTCAGGGGAAATGGATGTGGCTGGGATGAAGTGATGATCATCTCTGTTCTCTGCTAAAATGAAAAATGATGGCGAGGGAGCTCGGTCCCATTTCCTGCCTGGCACAGGAAGCGCCCATCTGGAGCTCAGCGCCGTCTGTACCCTGTTGTTTCCGTGTATGCCGTTATAATAACTCTTGTAGCTACTGGTTTTCTTCCATTTCTAAAGCAAGGTGCAAAAGGGAAACCATATTTTGATGTAAGATGCTGCTTTTGAGAGGAATGATTAAACGGACAGTGACAATAGTGGAGTAACTCATTTGAACTGGAAGGGTGAATGGGTTTAAGGGGGGTTGCATGTTGGCAGCTGCCTGTAAGACTGTGACATCCCACCACCCGCCAGAAAGGCAGGAGGAAGCCACTCATCACCAGCATGACAACCAACGTGTGGCAAGAGGAGGGAGGAAAGTTATCCATCAACGCACGACGCAGGGATGACTGCACCCTCAATCACACACACACTCGTTGCTTTCATATTTCATTTGAGTCATCAAGAGCAACTGCCTCCGAAAGGAAATCTCTGACTGTACGTCGAGCTCTCGCCGCTCAACAACATTATAATGCATTTTCCCTTGTAATGAAGTGACTGCTGCTGCTCCCCACAGGGCGAATGTTCAGAAGACGCAGACAAACTGAAGGCACCAGAGGAGGGAAGCAGCAATTCAAGTGTGAACAAAAAAACAGCCCACAGCCAAGTGCTTTCACAGAGACACTGAAAGCAGCTGCATGAGGAGTTCATTTAAAGGAACCAAACCAATGAATCTGAAATATACAGAATAAATCCATAAATACATCTATTCGTGTGTTGATACATGTGGATTAAAATAGCCTCTTTAGAGGAGACTGCAAAGTGGCATCTGTTTATTATCCATGACGAATTTCTATTCTTGACTTCTTCCAGAAAACGAACTAAAAAATTCATAATTTCGTGTAATATACATACAGCACATGATAAAAGACTACAAATGGGGCTTTGCAAGCATTAAGGCATTCATTCAAATTGTGGAAACTTAGCACCATCCAGTGGTTGATTTTGTACTGTCAAAAATCTTCACTGAGATACAGACTTGTACAAGTGCAGTAAAAAATAAAAAATAATAATAAAAAACTGTTTTTCTGTCCTCACACAGAAATAAAAAAATCAGCCAAGATGTCTGGAGGAGAATACTGTAGTGGAAAATTTCCAGATGCCTCCAGGTGCCACGTTCATTTATTTTAAGGGGCGGTATTATGTATTTGCAGGCACATACTACCATTTTATAGCACAATCAAGCAAAAATTATTTATATATCAAAACTGACTTTGACTTTGGTTCCTCAAAATTGGCCTTTGTCTCTTCAAAGAGGATCTATGATGCTTCTTTGAACAGGTTAGTATAAATCTATGGGTTATACAAAAAAAAATTTGCACAGATTAATTAGGTCAGTTCTGCTGGTTTTGAGCAGCTTTCAGAATGAGCTGTTTTAAGGCTTCTTGCCACCTTAAATCCAAATGAACAGCTGCAGGCCACGCCCCCCACCTCAACATTTACACTTTTACGTCTTTGAACATTATAAGTAACAACAATCAGCACAACCAACAACAATGCAGCAAGTAGTTTCTGGATGTTAAAGTCAACAATAAAACACTTGTCTTTTCCAGTAGCCATTGTAGAGCGCATACAGCGGTAAACCCAGCCGACCAAACATGCTGGAGCTGTGCTGGGATTTCTAGGTAACCTTGCCCGTTGCTTGTGACTCAACAATCGGGAGATTTTACATAATAACCCCCCTTTAAACAATCATATGCAAATATAAACACCATGGAAATGTGCAGCCATCATAGTGTTTGAGGAGCAGATGGGTCCTTCTGCATCTTTTCGTACATTAACCCCTGAACTAATCCACCAGGCCTTAAGAAGATCCTGGTGGAGCTTAGAGAGGAAAATATTACTCAAAAAAGAACATAAAAATAGAGGTTGAAAATGACAATCATTAAGAAAGAACACTGATATTTAGAAATATTAAAGTAAGAACTCTGCAAATGGACAATTACTCTAAACGTGTTGCTAAATTAGTGACAAAAGGGCAAAATCTTAAAAAGCTCTGATCTCAGAGTTTGGGCAGAAAAGTTGTTTGTGAGCCGACAAGCCTGACCCAGTTACTAAATCAAGTCTGTTTAAAACTCTAAAATGCTGTTATTATTCATATTTCACGTTTTTGTTGTGTGCCAATAAGAATGTACTCTTCTGTGTTGGTGGCTTTTTCTATTTCTATGCAAAATAGTGCAAATAGTGAAATAATGACTCAAACTGCTTAATGCGGAGGAGATGATTTTCTCACTACCCCTTTTTAAATTCTGCCTACCCTGAGGAGAAGCTACACAGACATTGGTTTTGCTTCTACTGGGCCAATGCTGCACTATGGAGATTAATAACGACAAAATTCCCATAGAGGTAGTCAGGCATGACAAAAACATTATTTATTTCTTTTTCATTTGATCAAGTATGAGAAGCAGAGATCAAGATCTCAAAATGAGTGAGTGAGAAAAGCCTGACCTCGATATTTTACTGGAAGGAGGGCTGCAGGGGTTTCTGTGGCGATAACCAACAGACATCTATGCAGCCTGCAGAACAGCCAGAATAATGAATGAGTGATGAATAATGGAGGAATAATGAAGAGTAATGACTCGGGATTAAAATACACGATCAGGGATACACACTCTGATGTGCACACTCGTGAGAGTGGATAATTATACAGCATTACCATTTATCTTTCTCTCGCTCTCACCTGTGGTGCACACAGCTTCAGTTACACTATAATGTCCCTGCTCACCTGTTCAGTGTTGCACATGTTAACCAGCACAAGTGATAGAATACAGGTAGATCTTTCTCTAACTTCACTACATTTTAGTTTAATGATCAAAGCTGCAGTAACTTTTATAGAAAACATATTTTTCGTCACTATGACATGATTGTACGGTATGAGACTGATAATCTGTGGAAAAAATTGAGTTCCTCTGCCTTCTCCCAGTGCTACAAACAACCAACCCAAGCCAGGAGGTGGGTCTTAGTGCTGTCAGTCACAATATTGTGTGTCACTGCTCATCCCCTTTTTCTCCCCCCCTTCTCTCTGGTATACTCCAGTTAGCATAGCCTGTTGTGAATGCTCAGGCAGATAAATGGTTTTTCTTTAACAATAACTTGTTTAGTACATTTAGTGGTGAGTACATGAGTTGATTGACAGCACCAAGACCCTCTTCCTGCCTCTTATTGATTGTTTTTGTGTATTTCTTCAGATTGCAATAGTAACTCAAGGAGGAAGTGGAGAAGATCAATCTTAACCTGATGACAGTTTTAACAAATATCTAAAAAACTCTTTATAAAAGTTACATTCTGCAGCTTTAACATCTGAGGTATTCGATGTTACATTAACATTGTAGCTCTTTTTTTTTCTTCCTTGGTCAACAGGAAGTGACAGCAGGGCAGAGTGCACGATCACAGCTTAGTACTCTTCTGCAGCAATAAGGGAACTGTGGGTGTAGTCATCAAGAGATGTTCAAACTATAACCAACAAAGGCAACGGAAACTTTTTTTTTCTTTTACAGGAAACAACATCTGCATTTAATGCTTCCCTAAAACAAGATGAAGCTCACTGCCACACCTAAAAATACAGTGCATCACAAAAATAACTGCAAATTTTAAAGTAATTTAAATTGGAATTTTATGAGATAGACCAAAAAGTAATCCATATCTGCCTAATCCAAAACACACTGGTGTTTTGTACCAATATGGTACTCTTGAGACTGCATCCTGCATTTATGTGGCTAATAAGACAACTAAGTTTGTCTTACTGATGATGATATGTTGGTATGAGGACCAAAATGGAGAGTGGCAGAGGCATTGAGTAGATGAAGAATTGTTTAATAAAAAAAATTAAGGACAAAGCTTACAAAATCCAAATGAAGCCAGGACAAAAATTAACATAAATCCAAGAGAAATAAAACAGCAAGGAGAACAGTGGGAATGCAGGGAAGTAACGAGGAAGTAACGGGAGGAACTGGCAAGGAGTAACAGGAGAAGAGGTTTAAATACTGAACAAAAGACCTGGGCTGGTGAGCTAACGATTGCAGATGTGAAGGGAGAGAGAAAGAAAATGGCACAGGGGGCGAGGGAGAGTATACAAGGTACTAGGAAATTAACCTAACATTAAAGAATAACTGGACCTAAAAAGCATAATTAAACTAGAGTAACAAGGAATAACTTGAAACAGGAAATAAACATGACTAGAAACATCAAGAAGGACTGAACTAGAGTAAAACAGAAACAAGATTCATCTAATTAAAGAAAGAAACTAAGGAACACAGAATAAACAAAACTCAAAACAACCCAGGACAGAACAAGTTTGGAGGTACTTTAAAAATGCCATAAGTTTTTATGAAGATCATTACAAAATCAAAAAGATAACAGATTTGCAGCAGAGTTAACAGCCCTTAGTGCCAGAAGGTAACAGCACTTCTGAGGACAGATTTATGTCTTGCATGTTGACTTCTCTAAGAAGCTGAGAATTACAACAGAGCTCTCTCGTGTGGTTTGAGGCTTATTTTTCTGTTGTTTTCCACTGAACAAAACCAAAATTAACCCACATGTACTGCAGTAGTAACTAAGAGAGCACAAGAAATGGTGCAGCTTCTAATGGCCTGTTCTTTATAACTTAACCTACTTACAATGTTTTGAAATGAATCATAGAAACTCTTGACAGACCTCAGAGTCTCACGCAAAGTGATTGCATTAAATGTTATTTACTGCTATAACTTTTTACACCAAGTCACTCAAGTTCATTTCTACTATGTGTTGTGAAACCTGTATCTGCCCACTTTTCACTCAGGACAGTATCAGTCAGTTTGTTTTAGCAACACTTTACTGATGCAAGAGAAACCACTTCCTTTATTATAGGAACATCACAATGTCACATTAGTAACTGTATCTGCAAAAACACCTCAGTAGCTACAGCCCAGTTCCTCTGTAAATTATGCTTATTATTATATTTAAGTATTTCTGCTTGATTTTTCACTTTTTCAGACAGAAATTTTACCATTACCGTTTCACTTCAGTTGTTGAATAATTTCAGATACATGTCATCTTGAATAAAACATCTTCATGATTTTATAAAATTAATATTTTGTCCTGCTGAAGCACAAGAAATGGTGCAGCTTCTAATGGCCTGTTCTTGAGCTTGAGGATCCAAGAGGTATTGCCTTCAGGATTTTCAGTTAGCGAGCAGAATTCATGGTTTCAACAACATCATCCTGACTCTGAAAGTCTGGGTAATGTTAGCCCTTTCTCAACAAATGATTCACGTTCCTGCACATATACACACCCACTGTAGTGAGGAATCACTGCCGATGGAGACAGAAACCACTTGGCTAGAGCCGAACCAGACATTAACCAGCTAGAGTAAGACTTGACAATGGAGAAGTGGCTTTTGTAACCTCATGGATGAGTGGTTGAAGATGAAAATGCCCTTTAAAAAGTGGTTTTGTAGCCCTTTCCAGACTGATGGACGTCAGCGAATTTGTTTTTTTCCATCAGCTATTACATTTCTTTAAGTGTTGACTTTTGAGATGCTTTAGTCCGTTTCATGTTGGCAAACAAGTCTGTTTGGGTTAGTACATAATATAAACTTTTTTGAGCATTATATCATGATGTTGCTTTGATTCTTTCATGCATGTTGAAGAAATCACTTTATTGTGCTGGGAAAGCCGATCGGAGTGCCTAACAAACTTCCTCCACAGAGCTGCGACCCGGCTGAGTTTCTGCCCCACTGAGCACCCCGGCCCCTTGTCTTCTCTACTCCGTTCCTCCAGACTAGTGGCAGCATCAATTGGTAAACAACTGGTGGAACTACGCGTCTGCTGAGTGCATTATAAGAACTACTTCTCAGTGCAATGCTGTTAACGGTTGTTGAAGGCAGATTATCAGAACGAGCAGGATCTTCTTAAAGAGAGAGAGAGGCCCAATTTCAAGGCGTCGACATTGAGAAATCAAATTTCTTTTAAGCAATTTCTTAACAACTGAAGGTAACATATTAAATTTTTGTGCTATAAAATAGCTGTGTGTGCCTGGGAAATGTGTAAAACTGCCCCTTTAAGTGATTTCTGGGACTGAGGTGTGGTTTGTGATACTGAACTCAATTTTTAAAAAACGTAACTAATCACAACTAATGTTTCACATTGAACCAGGCAGGGTTGAGATCTTTGTTTAAAATAAAAACTAGTCTGGCAAACTGAAATACTTAAGTGACTTGGCAGCAAAAAAAAATGGCAAAAACTTTTTACAGCTCTTTATTTGACAGATGTTGAGAAGATACTCAACTAAAATGCCGACTGTCAGTCAAGGTTGCTGAATATTCTGAAGCAGGTTTCTTTGTTTTGTGCAGAAACGGTTTAAAATCCAGTTGCTCCTCCTGGCAGCTAGTGAGCGGCTCCCTCAGGTCAGCGATCTAATCTGCCTACCTGCCTGCTACAATCTGAGCTGCCATCTCAAGCTGAGCCTGAAGGGGCCTTCTGTCGGAGATATGAAACTCTGAGACCAAACGTATTGTGTTTCTGATAGACTTGCCTGCCAGCTTTGTTTTTTATAAAAATCCAATAAAAGCTAGTTAGAAAAAAAAAACACTGTTCTTCCTGCAGGTTATAACTGAGTGGCAGATTTTAAATGTTAGAAACTTTTCCCGACCAAATTATGTTTTATAAAACCTCTGCTGACTTTCTGTGCTCATGCTGTGGAAAACAGAGCGTGCTACGGTTTTTTTTCTCCTTTTGTGGAAGCTTGTGTGATCAATCATCGCATTGTTTTGTAAATCTTTTATGAAGGGAAGTTGAGACTTCTCTTCCTACAGTTTCCATGTCTCATACTTCCTCCTGAGTTTGGAGTTGAACAATAAATCAGCTTTGTGTATCACACACAGACGTAACAGGAGGAGATTCATCACATACAACATGTTTCTTTGCTTTCTTGTTTTTTCCCTGTGTACAAGCACAGGTAAGTAAAATGTCTCAAGGCAGAAAGTGAGAGCAGCTGTTTTTTGATGCCTTTTAAAATCTCTTTCTTAAAATGTCTTTGCAGAGACATCCCTGACTACTAATTTACCCACAAAAACATCCCACCCGATGACCACGACATCGACAGAAGGTAATACACGCCTGGATTTTTTTTCTTTGTTGATTTAAAAGATAGAGGTAGCTTTGTAAAGGTAAAGCTGAGGTTTAAACAAGCAAAGATTTATAGGCCTAGATTGTTCACCTTTTATGGACAAATACATAACAATGCAGGTTTTCCGCATGATCTGAAAATACATGGAATTTGTTTTTGGGGAAAAGAAAATTGGGCTTAAAATAATGCTTAAGTTTGAAGAGAGAAAACATAATTTCTGAAAATTATGTGTTTTCAGCACACATTTTCATTAATGTCCTTAATTGTTAATTTTCAACATCACAATTTGTTGAGGTTCCAAAAACACGTGCAGTTAAATGCCTGGATTATATAAAACCCTGAAGGTTTCAAACCAAACCTGGATTAGATACAAAACCAATAAATGAAAACGTGAACGGATATCAGTTTAATGCTGGATAAACCACTCCTAGCCTTAAACTATTAAAGTAAAAGCTAATCAAACATTGTCCAGGTGAAAAAAGTAATAAAACATCAATCTATTAAATCAGTAAATGATTTTTATATCTGCCTTGCTCCCTTGAACAAGCTAAGATATGTCTGTGAGCTATACAAAACATGTTAATTACATTTAATACACAAAATTATGATCAGTTCTGCCTGTATTGAGCTCATTAGGAATGCGCTGTTTCAGAGCTACGTCACGATTATGCAAATTAGTTGCTGATGGTCACGCCCTCCTAACTCAGCGTTTACGTTAGAACCTCAGACATTGAAAATGGCTACAAGCAGACACACAGTGGTACAACCTTACATATTTGACCCCGAAGCACAACCAAAAGTACAATAATTCAGCACAAAAAACGTTCTTTTCGTAAATGTAACGCGAGGCACAGGGCTAGCAAAGGCGTCAGTTAGCACAACGTTAGCTTATGCTAACTAACAAATCATGTTCGTGCCAAACAATACAAAGCACACATCATTATGTACTTACCTTGCCATCATCTGCAGAATTGTGGCGAACATAATCTTCCTTCCGTCCAGGTGTTTTGGTAAATCCTGAATGTAGTGTTGGTAGTTTTCAGAGGACTCCTTCCTAAACCGATTTGTGCAAACTGCAACTTTCTTCAAAACATTGTAAACAAAAATAAAATGAAGCGACGCCGCTGGGTTCTCCGTGACTGGGAGAAAATGAATGGACACATATATGCAGCTCTGTATTGCTTTGTTCAAGACGCCACAGCGGCAGTTTAGCGTCTTGAATTTAGTGGGTGGAGCTTCACTTGGGTTGCCAGGTGAGGGACTGGACTTGGCTTTAGGTTGCTAGGTAACGAATTGTGACATTTATTCTGTTTTTTGTTTGTTTTTTGTTCTTTGTGTGTTTCTAGAACTTTTAACATATTTTCCCCATTTCTCTCCAGATCACTTCCAAATGACAATTTTACTTTAAATTTAGAAAGTCAGAAGCTTTAAGTTAACCAGAGTTGACTTTAAATCTGGTTTATTAATCAGGCTGGGCAATATTAATAAAACATGCAATAATGTTGGAAGTTATAGTGATGATATGGTGCAATAAATCAACAATTAAATCAACTTAACTAAACAGTGCTTCTGCTTTGACCTCATTACAGAGAACACCATGGTTTTATGTGACTATATTTACTGTTGTGGCATAGAAACACCTTTTTTGTACTTTTCTAATTGTCAATATAAACATTGATTATTTGCTATTTTTTCTCAAACCAAACAATTCTTTTTGAAATTGATATTGCATACAATTACCCTAATAACAATAAATTTCTAATATATTGTGAAGTTGTAGTTACTATTGCGACATCTTTGAAACGGAGAGTTATATTGTTGATGTTTTTGAAACTTATTCTCTCTAATAAACAGCCTGATTTATTCTTGTATTGGCTGCATTGGCTATCGGCTGACTGGAGAATTCGTCCCCACAGCATCTCTTCCTGAGATTTCCATTTTCAGTAGGATCACCTTCAGTACCATAAAAATACTTTGAAGTACACAAGATATATTTGTTTTAGTTTGTTTAAGCATATGAAGAAAGTGTTAATAAACAGAAAACCCAGCTTGTCACCATAATCTCGTGATCTAGACCCAAAAAGACTCTTCATTTTGTCTAATATTTTCCAATAAAAACAATTAAACGTAGTGCTAGTTGTGCTGTTTAAAGATTATATAGGAAAATGATGCAGTACAGTTACCACATATGTGTGAAATATTCATTCTAAAATAAGATTATGACAGATCATAAATATCTAAACTGTGTGTAGTAAAACTAAAAGCGACAAACAGAAGAAAATACTGCTTTGTTATAATTTTTTAATGAAAATATTCTATTTTTCTTATCTTCTTTTCCTTCTTTCCACCATAGAACCAAAAACAACAATACCACTGGATTGCCCGCATCTTGTGGCCACACCAGACTACCCAGTTGCTGCAGGTCTAACAGTCGAGCTAAGCTGTCAAACAATAATCCCATCACAAAACATAATCTGGTCCAGGTCCCTTCTTCAAAATGAGAGCTGGGAAAATGTGGGTTCAGGTAAGGTACTGCTCCTCACCGAGCCCAAACAAACGGGGACGTACAGGTGTGAAATCCTCAATATTGGGAAGTGCGTGAGCCAAAATCACGATGTGTACATCGTCTCCATGTCAACAGCAGGTCAGATGTTTTCTGGGTTTTTTTGTTTGCTTTTTAAATAATCATTTCTGTATTATTACCTGATTTTGCATGATGACAATACAGCTCAAAACATCTTCTCAGTTGGGTTAGATTTCTAGATTCTAGAGAACCCTCACCTATTTCCAGAACATTATTTATAGATTCACCAATTCTCTCAAAATTAACAAAAAGATTTCTTACAGATTTCCATATCTGAAATATTCAAAAGAAAATGCAGTTTGGGAGGATCAATTAGCCCTGATTATTCTTATTTCGGTTGATCGATTATTGGCCAAAGCTTATGTGAAACTGATCTAATCCACCATTTACTGCCACAAATCAGCCAAATCTTTATGTTACTGTGTTTGAGTTTCATTATATGAACTGAATAACTGAGCTAAATTAACTTTGGATCATTCTAAGTTATAGAGATAAACCTTCTGCATTATAAAATCAACCGAATCTTCCTTACATTAAGACAATAAACTGTAACAACTGAAAAAAACTGAAAAATCTTAGAAACTGGACCATGCTTTAACCATATTGTCTGTTTTCATGTCCGTTGTCATATTAAAACTGAAAGTTTTTGTCTCTGTTGACAATCTGTTTCCCCACCTTGTTTCCCTAGGAGAGAAGTTAGGAAAAGCAGCTTTTGCCTTTACTATCGTGATCTTGATTGGCATCACTGCCGGTCTGGGCTGGTTCTGTTGGGAAAGATCTGGCAACAAACTAAGCACTTCGAACGCTCCAAAGAAAGGTAAAGACAAACCTGCTCGAGTCAAATTCTTATTTAAAGCATTTGTGAATCTTTAAAATGTATTTGTTTTATTTTAGATGTCCCACCGCCACCTGAAGAGATCCCAAAGTGAGTTTCATTCTTGAATCTATCTGGGTAAAAATGTACAATATGACAAGATTAATCAAAAATTTTCTTTCTCCAGGAATTTGCCACAGACGAGTGATGCTGATGTGGATGTCTACATGAACTATACAAGCAGTACTCAACCCTACACTGACCTCAACCCTTCCAACCTTACAGGGGAAGATTTTTACTCCTCTCTGTCATAAATGACGATGTGAGTGGGTGGAGCCAAATAATTGTTTGGTTGCTGGTAATGGTAATCTCTGCAATGCTGTCTGAACCTCCGTGCTTTATGGTTTCAGTTAGATTTAATCTACTTTTATGGTTTCAGTTAGATTAAATCTACTTGCATCATGCGAGATTGACATTTCAAAAAAAACAACAAAATGTTTGCAATGTCAATGTGGTGAAAGCTTTCTGTGGTCTCTGTCCAAATTGTCAAAAATGTTCTAGTGATTTTTGTCTTTATCTTTATTTTCTTTATTTTTTTTTTTTAAGTTATCTTCAAACTAACTTTCTTTGTTTGACTTGTTTAAGAAACATCTGTAATTTAACTCTAAATATTACAAAATAGCACATTACACAAAGATTTTAAATAATAAAAAGAAAGTTTTAGGTTAATGTTTTTGTATGTTAGGTTTTTTTTATGTTCCACTTTCTTTTGGGATTTGGGCCAGAAAATCACTACACAAACTTTTGAGTAGTACTATTTCACAGACTTAAATAGGGCTAAGTGGTGCCACAGTGTGTAGTATTTATAACTAGTACAACTCTGAAAAAAAAGTTGCTTCTTTCAGATTTCTTCTGTTTTTGCTTCTTTTTTTCAACACTTACATGTAAAAGTTTGTGTAATTTTAAGATGTCAGGTAAAATAATTTTCCTCTCAGGTAAGCGGTTTCCACATGTTGATTTCATTTATTAAAGGTCACCTCCTTGAACAACTTAAGACAGGCCTAACGGCCATGCTAAACTTATTTTGACATGTTTTCAATAAAATCATTCTCAGATGATTTCAGTCTGCTCAGTTCTGCCTAATTTGAGCTCCTCTAACGTTAAGCTGCTTCAGGGCCTCCTGTCACTTTAAATCCAGATGAGTCCCAACTCCCTGTTTACACTTGCATGTGAAAATGGCTGCAAACAGTTGTACGATTATATAACCATACATCTTAGAGAAGCAGAAGTGGAGCCTCCTGCACAACCAACAAAACTGCAGAAAGTGGTTTCTGGATAGTAAGTCAAAACTTGTCTTTTCCAGCAGCCACTGTACAGCGCATACAGTGAAACCAGCTGGAGCTCCACGTGGGGTTGCTAAGTAACGAGGCAGTAAACACTGATTGTGATTTAATAATCAGGATGTTCATTTTTCAGTTCAGTTCCTTGATACCAAAAAACTTTTACTTATTTCCAAAAAAATGACTTGGGTTGTTTTTTTCCCAACAGTAGAAACCTAAATGAAACTACAAAAATGTGCAAAATGTGAATTTTGCATAATACATCCCCTTCAAGAAAAAGAAAATCTAAACCAAAATGGATCAATGTTAAAATGTAGATGAGATTTGTTTTGTTTGAATGGTGCACGATGCAACACATCTTACCCCCAGGCTAAAATTATTCAAGAACAGGTAAGAAACTCTCTATCATTTGGGAATGTATTTTAAAAAGATTGTCAAAGGCTTTGAGACTCATGCAAACCATAATAAGCACCACCTCAGGTAAGATCAGAGGTCAACATAATAAAATTAAAATAATAATAAAATAAAGCATAATAATAATAATAATAAAAAGAGAGACTGGGGAAAAGAGCAAGAACACCAAGCCCTGTTTCATAACAAGTCATATCAAGGTACTTTGCACTTGATCCTGTTTTTCCCCGACAAGAGTGTCAAGATTCAAAGAACCTTGTTGAAGATTTACATGGTTATCTATGATAAAAGTTATAAAAATGCTTATACAGCTCTGGAAAAATTAAGAGACCACTTAAAATTACCAGTTCCTCTGATTTTACTCCGTATAGGTTTATGTTTGAGTAAAATGAACATTGTTCTTTTATTCTATGAACTATTGACTACGTGTCTCTGAAATTCCACGCAAAAATTTAGCATTTATTTGCAGAAAATTAGAAATGGTCAAAATAACAAAAAAGATGCAGAGCTTTCAGACCTCAAATAAAGCAAAGAAAACAAGTTCATATTAATTTAGAAACAACAATACTAATGTTTTAACTCAGCAAGAGTTCAGAAATCAATATTTGGTGGAATAACCAGGAAGTTTTCAATGGGGTTCAGTGCAGTGGGCTCTTAGTTTTTTCCAGATCTGTATTTTTATGTCCTTCTGTTTATAAAACTTTTACATTCTAAGGAAGAACAGAAATACTGCAGAATACAGCAACTAAATATAACGTGTGACGTTAATGTGCATAGTTTTATTAGCATGTTACCAATGTACAATCTCTTACAAACATGTTTTTAACCATTGAACTATTTCACATGTTTTCACATTAAAGCCACAGAATATGTATGGGCAGATGGGAAATGGTTTCAAATTACTTAGCGACAAACTCTGAAGCATACAGCATGCCTTAATTCATGCTTCAAAAGTCATTGTACAATAAATAAAGTCCATCTGAGTATAATTTAGTAAAAGGTCGAGCTGTTCTATGAGAACATTTGGGACCAAACAGGATCATGAAGATCAAGGAACCACAACCAGCTCAAGGAGGAAGTTGTGGAGAAATTTAAACCAAGATTAGATTAAGGAGCGGAAAGAGAATGTCACAACTGCAAAACTACCAAGATATGTTGGTCCACCTAAACTGAGCATACCCAAAGTAAAGCGTGGTGGTTGCAGCACCATGCCAAGGGGATAGAAATGGTCAACATGTCTCCGAAATTCCAAGCAAAAATTTAGCATTTATTTGCAGAAAATTAGAAATGGTCAAAATAACAAAAAAAATGCAGTGCTTTCAGACCTCAAATATCGATTTAGAAACAACAATACTAATGTTTTAACCCAGCGAGAGTTCAGAAATCAATATTTGGTGGAATAACCAGGAGGTTTTCAATGGGGTTCAGTGCAGTGGGCTCTTAGTTTTTTCCAGATCTGTATTTTTATGTCCTTCTGTTTATAAAACTTCTACATTCTAAGGAAGAACAGAAATACTGCAGAACACAGCAACTAAATATAACGTGTGTCACGTTAATGTGCATAGTTTTATTAGCATGTTACCAATGTACAATCTCTTACAAACATGTTTTTAACCATTGAACTATTTCACATGTTTTCACATTAAAGCCACAGAACATGTATGGGCAGATGGGAAATGGTTTCAAATTACTTAGAGACAAACTCTGAAGCATACAGCATGCCTTAATTCACGCTTCAAAAGTCATTGTACAATAAATAAAGTCCATCTGAGTGTAATTTAGTAAAAGGTTGAGCTGTTCTGTGAGAACATTTGGGACCAAACAGGATCATGAAGATCAAGGAACCACAACCAGCTCAAGGAGGAAGTTGTGGAGAAATTTAAACCAAGATTAGATTAAGGAGCGGAAAGAGAATGTCACAACTGCAAAACTACCAAGATATCTTGGTCCACCTAAACTGAGCATACCCAAAGCAAAGCGTGGTGGTTGCAGCACCATGCCAAGGGGATAGAAATGGTCAGATGGATGGAGGTAAATATAGGGCAAAAACAACCCGTTGGAGCTGCAAAATGCAGGAGAGGGAAGGGAAAGTTCACCTTAAAGCTGGACTATTCAAATTCAAATTCAAAAATACTTTATTAATCCCAAAAGGAAATTAAATACGACCCTAAACATACAGCCAGAGATACAATGGATAGTTTAGATCAAAGCATTTTAGGTGATATAATGGTCTAGTCAAAGTCCAGACCGAAATCCAATTAAGATGTAAAAATTGATGTTCACAGATGATCTCCTTCCAATATCATTGATGATTAAAACACTGTTTGGCTGTTTTCAGGTTTACATTGTAATCCAATGACCGAATTCTTCAACTGCCACAGTGCGCACTCTAGCAACTGTCGCTTTTTCAAATTTGACTGATTTTTCACAAACACAGTGCTGCTTTTCTTATAAATTACACTCTACATAAATAAATTGTGCATCAAACGAAGCCACAGGAATCTGGTTTAGGGGAATATAAGCATCATTGCCGAAGGTTTTAGGGTTTTCTTTAAAACAATCCCGAGTTCAGTCACCCCTTCCTCATCATTGCTCCATATAAACTATTTTCACCTTCCTTAAACTTCCTGTAACTCCATCTTTCCCGTCAGCTTTCTTCAGCACCTTCTGGGGATTTCATTTTTGTGGCTGTTTCACAAGAAGCAAATGTTTTAGTTGGAGTGAAAGCTGCTGCTACAAACCATTGCCACACAGGGGTCTGAAATCAGAGACAATCTGTACCATCTGCATTCCAATGAAATACATTACATCTTCTGATTATAATACAACACATTCAAGGAGTTTTAATGCTTTTAAAAGATATAGTAAAACCAGAACTACAATATCAACTTAAATAATGAAGTAGAAAAACACAAAACTTTTTCCATCAACAGAAAACCTTAGTTGTGCAGTTTTTTGGCAACAGCCTGCGCTCAAGGTTCAAGGTTGGAACATTTCAGTGGAAGTTTACTAGCTGCAGCTGCAGCTTGTTACAACAAAGAAAAGATTAAAATTGGTAAAAAAATAAATAAAAATAAAATAATAAAAATAAAATAAAAATTGAAGAGAGATAAGATATGCTGATAGACAAGTCTAAATAAAAATAATTAATAAGCAGCAGCTTTTTACATTCTAGGAGCATTTTTCTGTTATCTGATTGTTGCTTTACGGCTTGTTTTAAATGACTGCAGTCATACATTTAGCGAACCCAAATGTGGGCCAAGATTCAGTGCCTGGCAGTGAAGTAACAGTAACAGTAACAGTTAGAATATTGCACCAAAGTATGAGAAGACACAAGGCAGAGGCAAAAAAACAACATATGAAAATGTTCAAAAATATATGGAAAATTACAAAAAATAAGTAGAAAAACAGATATTAGGTATTTGGTCAAATGAAGCTTGGTGTGAAGGAACTATAAAAAAGAACAAGTTGCAAACAATAAAACTAAACAGAAAGGTAAACAAAATCAGTAAAGTCCTGTTCAGTATGTGACACGTCCCAATAAAGACACCCGTTCTCATGTGTTCTTGTGTCTATCATTGAGTTATTCCTCACCCGGCTGTGGCTGGATACTCGGAAGTTTCTGGCTGTGGTTCCTGCTGTCCATGGATAGTTGGATGTTCGCTGAGTGGGAGCAAGCCTCCCCTCTAGATAACTTTTTGATGTGCTCCACAATGAATCTCCTGAACTTCCTTGTGGCAAAGAAATACACCACAGGATCCAGGATACAGTTGACGCCCATCAGAACCAAAGTGATCTGATGGGCGTCGTTGAGTGCCTGCCGTGTGTCCTGGCTCCAGTTTATGTGGCCCCAGCCCTCCTTTATATCCAGCACAGCCAGCACCCAGGGGCCCTGGACGACGTGGTGGGGCATAAAGCACAACACGAACACCCCCACCACCGCCAGGAGCAGCTGGAGAGCCCTCCTCTTCACCCCTCTGGCCTTATTGGGCCTTTTAAACGTAGACGTAAGCGTCCTGTTGGACTTGATTGTGTCAGAGAAAGCCACTGACTGAGGTGTACTCTGAGAAAGTAAGTTTCGGGCAATAAGGAAATTGCACACGACAACAAGAAAAAACACAACAAAAAACATCGCGATTATTACGAAATGCGTAGTTGCCACTTTCCTCTTCTCGTCCTCCGTTTGATTGTGGTACCCCTCGAAGCATCGAGTTACATTTCCATCATCGTTGGTACCCGGTGATGTGAAGGAGGGGATTGACAATAAAATGGTAAACGCCCAGATTACGACACATACGATGATCCCACGCCGCCTGTGATCCGACGAGGCTGCGTCCAAAGGCCGAGAGACCGCCCAGTACCGGTTGAGGCTGATCGCTCCGAGGAACAGGATGGTGCCGTAAGTGTTGATGAAAAATAACGATCCTGCCAGCTGGCACATGAAATCCTGGAAGACCCAATCCCCCTTACGCCTGTAGTACCCAATCCAGAAGGGTAGCGAACAAACAAAAAGGAGGTCAGCGATGGTCAGGTTGGTCATGTAGATGCGTATTTCTCCCATGGCCTTTGCTTCACGGAGACACCGCAGAACAAACAGCACATAAAGATTGGAGAAGAAGCCCACAATAAAGATGATGCTGTACACAACTGGGAAGAGCATGTAGCGAAACTCCGAATCCAGAAAGGTCGAGCTGGTCTCTGTACCCATCGTTTCTACCTGAGGGAGAGAAAATAGCACATGAATAACATGAAGCAGTTCAACGACAAGAGAGTAAAACAGCAATTGGTTCGAGTTATTTTGAGGTTTTTTTCAGGATGTGAAAGTTAAGTATGTTAGCAATTTCTAAAAATGTTGAGAAGACAGTGAGGGAAGTGACTTTCTGGTTATGAGTCAGGGCCTTGCAAACAGAAGGAGCCAGAGGTCAACGCTAATAATCTAGAGATGAAATGGTAGCTGTTCAATCAAGCAGATGTGCTCTAATAGATTAAAACTGTTTTTTCCTAGAATGCTTTTTGCTCTCACAACTAAAAATATGGGTTCTGTTTGAAACAAATATATAATTTTACATTTGCATCTGAATAGAAACATATTTCTATTGACTTTCTAACCTTTTATTATTTTTATTATGATAAAGCCTAATTTCTTAGTGTTATTGTTGCTGTAATTATTAGATTTATAATTAGCATTTTGAGCATTTATGTTGCTAATTTCTTTTTAGTTTTTGTGTCTTCATCTAAACATGTATTTGTGTGATTTATTAACGTTAACATAATAACTTAACAAAATCTTGAATTTAATAGTGATTTGCACCACTAATCATCTCATTGCAATTGAAATGTGAATAGTTTGAGTCTTGATATTTCTTTTGAATCACGTTAGCTGCTAGCTGCTTTTATAGAGAATAATATTTTTGAGTTTGTTTGTCACAGCTGCAAAATGAAAACAAATCTGTATGAATGCAGTGGTATACAGTATATACTGCATGAATACATAAAATGATACATAATGACACTGATCTTCTTTTTAAATTCCAGAGAAAGGCTTTTACGTACAAAATGTTGGTAACTTATCATCATTGACAGGATGCAGACTTTGTTTCTTTCTTCTTTTACTCAGCTAACCACACAAAGACGACACATTTGTGCTTTATACCTTCCTGTCTAACTGTGCACTTCGCTACATTTAATCTTTTCAATCTATGAGGTTACTAAACTGAACCTCAAAAAGCATCTTTTTGAGGTTCAGTTTCAAAACTGTTATTGACTCTTGTCAATAACATTTTTCCTTTAACACAACTTCTTTATTATTTCTCGACGGTACAACACAAACTCTCACACATTTGAAATTTTACTCAAAAGTGAAACATATGGTTTACTTCTGAGACTAAACCCAAAATCAGACAGAGATTATCTACTATCAAAGTCGGACCAAAGCGATATATCAAATCGCAATAGTCGTTGCATCATATTTAAATTGTCCTGCATTCACATTCTACATACAAGTCACATATTTTGATTTGTGTGTTTGCTCTTGAAACACACCATAAATAAAATGAAAATGAAATCATGGGAAAGAAAAGAGGAAGTTGATGTAGTCAAAGAAATGTGGGATCATTGTAGAACGCTTCCCTGATATCATCCAATATTTATGATAAAACCTCCAAGGGATTCAATCCAGAAAACTAACCATCAAATTATTACAATACCAGGCACTAAAACAGAATTACAAGAGGAAGCATTAAAACCTGGAAGTGGTTGTGGTGTTCAGAAAAAACAGAAATTTGTTGAAAAGCGTTCTTTACCACTTGTCTAATTTCTTGCAAAAGGAAAAGTGAATCTGGCTGTTAACCTCCATTAATTGAGAAGGAAGCAGGATGGCACGATGCATCAGTTTACCCTCCGGTTATCTGATCTCCAATAATAATTATTTAATTTCTGCTAAGTTCAGATTCTGGGGTTTGCTAATGTGCAGTTGGACTTGTAAATTTATATACCAGCGCAGAACAATTTCCAAAGAATGTAAACTATAAAACAAAACATTTTTATTCCATCACGGTTTGTTGTTATTTTGTGTTGGAACCTGTTTCAGTAAAAACATTAGGAAATTATTAAAACTTTCAGGAGATTCTTCCAAACAGGCAGTCTGAGAAGGGTTAAGAACGACATGAACTGTGTTAGATAACATGCTAGAATTATTTCCGTAAGGTGACACAACATTTTCCTTCATAGCGTTCTGTGACGCCAGTACTATTTCTCAATGTCATGTGAAAATTGCAGTTTGTGTTTTTCCACCTCGGAAACTCAACCAGAGGATGTAAATTATTCACACTGCATGTCACACTTTGGTTATGTAACTGTATTGATTATAAAAGATTATCACTGCTGCAAAGCAAAGATTATATACTTATAATCGTATTTTAGCAACCATGTTTTGCTAAAATATGAACATAAATATGTACTAACTATTCTAATCTGATTTTAAAAATGCAGCTTAAAGATATAAAATATACACAGACTCTAATGTTTGACTCACTAAATCTTTAAATTTTGGACGTGCCTAACCTGTAAGTTTACTTGGATTGCGTAATAAATGTATTTAGTCATCTCTGTCAGACTTATTCATCCCACAGACAACATGGACAACATCAAAAAATATATTTCAGTATAAAGATTTATTTTCAGTTTTCACTTTTTACCACTGAGGTTAGTTTTAAATGTTAGAAAGCAAAATTTTTTCTAAGCATTTTAAGGTTATTTTGACCATGTCACATGGGTGTTGATTAAAAAAACAGAATTACTGAATTACGTTATATAGACTTGCACCATAATTATTCAAAAAATATTTCCTTTTAAAGGATATTTTTTAAAAATATGTTTAACCTGACTCAGTTAAGTTACATTGTCTAGATGTTTGTGTAGTTGGTTTAACTTGCCTCAATTTATAGGATGAAAAATCTGCCATCAATTAAATTGAATTGATCAAATTGGTTGTTTTTATCAGTGTAGCTATTTGGTCTGAAACACTGACTGTGACAAAATGTTAGCAAAAATAATTTTTTTCCAATCAGGGAAAAAAATCTACAAAGTTTTTTTCCCTTTTATAAAATAAATGTGTTAAACATTTCTAAACAACTGATTACTTTGTCACATACTTTTGTGGGGACTTTTGGAGCCATTGTACAATACATGCATAATTTTAATAGGTATTTTGTTCGCTAATTATGAAATGACATCAAACTTAGATAATGTTCAATATCAATGATGTATGACTACAGTAGTTATGTTCTGCCTTGTGAGTACAGCTCACTCTCTGAACAACAAGAAACATTTAATGGTAACATTGTCTTCATGTGCATTTTCCATTTTTTTCCCCCATTCATCAACTGTTTTGTTAGAGAGAATCGGAAACCACCAAGTTGGATGAGTTCATCTCTGCCGGGTCAAAATCATAGTTTCATAAATTAGTCACTGTTTTCTCACTGCTTACTCACTTTAAACTCGCTTTTTAAACCGTAACAAAAGGTTTAAACTGACAGTGACTCCCTTTTTAAAACTTACTGGGTAAATGTTGGGACTGAAAGACATGAAATCTACTTCAGCAGCAAATTATGTTATTAATTTTAGCTGAATAAACTAGAGTTTTTATGTCAGCGCTTAAAAAACTGAAAGAAGAAAAAGACAGGAGTGGGAACTATTTCCCAGAATGCTTAGCGGGACGTTTCTGTATTTCTATTTCAAACTATCTCTAAAGAGCTTGAAATAGAGATGATCATCATCAAGGGGTTGGTACTATTCTATAACAAGAAAAAACTGTTTTATTGACAGATTTGATTCAGTTTTAGGGCCGTTGTTCTTTTTTGTAGATTTGCAGGGAAAGCTGTGATGCCTGGACACAAATTTGATGGAGCTTATTAGTTTCCTGCATAATGGGATTTGTAGTTTTGTCACAGCATAATAACACCTGAATTATCCATCTAAAACCCCAAAACACCAACGAAGTAGATACCACTTATCTAAAGGAATTGATCCAAAAAATGATAAATAAATGACCAGTGTTGTATAAAGTACTGAAATCTCAGAGTCAAGTAAAAGTATAAGTACCTCTCCAAAATATGACTTTGGTAAAAGTCCAAGTCACTGACTGAAATGTTACTTGAGTTAAAGTCTTAAAGTATCTGAAACTTCTTGTACTTAAGTATGGAAATTACTGTAAAAATGGATGTACTCAAGTAATGTAATGAAAAGTACAAGTAAAAAGTAAAACAAAGCAAATGCAGTTTGAATGACTTTTTTTATATTTCGGTAAACTTGTCAAATACACTTAAAATAATGTACCCAACCAAGTGCAGGCAAAATTAAACCTGCTAATAGATATACCTGCAGGCATCATTTAGTTAAGAAAATTAGGTGCTTTACCTATAGCACAAGGTTAACTTAACCTGCTTTACAACTGATTATTATTCGTTAAATTTAGTCTAAATTGCTATCGCTATGGCTTCTGCCCCCCCTTGAACAGAGGAGTCTAGGTAGCCTGCTACAGTCAACATTAAGCCTAAGCTAAATACACCACGTATGGAACTGAAACGATGCCAAACAAAGTTCATTTATACAGGTAACGTTATGCTCAAGATTTCACAATAGTGCCTAGTGACCAAGCTATAGTTACTGACACAGGAGGATTATAACCATTTCATAAGAAGTTACCTCGATGTGTTTCTTCAAGTTGGACGGGGAGTTTTTGTAAGACAGAATTTCCACATCTTCGGGCAGGAATAACATACACTGCATGCGCTACGACAAAATCTTTAACACCCACGAAAGAGTGTATTGTGTTTAAATAAGGCCAGGGGCTCTCATCACCAGCTGGTGGTTCCCCTGGAGCCACCAGCAGTCGTTGTGGTCTCCGTCTCCTCCTCCATGTGGCTGCTGCTGATTGCGAGACTTGCTTTGTGTTTAATGGGAGAAGCGAAACAGGTGTATCCTATTGGAGGTGATGAACAAGCCCAGGCAAGTAGGCTACCGACTTTGTTGCAGTCAATCAGTAGGTGGGGTCAAAACACTTGCGTTTCTCTCTCTCTCTCTCTCTCGTTTTTTTGTAACGAGTAACGAAACCACACATTGAAAATGTATCGGAGTAAAAGTACGCAATTAAGTTCGGAAATATAGTGAAGTAAAAGTGAAAGTCATCCAAAATGTTCATACTCGAGGAAAGTATGAAGTACTCCGAAATATACTTAAGTAAAGTAGTGAAGTGTTTTTACTTCGTTACTATACAACACTGTAAATGACAGCACATTACAAGAGATAGCTAAAACCAATAGTGTGTAAAATCGGGGAATATTTAAGATTACTTTTTAAAACCTTACAGAAACCCTGTGTATAGTTATTGAATGCACCTTTAAAATTGGACTGTTTGTTAAAATGTGGTCCACTAGTCACAGACAATGCAGAGGTAAAGTAAAGTAAACAATTTTCAGTACCTGGACAAAGAGGTTCAAGACTCTTACATGAGTCTTATATGAGTAAGAGTCTTGAATTGTTTTGGCCATGAGTTCTTGGCCAAAACAATGCATTAGCTAAACTGCTAAATATACTGTAGACATACCATATTATAGTTTAAATGTATGCTAATGAGAAGACAGTATTAGTCACTGAAATCACTGTCCTGTCTGAAGGTCCAGTAATTCCCCAGCTTCAGCTTCCTCACAGAGAGCGGGATATTTTCCCACTGTGATGCTTGAATCCATCTTGTCCTCCACATGCTGTAACATTCCAGTGCCAGAAGAAGCAAAGCAGCTCCAGAGCATCACAAAGCCACCACCATGCTTCACTACAGGCATGGCGTTGTTTTGAGATTTGTTTCATGCTTTAGCGTTTAGCATGTGCCTCAGTGTTAAAGCTGAAACTTCAGCCACCAAGTCCTGCAGGTGTGATGGAGTCACTCGAGTCTTTGTTAACTTTATGCATCTTTTTCCTTATTTGTGACCCAAAAGGTAGTGATCTGTTTTCTCAACTTCCTGGACTTTTCTTTTGGCTAACCTGACATGCAGTGAGATGCAATAGTTGAGTCATATCTCAAACCAAATGTGATCAAATGTGTGGTCCTATAAAGACACTGCAGCGATAATTTAGTGGTGAATTTTGCACCAAAAAAAAAAATCACAGTTCCGACTTTTGCCAATAATCCTGTCAGAACCTGTGAGTAATTTAATTCATGTTTTATTCTGTCTCCGCCTGCCAGTGGTCATAACCTTATGCTTGAGTTGATCCTTTACATTTTTTAAATGCTATGAGACACCCTGGTGTTATGCTCTAATAAATCCATATTTAGCTTTAACAAACAGCAATGTTTACTTCATTTTAAATAATAAATTTGACCGATATTGCTTCTGTTCTGAGCTGAAACCAATAACTTGGTTGATTTGTGGGTTAAAACAGTGAAACAATCAGGTATTCTAGGCGCAATAACCCCAAAGTAAAAGTTAAGACAAACTGCGTTGCTTCGGTTTCAAGACATTTGAGGTAGCTCTTGAGAAATTAACATCACGACGCCAAACTTCTGCATGAATAAACAGTCATTACAAATAATTACTTACTCTGAGTCAGGAGAGCTCGACTTTATTGCGTCTACTTATATAGCTATCTCTGTTTATCTGAGTTAATATGGATTTAGTTGATCCACAGACTTCTGTTTTTATACTGATACAAAGAAAAAACGATGACATTACTTACCGTTCAGCTTCTTTTTCTCTCTGGATGACACCGACACCTTTCCTGCGGATATGAGTCGCCCGGAGCGGCTCCTTCAGCTGCGTCGGGGGTGTGTCCGTCAGTGCGCGTAAAGGCGCTGTCGAGACTTTCTGCGAAGGAGGAAATTCCCACATGACGCAATTGATCTCGAGTCCTGCAAAAAACTATTAAGATGCCCAGGTTGTTGCAAGGCTGGAAATCTTAACCTGGTTTTCATTTCCCCCTTCACGGAGACACGGATTTATTCCGCTGAGGAAAAGAAAACAGGAGGACCGTCAGAATATCGTGCTAAACTTCTGCGTAAAAGCATTTCTGCTTCAGATATGAAGCAGAAAGATTGTCAGAAACAAAAGATTATTTCTGACAATCTTTGCTGTATCTGCATTTGTTAAAATACAAAAAAAAAAACGGCAGAAGTTTTAATTTGTAGTGATATTCTTCATATAAAAACAAAATGCCAAAAAATTATGTGTCAATTGTGTTCCCATTTCTCTTTTATTTATTTATTTATTTGTTTGTTTTATTATTCTTGATTATTTAATAGTTATTTATTAGCATTAAATGTTGGTATCATAGCTGCTTCTGTACCTTTTTTAACGATGGCTGGCCTACTTTGCCTTCTTTGCTATTTTTAACCTTTTGTTTTAACCTTTTACAATATTGTCACCTTTCTAAAATAATTGGCACCAAAAAAATCACTACCTCTTTGTTTCAAAAAGATTTTCCATTAAAAAAAAAAGACGCTTGACAAAAAATAAATTGTCATGATTCAATTGTAGTACTCTGCTCATTGGCCCATTAAAGTGAATTGAAAGTCTTGAAAACGTTGATATTTTCTGCACTTTTTGAACGTTACCTACTTTAACCTGGACTCCATTCAAGGTTTAAAGTCACAAGCCTTTGTTTTTTAATATCTACTATTGTTTAGCTAAAATTACTAAGTTTCTACCAATTTGTTACACTTCAAAAAATGTTTATCTTTCTGCAAAGAAGAAGCTGATGTAGTAAAAACATTGCGTTTGCTATCTGCTTCAGCTTATCTGCTGGTATTTCTTGTTTTAAAGTTTTTGTCATTTCATTTTGCATTTCAACAACTGATTTAACACTGACCTAAACTTCAAATGCAATTTTTGGCTTCATTTTCTACTTCTTTTTGTCTTCATTGCTTGCAGTTTCACATTTTAACAATTGATTTAACACTGACACAAGCTTCTTATGCAAATTTTAGCTTGACTTCTTCAACTTATCTTTCTTGTCTCTTTCTGCTGATTTTTGCAACTGTTTTGAACAAGTAATTGTGAGGCAACACAGAAAAAACAAGCAACGCAAACACACTTTTAGCGACTTTTAGTTTTAGAAACACTGAAAGTCTGCAGAAAACTAAGTGACCGTCTTGCAGAGACAGTGACTTACTGGAATATGACGAGTCGCGGAGGGATTTCGAAACAGTGCAGGACTAAAAGTGCATAGGAGTGGCTGCATTCCTACATCTGAGCTGTAACTTCAGTGACTGAGTTTATGCCAGCAATGTTTCACAAGAGGCACTAAATCTCATCATCTCCCGTGTGGAAGGAGAGTACGCCTTTGAAGAAGATGCGTCATTCAGGAAGACATTTCTCTTTGTGACCCAGATGACTCAGAGGAGATAGAGCAGGCAGCAAGGGAGCAACTTTTCTTAAAAATCAACATTTTATAAATTGGTCTTCTTTTCTACATCAAGTAACAGGGAGGGTGGCAGTAACTCAGATGACTCCAGGACTCAGTGGCTATTTTCTATTCTTCCAACATTTTATTAGCATTTCAACTCATTCTCCCTCCATTGTTTAAAAATAAAATTGAAATGACAAACATAGGGGATTAAATGGCATGGTCGAGAACGTAAGACCTGTGGGACTTCATCTGCTTGATGCATGCATTTCCTGAGGTGAGGTTGCTTTTAGCCTTTGGAATACTGAAACATGAAGACTTGTATTTTATGCAATGTATAGCATTTAGGACACGTGTAAGAATGCTACCAGGTAGCACAGGAAAAAGTTGCAGGAATTATGGTTGACTGGAAGAAATAAGTGGATGCCGCTCATGTTTAACCGTGGTCCTGTCCATGACTTTTAAATTGTAATAAACTGTTACATTAAATCCCAAAAACAGCTCTTGAATGTAATTTGATTTTTCAATTTCACTTAATTAATTTAAATTAGGGATATAAGAAATTAATCTACTTGTCGATTCAAGATGAAAATTAGTTGCAATCGATTAACTAAGTGCCACTTAGACCTTCCTGTAATGTTGTAGTTTGGCCGCCATCCAGAAGAGGGCGCCGCTGGCCATCCTTAAGCGGAGCAGTTGACATAGAAACAAAGATGGCGGCCATATGAGAACGATAAAGAGAAGAAACGGTCTGAAAAGAGTCCGTTGTGGGATGCAAAGCGCACTTTAATCGGTTCTGTTTCGAATTGTGAACATTTGACACGCTGCTAAGTTTCACGTTCATTCAGCCGAGCTGCTTAACAGAGCAGAGTCGGGTTGAAAGTTTTAAAATTCTTTCAAGAGCAACCACAAACGGTACTTCTGGATGAACATCTTGCTGTAAGTGTTTCACATATTTTATTCTTTTGATCTTTTTCCACTCAGTGGTTCCAGTTTTGTTATATTTTATAAGTATGTCTAATTTTAATGTGAGAGAGCCACACTTTCTGTTTATTCAATCAGTGTTTAATACAACTGACAAAATATATAAAAATATTTTGTTTGTTTTTCTGTTTTTATTCAGCTTATTATAAAAACGTTAAGTAATTTCTGTTATGGAAAGACGGTCGGCCCCCTTAATACAAGAGAAATCTCAGATTTTTAAGAAAATGCCCGCTTATCAATTAGTAGATTGATAAGATAAATTAACTTTAGATGAACTCATAAATCGTATTACATCACAAATTTAAATAATCAAATAAGTTCTATTTATTTATTTATTTATTTGACTAAAATAAAACGTGAGATTGTGGGATATTAAATGTTCCACAAAAATTTGTGGTACAAAAACCAAAAACGTTCTCTTACCTTACCAGGAAACATTAATTCACATTTTTAACTGCGCATCTGCTAGTATAATGCAGTGGCTTGTTGTTGGTATTTTCCTATTCAGTGGGGGTTTATTTTACATAAAAGTTTAAGTGATAGGTGTCATGCCACTAATGCCACAGGACCACAAGAGATGAAAGGAATTTGATGTTGCGTGTGACATTGGCGTGTCAGAGGTATGATGTGCTACAGAAGGGTTTGTTTTTATATCTCTACAATTATTTACTTTTCAGGTTTTATAGGCACTTGGGATGTGTTAACCAAATTAAGCTTTTGTAACACTTGTACTTTTAGGAAATGAAACTTTTTATTGTGGCACATTCTTTATGTTAACCACAAGGGGGAGCCAGAGACTGAAAAGAAATAGGTTGTAAGAGGAAACTGTAGTTTGAAAATGTGTTTGCTTAGTTAAATAGTGATGGAGGGAAAAGAAAGATATTTTGTTTTTTGAGAAAGACCGGACTCATTAAGACAATTAGAAGAAAGGAAATGATAAGTAGAAACCAAGAGATGGCAATAATGCATCTCTTCAATCACTTGAAGAATGCATTATTGTAAATCTATTTATAGTAAATTATTTAAAAATTCTCCTGGTGTGCGCAGTTGCTGCAGGCCGAAGAATCTTAGCCATTATAATGACAAGAAAGGCAATTAACAATTCAGATTTCTATGTTCAAGTTCACAAAACTGCACTCCTTGTCCCAAAATATAATTACCAAGCTTCATCTATTTATTCATCTTTTTAATTCTTCCAGATTTTTCCAGAATAACGGTGCACTCTCAGCCACGCTGCTTCCAGCTTGCTCTGTTTTTTCTGCAAACGTTCATGGTGACATTGTCAAACATTCAATCAGCTGCGCAGAAGAGGATGATGGTGTGACTGACTTTTTGTCAAAGTGAATGAAAAGAAAATATTCTATACTTTTCAGTAAAAATAATGCCTGTGGTGTTGCCGATCAACAAGCCTTACCACATTTAGCCAGTAGATTACAGATTAGGTTGTACAATCCTCACATCATACATAACTATCCTTGTGAATTTGGAGACTATTTGGTCTTGATCTACCAAAGTAAAGTGGGCACCCAAATAATTCAGCCATCTTAAATATTCCGTCCCTTCTCCATAACATGGGATCAAATTAATTTCCCAGCAAGTCATTTACTCTTTCACCTCATATAAAGAACAGCAAGTCCTGTGGATTTGGAAAGATTTGCTCTTTACATGCCAAAGTTTAATGAGGGGAAATGAATATTTCAGCCATCTTAATTTGGTCCTCCATAACGGGGGAACAGCAAGTCGTTTATTTTATTTCATCCTGGGCATGGGGATTAGCTTGTGAAATTACTCCTAACTCATTTGTCCAAGGCTTCAGTGTGGCGTCTAATGAACGCATGAAGTCTACTGAGGATCTTAGTTTTTATGCAAATATCTACCTTTATTGAACAGTAAAATGCGGCTCATAACCAGAAGCGATACACGCAGTAAACACTGTCTACTCTAACATACATTTGCTATACTTACTTTATTAGTTTAATAAGTTTTATATTGAGAAGCGTTTCTTCTTCCTTAATTGTTATTTTGTATTATTGGAATTCTTTTTTTTAATTTAGGTTTTTAAAATGCTAAAGAATAATTCTTTGTTTGTCTGTCATCATTTTCTTGATTCTTGAGATGATTCTTGTTGGTCTTATTCCAAATCCCATTGCATAAAAATTTGTGCTGTAGCCCATTTAAACTTTTCTAATGAAAGTTTCACAGATAATATAACTAGGCCTGTCACTATAACAAATTTTGCTGTATTATAAATTGCCCCAGGAGTTATTGCGATAAACGATGTTGTTTTGAGACCATTTTCAAGTAATATAATGGTAATGGCATAATAATAATAATGCAGGAAAACATTTTTAAAGATCAATAAACTTTAAATTCTAATTAACATTTAACATTATTTTAAATATACAAAATAAATGAACGAAGCAACAGAAACAACAAATAAAATTAATTATGAAGTCTGTAAACAAAATTGTCATTCAAAAATAGGGATAGTTGAGAATGAAGAATTTTGTCGTCCAGTTTTTGGTAGAAAGAGAGAAAGAAAGAGAAAACGACAAATCATGCAAATGGAAATCATTGCTCGTTTTAATTTATCATGTGATTAATTAATTTATTGCTTGTTGCAAGAGGCCTAAATGTAACTGTACATATATTTATAGCAAAATAAAGTTATTTTATTCTTACTTTTGCCTTGTCGGTCTTTAATGTCATTAATACAAGAGAACATTGTCTGCAAACGTCCATGGTGACATTGTCAAACATTCAATCAGCTGCGCAGAAGAGGATGGTGTGACTGACATTTTGTCAAAGTGAATGAAAAGGAAAATATTCTATACTTTTCAATAAAAATAACACTTATGATGTTGCCAAAATTAGGTTCTGTGTGCATTCACAAAGCGGACTACAGTCCACCAAAAAAACTTCTTTTGGGTTAGTTTAACATAAACTCTGCAGTTTTTTCGAATGTTTATATAGATGCAAGCAGACCAGCAAAGCCTCCAAAAGCTAGACATGAACTATAGCGCAAAGCATTCTGGGTAAATACAATCTAAGCAAAGGCGAGAGTACAATGCTAGCAGGAGAAACTGCTCGTATACTTTTTCCAACAACAGAAGAGGAATCCTACAAAAGCTAAAATCTGACGCCACTCCATTTCTGTTTATATTTTGTGAAGAAGGAAATTGCGCACATTTCTTCTCATGAAGTTTTTATGCCCTTTTCTTCAATGTTTCTTAGTGCAGCGCCCCACCAGGAGAGGAGGGGAACAGGTTTTTCTAATGGTTTGGATTATTTGGTTATATTTGGTTGTTTATAGGTATGAAAGGTAGTTGTCAGGTAGCGGCCAGCTTAGCCAAGCCTAATCTGATCGTCACCCAGGATGAAGAGATTATTTCAGTAAAGGCTGAAAGCACTTTCAAAACGCACAAGATCAAGTTCAAGCTGAACTGAAGAGTTTGATGAGAAGACACCAGACGGTCGTAAGGTAAAGGTGGGTAATTCTGTCATTAAATTATGTGCAAGATCCACACTAATAAGCCTACCATATTTACACTTCAGTTTTTATTCCTCATTAGTCCAAGTTCTTCCTGAGGGATGGCAAACTTATCCAGCAACAGCGCTGGGATGGAAAGATTACAACGATGGAGAGAGAGATTAAAAATGGAAAGCTTAAAGTTGGAAGTAAAGTGATCGATGCAAACTTTATTTAACTTGCAGCTCTAAAATCACTGCTATTCTTTAAAATATATTTCAACTTCAAATTAAACTGAACTAGTGAGGAAATGTGTTCTGAGGTGCAAAAATCTCAGCTATATTTAGTGAACCTTATGTTGTCAAACATGTTACACTTGTGGCAGACTAGTTTTAAAATAACTAATAGTTGGTCTTTTGTCTCAACAGAAATGCATTCTGGGTAAAGATGTTGCAACAAGGATCTATGAAAAGGAAGCATAACCTCCCCATTACCAAACAAACGCAATGTGTTTTTTAAGCTCTGAATAAAACCTACATGTGATGCTACTTTCTACTCAGTTGTGGTTATTTAACACCGGCTTGTGTATTAATGCCTTGGAGTGTACTTTCGTTTAATCCTTTAGTTTAATTGAGCTTTCAAACCTACATATCACCACAAAACTGAACTGGAATGATAGCAAGAAATATGAGGGATTGAGAAGGAGTGGAAACAATCGACTAAGTAACAGACACCATATTTGATCGGCAACATAAATTTCACTGAAGTGGGTTTAGAGCATGTTTTCTCTTATAACTGACGATCTCCCATCAGGCTAACCGAAGACTCTAAATTGTCCTCAGCTGTTGTACATGTATTGATGCTTGCCTTGTTTATCTCTGTGGTAGACTGGTCACTTGTCTAAGTTTCCTTGCATTTATCCCCATTTTGAACTGGAACAGAACTTGATCTTCAACAATGCTGCATTAGTACACAAGTACAGAGAAATATGCATTCCTGCACACTGTTTTATTTCTGGTAGCATATAAGACATGTTCTTGTTTTAGTATTAAGCTTTATGTGGTTTAAAAAGCAGTACATTGCACAAGAAATCTCTAAAGACAGAACTGTATCATCAGTGAAGAGTAGCAGGTCCTCTCTTTGGCTTTTGCTCTGAGTCAAAGGAACTTTCCTAAACCTTTTTCTTGTTGGAAAAATTAATCTGGGACTTTAACCTATCATCAGATTTTTTCCAGTGAACATTGGAGTTAGCATGTCCTTATGGTGAAAGATATATCTGACTGCTGTCTCGATAAAACTTTGGGGTATTTTATTGGCTTTTTATGGTTTTATGATAGACCTCCTGGGAAGGAGACATGATGAGGACTGATCTGCTATTAGGAAACAGAGTTGAGGCAACGTGTGAGACGTGTCACGTTAAACAGCTAATTAGATATTCCTCCTACTTTTTTTTCCAATTGAACTTTAGTGATTCACCACAATGCTTTGGAAGAGTGTTGCCCTTAGGCCTCAGTCTTACTCTGATGGTAAGTCTTGTTGTGAATCAGGTATAGAATTAGTGTTTATGTTTATTATCCACCTTATTCCTGTACTACAGGATTGATTGGTGATGCAAATGCTGGTGATAAAGTGGAAGTTACACCAAAGTAGTTTGCTTTTATGGTGGTTTGATTCTTAACAATGTATGGCGAAGGGTATTTTTGAAGTATGTAGTTTGCATTTTGGCTAAATCTCTTTTTTTGTCTGTTTCCACACTTGCAGACATTTTTGTTGCACTGTTTGTGACTGCACCTATAATCTCATGAAGCCAAATGTGTAACTTTAACAAGCGTTTTTTGAACATGAATGCAAAGAAAAAATTATTCATGCAATATGTGGTTCAGCAAAAGTACTGTGAAAGATTTCTTATTTTTCCCAACACTTAATGTGGCTTTTTGAAGGCCTAAAAATATTTAAAAACTCACCAAGCATTACTCAGAATTGTGCACTGCATGAAATTTTAGTGTTTTAATGGAATTAAAAATGGGCGTGGCCAACTGCACTGCAGCGCCCCCTAATGTCAGTCTGCAATTTTGGGTCAAGGTTTCATTTCTGACTTTTATACATGTCAAACTACAATAAACTGCTACAATTGGGGTTTTGAGCTACTGGCTTCATATTTAGGTCAGTATCCCCTATCGGCATGGGGGATTAAAGTTATCAAAATCTTTAATTTTGTGCATGCTGAAGGAATGGGGCCATGCCTCAAAGTTTATCTTACTTTTTAAAATTTTCTAAATGTTGCTACTTTCATAAAGGTATCTAATCCATGTTGTCATCTGCTGACATTAAACTCCCTCTCCCTGAGAACAGGAAGTCACTTTTTGTTTCTTGGATAGGTTCATCTCTGACCCTCTTGACCAAATCAGCATGACATTGAGTCACAAGACGTAAAATAAGTTGGTCTCATTTGATTTCGCTGAAGGTGTGGTCATGGTGAAATCAAGTCAGCCATCATGCCATTGCCATATGTTTATTTCTAAGTTCCATATATTTCAGCTGATCTTCACCAAACTCGCTATGATCAGTCCTAATCCAACCCCCAACAGGAATGCAGTCCAATATTTGGTGGGTGTGTCCTAATAACTCCACAGCGCCCTCTACAAACATTTTTAAAAAATCAGCCCTAAGCGTCACTGTAACTGAGAATCATAAAATTCATTACATGTTTAACTTTTCAGGCCTTACGAAAAGTATGTTGGAGCTATGGCCAACTTCCAGAATGGAAGAGCCACCATTTTGTCTCTTACAAACATTTTATCTGAGTGAACTTCTACAGATTTTGAATTACGGACTTCTAAATGACTCGGCGCCATTTTAAGGAATTGGAGATCGAATGTTATTAAAAGCTTTTTACTACATCAAAGCATGTGGGTGTGGTCAATCCTCAAAATTTCACCATTTGCTATAAAACATCAAGGTGGAATAACTTCTACACACCAGGTCTCACCTGCATCAAACATTCTGGTTGTCATTACAGACCTGCACTGATCATACTCTTATGGTAGGTTGGTGACATCACTTTAGCCTTTTCGACTTCTGTCTGGTGACACAGAACAGGGTGGTCCTCCATCCATCTTTGAACAGTGAGTGCTGACTGGACCGTGTGGCGACTTAGCTACGTTGCGCTTTGCATATAGTTGGCTCTGAATACGTTTCGATTGGCACTAAACTGGACTTGAATGATTTGTCAACCTCTAAAGAGCCTGACAGGATTCCATTGGAATCGGACTCAGCTGCGCCCCCTAGCTTATCTCTACAGCAGTATCTTCCTGATGCATCATTTGTTCTCCACCAAAAGTGTGTGTGTCATCATTGGTGTGGTAGCAGACTTTAGCCCCACCAATTCATAGAAGAAACAGGTTTATTTGGTGACTCAATCAGCTTCTACCAGTGTATAATAGAAGATTGAAACCACATCCACTAACCATTGATAGCCACACATGACATGTCCCAAAATCTACTGGAAGTCCTTGCCAAGTCCTTCGCCATCAAACAGGAAGTGATAATAACTCTTGTCTTGGTTGGATTTCTATCAAACTTTTAAAACTTGCTGCCGGAGCTTGGTGGTGACGGAGGAGTGAAGCATCGCGACCCATATACGTCCTCGATGCGGCCATCATGGGTTCGAGTCCCATCCCCATTACCGCGTGTCTTCCCTCTCTCTCATTCCTGTCTGACCACTTTCGAATACAGACCACTAGAACCGAAAAAGAAAACTTAAAAAAATCAAACTTGCCCCTGTACCCGTACTGAAGTGGACTGAAGACAATATGGAAGATTCCCAAATGTTCAGGCAGGCCATTAACATAAAATCAGTTTCGTCTGACTATCCGTAATTACATTCTATCCGGATTGGTAATTTAAGAACAGAGCGTTCTATAATCAGATAACAGTCCTGCTAACCTGTTTAAATTCTTAAACCACTTAATTTGTGGTTATGCCTTTTCTTTCTTAAACTTTTCCTGCAGTCTTTCACTCATGCAAGGAAATGTTGTGTAGTTGTCTAGATCTGATGTGTCTTGAACTTAATTGATAAGGGCTCCCATTCAGTCAGTTACTGTACTTTTGTTGTTGTTGGCTCTTCGACAGCATGTTTCTGTTAGACTTGAAAGCTTGTTGGCCCTAGAAAAACAAAGCTTGTTGTATTTTAGATGACTTTCTGAAGCTGTGCCATCCTAGCTGTCAAGCCACTTCTTCACAAATAATAAAAGCCTCCATTTTTCTTTTGATTTAGTGTGACTGGTTAAAGGACGGGCAAGTCATTCACTGACATCACTATGAAGTGAAAGTAAATCAAACTCTGATAAAGTTGCACTAACTTTTATCAAATATTGCTTTTACAGTTTACCTTTATTTTTATTTTTGCTGTAAGTGTGAATAGTAATTTTATGACAAAGTGGCATTCAAATTTTAATTACAAGAATAAATACAAAAATAGATTTTTAAATGAGGAGTTTCCTCATTAGACGCTAAAATTGTCCAAACCAACTTGAAGGACCATTTATTATTTTTTAGGTAACTTCAGGTATGACTGTGACTGAATGACAGCAATAATAACCCCACATGCACAAATATTTCTCTTGAAAATTTTGGTTATATACTTTTTAAGGACCCGAGTCACATAAAGAATAAATAAAATAAAATGCGCAGAATAACTGCATTAATTCAGTAGTTTAATATTTGTTGATACACTCAAGTAATTGGAGAAAATAGTAAAACAAATCATCTGGACAACTTTGAGGACTTTTAAACATCATTAATTGAAATTTATCATGTAAACAATAAATCTAAATTCTTATTGTGTAAGAAATTCATCGTGATAAATGATAAACGATGCGATAAAAAATGCCCACCCGTATTTCTGATACTTTATCTCGCCATCAAACTGTTGCTTATTGACTCATCAGTCCCTTGTGGCGACTCTTGTCCTAGAAGTTTGCAGAGACACAGACAAAATTGTTAAAAAAAAAAAAAAAAACGTCCAAACCAAAACGGATAAACTTGTTTGCATCTTGGACTCCACTAAGTTTCTTTTCTCTAATGTTAATTTTTAAGCTTTCAGTTGCTTTTTTCCAAGCTCCTTTTGTGAAGGAAAAATGCTCAGTTAAGTGAGTAAGTCATAAACCTTTGCAGCGTTACAGTTCCAGTGTTTCTCCATGTGTGTTTACATGCAGGTTGGGTTTTTATCTAATCACGAACACAAACGGAAACTACACAACGACAGACAAACAAACACTGCAGGTGACAGTTAAAACTAATCCAGGCAGTGAAATGCTGTGATTTCTCTGCTCCACCCCTGGGATGGATTGAGGACAGAGGTGTTGCTGGTTTAACTGGTCTGTGAACCAGTTAACATCGGCGCAGACTCTGCGCTTGCACAAAAAAAAAATTGTAACTCGTGATATGAAGCGTTGGAGAAACTGAAGTTCGAAGCTCCAGAATTTGGAAAAGGTGTAAAAATCTGCCGGAGTAGCATCAAGAAAAAAGTAAATTATTAGCTACTGCATTATGTTTCGAAGCTTGGAGAAGATTTCAGAAGTATTTGCTGTCAAACAGGAAATAAAGCACATTTTTAACAAGCTGTGCTGCTTAAATTTCAACAAGTTTAGAAAAGAAAATAGATATTTTAATTCAGTTTGTCTTACTGAAATTCTAAACTACGGTGATCCAACTTTTTAATCCATTTTTGTTAGTGTTGCATCAGATAACTTTGTGTTCTGATTTTATATTATTCAGCCACAGTTAAAGTGACCGTAGGTTTTACTTTGCAGCTCTCTGTCATGTGTCCCTGGATCTCATCATCATCATCATCGTCGTCGTTGAGTCCCTCAGGCTGTCTTGGCCTTTGTTCAAGTGAAACTCTCCTGCTCTCTGTCTGGGCATGACGTTGACTTTTCTAGGCCGACTTCTCCCACATTGTGGCGTTTACACCGCACAGCAAAGCTCTAAAATAAACCACCACGAATTTGCTTCTCAATAAATTACATTTCAGAGACATTTTCAGCTGTGACGACTTGGAGAAAATTAAGGTAAGTGCCTTCAAAAGAAGACGGAGAAGAAAAAAGATCACAGTAAGAGGCAAGTTAACGGTTGGCCTACAAACAACAGAAACTGCAGCAGGTACAAACATGCCTGCCTGTATCACTGCACAGAAATCAAATGCGACTGTGTGTTTCAGTGCTTAAATGCCTTACGCACTTTTCTAGTGCATAATTTTCATCTTGGCCTCCTTTAATCACAGAAATAAGAAATGGTTTAACTTTGAATAAAGTTTTCACATCATCTCCAAACCAACTGGGATGAATTTTTTACTTTACGTTCAGCAGGACGCATTGACACTGGTCAAAGAATTATGTTTTAATTCAGATTTAGAAGGTTAGTAACTAAGTTATACAAAGTTTTAGTTTGTAAAGTTTTAAAACAACAATGTCTAAAAAAAAAGTATTCACCCCTTTTGATTATTGCTTTTATAAATCAATCATGATCAACAAAATTTGGCATTCCTGACTAAAAACATTTAATGTCAGAGTGAAAACTGATTTCTAAAAAACAATGGCAATAAAGTGAAAATATGTAACACAGAATAAGTGACTGGATAAATATTCACACCCTTCAAGTGATTTAGTTTGGCTGCAATCACAGCCAAATGTGTTTTTATATTTTCATGATGTGAAGCACTTTGAAATGCCTTGTTGCTGAAATATGCTATACAAATAAACCTGATTGATTGATCGATTGATTGATTGACTGTCATATTGCACATCTGGATGTTGCATTTCTTCCTGCTAAAATGTTTTGTCAGTTTGCTTAGGGGATCATGTGATTTTAATTGCATTTCTTTTTTAATGAAAACATCACAATTGCAAAAAAAAAATTTGCGGTGTTTCCATTAAAAAATAAATCATGTTTTTTCAACTTCAGCAGAATATTGACAAAGTTTTGTGCACATTTGTAATGGAAATGCAGCCAATAACAAAAATGTAGCAAGGTTATATACGACCAAATTGTAAACTATTATTGCAGATTAAATACTAAATTAAACAAACATTCTGTTGAACAAAAAATGTTCACACTGAAAGTATAACACACTATTTAAAGCTTGAGCAAATCATGAAGTAATCATGGGACTTTTCAAAGCTTAAACTTAAGTTTAAGTTAAGTTTCTATTTAAACAGGTCTGGAGATTCAAAGATACCAATTATGTGAAAATTCTGAATTAGCGAAATCCAAAAAAGCAATTGTTGCAGATGCATAATCATGTGCTATATAATGTCTGATGACACTTTCACCAGTATTGCAACATCTCAGGCAGTTGCAGCTCTCTGCACTTATCAAGCATATTTTTACTCAGATATAATTTTACCAAGAGTTCATGCATGTGACAAGTCATGTTGACAGTTTTGAAAGTGGATAAAACTCCGAAGCTGCCAAAGGTCACATATTGTTGCTTAGTGAATATGTTGAGCTGAATGAAGAAGACAGAGTAGATGTTCTCAAGAAAAATACTTTTGCTTCCTGCTTCCTTGTGAAGAAACCATTCAGGTTTGACAACAGAGATCCACCCAGGATGGATTCCTCCCTGCTGAGTCTCAGAGTCTTTAACCACAACGCATTCTCAAACGCTTAAAACGGGGAAAACACAGAGCTCACTTTTTCCAGTTTGCCATGCTGCTTAGATTATATTTCTCTACATGTTAGAAAGGTAATAAGTTTAAAATGTATTTTTAATCATATATTCAAGTTTAAAAGAAGCTTCTTAACTTCCCCATATTTAAATCCAAATGCTGTGAACTAGTATGCATGAATATTTTTATATAACAGCAAAGAAATTAACTAAGTTTCTCCTTTATCCGCACACTAATATGTATGGTTTTCACTCAAGATGTGCAACTGTGATACAGAAAATCTCTTCTTTAGGTCTTATGCAATTCGTCATGCAAAATCTTGAAAGTATAAGTAGATATTAAAACATTTAAGTTCAAATACAGGATAAAACTATGCAGGTTAATCCGGAGCTGTTGGATGTTTGATCAGTAATATTGGGAATATTTGCTGCAGAAGTGATAAGCTGTGATTTCTGCTATTGCAGGTGAAACAAAAACTGGACTGGGCAGAATGGGAGGCTCAACCTGGTGACAAGTGGTAGAGCTTGTTTGTGTCTCACGCCTTCTTCAACAATAAACGCCTTCACCGAAGGCAACTCAACAGTCTGTAAACATCTTCCACCTCATTAATTCTCCTTTTATTAGTCTCCATGTGATGTATGTGAACGCACACACTGTTTTCTTTATATTGCTGAAAGTACCTGTAAGTCACAGGACAGTAATAATGGCTTGGGTTGCACAATTATCACCTCATGAAGAAGGGAAAAAAAAAAGCAAAAACAGGATTTTGTTTGACGAAGTGATTACATGTAGAGAATGAGACGATTGTCTGGAAATATACCAAACATGTAGACGTTTGGTTTTTTTCCAAAACCTGCTGAGATAAGGTGGAATTTTGCCTGACGTCTCGTCCGATTATGATTTCACAGCAGCAGAAATTATTTTACTAAACCAGTCGCATATAGAGCTGAATTACTGCAGAGCCTGAAAACACAAAAAACATTTTCTATTGCATCATATCTGGGATTAAAGGTCATGAAGCACCTTAAAAATAGACCATATTCCAACAGATAGTATGATTATTGCATCGTTCGTTCAGTGTCTGTGTATATATGAAGTACAAATGGTCAAATTTCCCATGGATGCGAGTCTTTAAATAGCATTTTGAAATGTCCATGATTGCTGGAATGTTGTTTATTCAGGTTCACCGGCATTCCTCAACCAAACAACACACAATGAACACAGCAGCTTACGAAGGCCTCCGACTTCTGGCTGGTTGTAAAACAGGTAGTGATTTCCAAACACATTTATTTAGCAGATAAAACGTGTCATTATCAAACTGGTTGCACATGTGATAAAAAGTGGATTAAGAACAGAAAATGCTGAATACATATGACAGAGACTGTAGATTTGTTCATGGAAATATCACTTTGATTGGAAGATATCTGAATATCACCATGGCAACTGATCTTTTAGTGCAATAAAGATGAGAGGTGAATACTGGCTCACATAGAAAACAAACAAAATTGTGACTTTTTCCACTAAACTTGGACATTTCTTAGTTGGAGCTGAGAAATTTTGTCATTTTTTTCTCTAGAAAATTTCTGAGTTTTTCTAGCAATTTTTCAACTTTTCAACCTCAGAAATTCTCACTTTTTTCTAGAATTACCGAAAAAAAGGCACGTGATAAAAATATTCCTAGAAATTATTTCGGGGAACATTTTTCGAAAAAAGTGAAATTTTTGAGATTGAAAAGTTGAAAGAAATTTCAGAAATGTTACTAAAAAATGAATAACATGTCTGAACTCCAACTAAGAAACTAAGAAATTTCCAGTTAATTCTAGAAAATATTCTAGAAATATTTTGTAATACTTCTAAAATTATTCCATAAACCTCAAAATTTCTGTTTTTCTAGTAAACCTTGACTTTTCTAGAATTATTTCTAGAAATATTTCTAGATACATTTCAAGAAATATTCCAGAAATATTTCTTGAATAATTCTAGAAATATTCCAGGAATATTTCTATTCCAGAAATCTCAACATTTCTGTTTTTCCAGCAATTTTTTGAGTTTTCAAACTCAGACATTTCCAGGTTTTTTCCTCAAAACTTTCTGAGATCAGTTACAAAATGTAGGTGGAAATGTTTCTTTGCGGCCCTAGAACGCCGTTGTAAAAAAGAATAGGTCGTTGTTGAAAAATGAACAACTTATTTAGATCTAGACATAATGTCTGTTAGGCAACCAGTGCATCAGGAAACTGTAGTTTAGTGCCAATAAAACAAATATATATAGCTCCTTTTGTTTATTTTTCACAGTTTAGGGGTAAAACATCAATAATGTTGTGAAGCAAAACAGTCCCAGAATCCCATCACACTAGGAAAAAGCAATGACCCATTCCCCTCTGGGTGTGTGTCAGTGTGTGTTATAAGAACTGTGGAGCTCCATGCGGGTCTCCTCTGCCCTCGGTGTTTAGACGTGTTTTTACTGTAATCAGTGGGAAACAGAGGGATAGCATCTAACCTCGACCTCAGCAAAACGCTGCCAAACATTATGACCACGCTGCTATTTGATGGCAGATTCTGGATCCCCCCCCTCAGGGAGAAACTGGTAACCCCCCCAAAAAAGAAGAAATAACTGCAACAAGATGGACTTTCAAGCTCAAATCTTCTCTTAAAACATCCCATGTGCGCGTATGTGATGTCAGTTAGCATTCAGACAGACCAGCAACACGATAGTGATCTGTGCAACACTTCACAACACTGTTTTATTGTTCATGTAGGCTTGTTTACCCAACAGAGCAAGCTTCAACACGAGATCCTGGAAGCAGGCTGATGGTCCAGCGTCGCTCCGACCTCAAACAGTTACGATGACTGTGAGCTCCAACAAGTGCACACACGCTGGGCAGGCGGGGGAGGATTTGCATCTCATTTCCATCCCGGTTTCATGCCTGGAGTGAGACGAGACTGCATTAACTGCCTTCTACGATGTTGGAGGTGAAAGGGGAGGAGAGCAGCGGGAAGGAAAAAGAGACGAAAAGCCTCCTGTAGATAACTGTAGACTGAAAACTTCTCAAAGGTCCTTCTTTTACCTACGAACTGATTTTCTTCTGGTTTCCAAAGAGTACAGTTGACTTATAAGACAAAGTATTTGCCCCAGGCTAGAGAGCAAATACCTTTTTTTTTACCGCCTCTTTTCTTTGGTTTTATTTAAGTTCTTGTTTGTTCTTGTTTTTGAGTTGTGATTTCTGGAAAAGCAAAACAAATCTTTAGTTTGAAAAGTTAAAGATTTGCCACAAAAACATGGAAATTTTCAGAGTTTATAAAGTCTGAATTTTTTTTACCTTTGAACCAGAAAATTTCCAAGTTTTTTTTTTTTTAGAAAATCTTTTAGATTAATCTAAAAATGTATGAGATTTTTTCTGGTGGGAATTTACTCATTTTGATCTGGCCCTAATATTCTGTCGTACAAGAAAGAAAGGAAAAACAAAATATTAAGTATTGTGTGACGCAAATCACTGAAATTTCTCAATTGTGATATTCCTGCAAGAAATATACAACAAATAAAACATTATAAATTCTTTCTTATAGATTTCTTCTTGTTTTGGTTTTTTTTAGTCACACCTAAATTTTTCAAATCCTAAAAACAAATTGTAAAACCTGAAAAAAAATACAAAAAGCAGTTTTAATGACAATTTAAACCAACCTAAACACCAACTTATCCCTTCAAATTATGAATAAACTGCAATTAACTGCATTTTAGTTGAATTTTAAGTTCAGTTTCAGTATCCACACCCATGTCTGATAAACCGTGGAGCTGCAGAATAAAAGAAAATACTTCAACAGAACCTGCCTGACAATCTGAAGTAGGCAAACACATGTCAGAAACAGCAACACATCGAGCCCTGAATTAAAGAAATTCACAAACTGAAGAGATCAGCCTCTGATATCTAAACCTAAACCCTGAATTTTTCAATTTAGTAAAATAAGGTCACTCATGTTCTTCTGCTTTTCATGGATTTTTCTGTAAAACATTCAAATCATTTATGGAAAATTCACAGATTCAACCATCTCTAAAATATTCCAAAGAAAATGCTGCTTGGGAATCTGAAATGTCTAGATGCAAAGCTTCTTGATTTGCTTTTTGGTGTCATTTACAAATCAACCAATCAAGGAGGAGAATTAATTTCCCTTATAGCTGATTGACTGATGAGGAAGACTGTAGATGTTAGCTGCTCTGGAAGCGCCAAAACGGTTTTCCACTGTAAAGCATATTAAGGTTTATTTGGTGTTTTTTCACTTTGACTTACACAGCATCTGATTTTCAGGAACAAGCTGTTTTCTAATTGTTTTTATTATTAATGCTTTTTGAATCTTCCTGCTGAAGAATCCCTCAATCCTCTTTTGTAACTCAAATTGACATTGATTCTATAAATGAACATTTATCGAGAAAGGAAAACATTATCATTCAAATGACTAAATAACCAAATATAATAAAAACTGATACTTAAATTACAGACAGTGACATATAAGCCTGTTTTTAATATATTAAATAAAGTACAATGTTTTTAAAATCTTTAAATCAGTACAATTTTATTAATTAATTGAACTAAGGCGGGACTTTTTTTTTGCCCTAACTTCGGCAGATGACCAAAGAAACACCATACACACAGTGAAGCATGGTGGTGGCACTATCATGCTTTGGTTTGTTTGTATTTAGTGTGGAGAGTTGGGAACAGTTTCACATACCAGTTAATGTCACAAAACTTTGCTAGAAAGCAAAAGATGAAAATAAGCTTCATCTTTCAGCATAAAGTACTAAATTCAAGTTAAATTCAGACACAAATCGGATTAAGAAAAAGTTCACAATCTGACAGATTTGGATCACTTTTTTAATTAAAAGTGGACAAATATGGGCAATTCAGGACGTTCAACGCTAAATTGAAAAGGTTTTTTTTTGTAAAGTGCCAAAAAAGAGAGACCTATCACACTGTTCTTCATAAACGTTTTAAGGGTTGTGTCCAAGCTGATTTTATCCACCTCAATATTTTCCGTTTGTTTTTCACTGAGTTTACAGCTTTTAGGTCACATTAAAGGTTGAAAAAGTTCAGAAAGTACTCATATTGGTTTGGTTTTTTTTTACATCTCAACAGATTTTTTAAATCCACTTTATTTGAGGAGCTAACAGATTAGCCTCATGCTTCATCCCGATGTTTGATCCAGTGAACGGCTTCTTCTTTTGTTTGGTTTCCCCTCCATGTGCTGCTGAATCAGCATCAGCAACCCTGCCACGTATTCCCAAACTCCCATTTCTTCTCCATACACACACACACACACGCATATCCTCTTTATCCCATGTCCTCAGTGCAAACACAAACAAGATCCAATAGAAGCAGGTGTCCCTGTACCGGGATATATCAACAGAAAGCAGGATCCAGGAGGAGGAGGTTGCGTCTGCAGGTTGGTTTGTTCGGGGGGAGGGTGGGCGCGCTCTGTCAGTTTCTGCCTGAGTGAGCGGAGAAACTTTGAATAAAGCTGATAGCATCTCTTAAGCCTCCAACTAAAGCTGTTTGTTTTCATTCAGTGTTTCATTTCATCTCATCAGTTTGTTTTGCAGGCAGATCACATCATCGTCATGGATTTGAGTCGCTAAAGTCCAAGCAGAAAGATAGAAGCTGGCAGATAATCAGCTTAATCTTACAGGCTTCCACATTTTTACCAGGATGTTACAGACTGTCGACCCCCTGATCTGTTTGCATGCTAATTTATAATTTCTAAATGTTTCAGGACTAATTTGCCTGCAGATGTAGTGACTGAAGAGAGCCTGTAAGCCCCCCTGTACTCAGAAATGGCTGGTTCTTCAGTCATTTCTACATGTTGTATTATTTCGATGGCTGAATTTAAGTTTAATTATGTTGCATTTCAGTTAAAAAACAAATTAAATTGAGTTCTTTACCTGTACAAATATGGCGGCACATCATGGCCGCCCAACAGAACTAAAGCAGAAATCTGAGAATCAGATCTCATTTTAATACTGCATTGCTATTTGGACTACCTTAAATTAATAAAATGTGAAAAACGCAGCATGTAAACTGGTTGAACCTGGTGGAAGATTGCACAAAGAGGGGTTCGCCCAGACAACCAATTATGCAAGAACGGCCACTGGCCAGCGTTATGATGTCATCACAATTCACCAAAAACAAAAGAGGAAGGAGTGGAGCATGCCCTTGCAGCTTGCAGTTGTTTTTTCAGACTTGCTTGGGGTCAGAGGTTGGTTTTGACATCATTGTTTCCCAATACTTTGGTTTTCCATAGAAAACATATAAAAATGGAGATTTGTTTTAATTAAAAATGTTTTGTGGGTCTCCAAACCTTGTGGTTTTAATCCCCTGGTTACTCTTTCTTAGAGTCTGGCTTAGGTTGCATAATTAGTGCTTCATATACCGCATTGCTATGGTTTAAAATGTTCAGGAGTCATTAAAAAACTTTTGATATTCAAAGAAAATTTAAAACTGAAATATTGCATGGGTAGTAATAGGGATTTTTTCTGTTTAGTTTCCACCCTTTGAGCTTAAATTACCCTTTTTTCCTCCAAATTATATTGTTAAATTAAATGTTCATAGTATTTTACCTCCATTTGAACATGCAAAACTAGACTTTTTCACAATTTCATTTTCAAAATTCCAAATTTTTCCACACTGAGGCTCCATCTACTGACACTGATACTTTGTAAATCATACTTACAAATGTTTTCTTTTGGAAAAGAAAAGGTTTAGTACATATTTTTTCTCCTTTTTTAAGTCTTTGAAGTAGCAACCCCTTTTAGACATTAACTTTTTGCAATTAAAACAGATTTTCCACATCAGTTTGACCGACAACAATTAGTTTCAAATATTTGTCATAAGTTAGCGCTGAAGGCAAAGTTTTGCTGTTGCAAAGACTAACAGATCCAAAACTTTTATATTTACTTATTGTGAATGGGAATATTATTAGATTTCAGCATAGATCAATTAAATTCTTTATAGTTTAAATGTAACATTTAAAGGAATTAGTAAGTTTACTGCTGATATTCTAATATTTTTACCGTAATTTTTGAAGGGAGCCACTTAAAGTTCACATCTGGTGTAGTCAAATTCTCATTTCATTTAAACTGTAAAATGTTATTACATGTCTGTAGAGTGTTTCTGGATATCTGCAAACAACAAGAATGCCAAAAAAAATCCCAAATATCCAGAGTAACAGCCTCTGTGCTCGTATTTTAAGAATAATCTCAGTTTTTGCACAAAACTACTAATAAAACACAATAACAGATGTGTCACTTTGTCAATTGTGACTCTTTCCAGACTGATAAATGTCAACGACTTTGTTTCTCATCTGGAATCTGGCCGCAATGAGATGCTTTTTAATCTTTTAGCCTACCTCATGTTGCCACACTGGTTCTGTTTAGGTGACTTTTTGATTGGACATAATCAGATCTGGGTGTAACTTTCAGATTTTGAAACAAAAATATGTTTAGTCACAGTTTTTCACAGGTTAGTTTTGATAGGTCGATAATCTGAAAAGTTAACTGTGACAAAAGGCAAAAAGATTTTTCTTTTTATCCCAACTTTTTTCATGTTTTTCCAAAACGGTGCACAAGAAATGTGTAAATATTACTGAGAAATTGTCTCAATTCCGACAGAGAAAATAACAAAAAATATATAAAATATACAAAATATAGCAGAATATATCTTAGTGGGAAATTCACAGTGATACAGACCTGCTGCACACATTAACAAACACTAATAAGAACAAATAATTTCAGAACAAATAAAAAAAAAACATTAACAGTCAGGTTAAAACTGGCGTTTTAACAATAACTTTCCATATCAACACGACTCAATAACATAAATCACAGTTTTTTAGGAGTATTGTTTAACTGGTTTACCTGAAGTCTCTCACAACTCCAGGTATAGGCCAAAACAAGAGCCAATCAGCGCCGCTATCGGGGTATTTGACAGCGACGGCCCCGCCCACCTCTGCACCTGTAATCCAATCCGCGGCCTTATCACAGGTAAAACCGGCCTCAGTTCCTCAAAAAAGCGAGAAAAGCCGACAAAACCCGTTCTCTCAGTAGGGGATACTTTGTTTGTTGCTGCGGCCCTCATCCAGCGGCAGCCGAGGAGTTTTCCAGCCTAAAGAAGACGGGTCGGATTTTCAGTACCAACTCGAAAGTCCAGTTCGACCGACCAAGATGTCACAGGAGCATGACAAGTAAGTTGTCCTGACTCTCCACTCCGAGCTTGAACAACGACCATGTTGACACTATTTTCTTCTAAATACCAACTCTTAATATTTTGAGGGATGTTCACAGTATTTTTGCAGATTCGTTCAGGCTTTGTGGATTTTTAAGGATTAATTTATATCCTGGAGCTCCTGCCTAATTATTTCTGGCACTGCTAAGCATCCTTTTATTAGGAATGACCATAAATCAGCTTCTCTTTTTTCCATGGGTAAGTTTTCCCAATCGTTTGGCTTGCCAGGCGCTGAGATAACTAGAGCTCATAGTTTCCCATGGTGTGACGCGTATTTCACCTGTCATGTTCAAGCCTGTACAGGTGTATCTCCACCTGTCGTGAGAGCAAAAGGCGCCTGTTGGAAAGCGTGTTGGATGGGCGGTTTAGTTTGATTTAACTGTCTCGGTGGTATTTGCTCAGGAATATGCGATCAGTAACAGAAAGTGGCAGGATGTTTATCGAGAAAAAAAATGGGAAACCAAAAAAAAACAAAAAGTTGGATTCTTATTTTTTTTTTTTTTTTATGTTTGATTTGGTTAAACAACTCGCTGTATGAATTTTGAGGGCAGCAAAAAAAGAGACTTTTTTAAGAGGAGTGAAACTGTACACCTGTTAGGCGTTGGCCCCACACAAACAATGTAAGCAAGCAGCGCACTGTCACAAGCTTGGGTGGGTTTTACTACAGAAAACCAATGTTGTGTCATTCCAAAGGACTGTAACACTAAAAATAAACGCTTTGCTATGTTTAAATTAAAAAACCTGTTTTGTGTTTTTATATACAACTCTTAAAAAAAATACATCTGACCAGTTTTCTCAACTGAAATCCAAATGGATCTTAGTGGTCTGTTTTACAGAATAACACACTCAGCTGTTGGATTACTAATTATTACTCTGACTATATCGGAGATGTGGTGAAAGCTGAATATTTTCCAGATGCGTTTTATAATTAATTGGTTGTGAAGGACAATCAGGAGGATTACTTCATGATGTGTTTTCTGGGATTTGAGTAAAATAAGGAGAAGCGTAAACATTCAGATTTACAGTAAACAGCCAACCTCGGGACCTTGAGCTGTTTCGTTTACGTAGCTGCTGAGTCTTCTTTAAAAGTTTATTCAGGTTTTAGTGCTCAGACGACATTTATTATAAACATAAAAATGTTTTTTTTAATATTGAAATTCATATTTATTTGATTTGTATTAATTTCTCCAAATTAACATCACTTTTTTGAAGGAGACAAAGCTGTAAAAGGCTAAAAGATTAATTTACATCTCTTTAAAACGTGGTACAAAATTCTTACTGTGCATTTTCCAACATAATTAATTGATTTATTTATTGTATCATAACTGATTACCTTTTAATATCTTCATGTATTTCAAAAACACAAAGCACTCCTAAGTATGACATATGATTAATGGCACTAGATGCAGCAGGATTTTAAAGCAATAACTTGGTCCAAAATACTTGCACCAAACAGGATACTTTTACTTTTGTAGTGAAAATGTTAAAGCCAACATAAAATGGGGACAAGGTCCAGCTGAGAACAGTTTCACTCTTCATTTGAATAAGTCTTGAAACTCTCCCAAAAGCCTTAATCTTCAGTAATCTGAGGATTATTCCACGAAGAAGACACAAAACAGGAAGCAAAGAAAGTTTATTTGGGTTGTGACATTCGTACAGAGGGCAATTCAATCTGATTTACAGAAAAATAAATGAAAAAGAATAGTAAAATGTAACATTAGGATAAAAAGAAATGGTAAAACTCCTGGTTCCTGCTCTTAAAGTCGTGACGTTGAAAGGTCTCAGAAGAAGTGGAAAAAAGTTACTGGCGCCAACTGTTTCACCAGAACTCATCATTATTTTGTCAGAAACAGGTTCTGTCACAGTAAAACAACAGAAGCAAAGTGTTGTTGAAGTGCAGGAATGCAGCAGGGTCAGCTGCGTCACCTTCGATCGGCTCGTCCGCCAATGACGATCCCAGCAGCAGAGTCGTCCCACTGGACGAGCCTGTATCGCAGTCTTTTCTCTTTTTTCTCTGAGCCAAATCTGTGGTGCGATGGCTGAGATTTGTTGCACAACCGTTGCAAAGCCTGAACAACAAGTCCTTCGCATAAACAGCCTCCCTACAACCGATTTGTCACACTTACAACCTGTTTGTCGGTTTTTACCGAAGCTTTGATTGTTTTTTTTAAGTACCTGTTAGAAACACTGTGTTAAAAGTGACTCAAATTAGCTGCATGGAAAGTTTTCAAAAGAAACATCAACCCTCTAATTACTGATCTGTGCAGATTAAATGGGACCTGTTATTCAAAATTCACATTTTGGACTTTTTTGTACTTTCATTTTGGTCTTAGCTGCTTCTAAAAACAGCCCAAGTATTTAAAAAAATGCTCAACTGTTTTTTAGTAATAAGTTAACTTTTTTCTGTCTGGAAAATGAACCATTTTAAAAACCCTCCATATTTAATGTAACAAATCAGCAAGCACTGTCCCTCATGTAGTAACCCCAGTAAAGTCCAGCCCGTTACCTAGCAACCCAAGCGAAGATCCAACGCATTCAGTCAGCTGGTTTTACTGCTGTAAGTGCTGTACTAATGGCTGCTGGAAAAGACTGAGTGTTTTATTGTTGACTTATTTATTTACTTTCCTTTTGGGATCAGTAAAGTATTTTTTAATTTGAATTATCATTCAGAATCAACTTGCTGCATTCTTCTTTGTTGTGCAGGAAGCTCTACTTCTGCTTTTCAAACATGTACTTATGCATCAGTTTGCAGCCACTTTTGAGTGTGCGAGTGTAAACCTGGAGTCGAGAGGGGTGGTCAGCAGCTGAAAATAGGCAGAACTGACCAGATCTAAGAATGATTTTGTGCAAACAATGTAACAGACATTCTCAGGGAAGCACAATTGGTCACCTTTAACTAAAATTTGCCTCTCTTTTGCAGTAAGCGTGCGGTCTTGGTTCTCCAGAACAAGCAGGGGTATGGAGCCCAGCGCCGTCCCTTCACCACAGAGGATGAAGCCTGGAAGTCATTTCTGGAGAACCCGCTGACAGTCGCCACCAAGGCCATGATGAGCATAAACGGAGACGAGGACAGCGCTGCAGCTCTCGGCTTCCTCTACGACTACTATGAGGTAAAACTAAACTGGTCACCAGGACATTTTTACGGTCTGTTACCGTTTTTACCGACGCCTGACCATTGTGGAACATCTGCCAGGCAGAGCTTGAGTTTGTAACTGATCTAGCTGCTCATATAGGCAGCGTTGTTGGATGTGATGTGGTCAGACGCTGAGCGGCTGTGTTTACCTTCGTATGCAGGTGCCCAGGGAGAAGAGAACAATACCCAAGACAGAGTCGCTGGTCTCTGATGTGGATCCAAACAAAAGGTGAGCGGCGGACCTCTCCTAATACCACCCTGTAAGAATAAAAGCACAACAGCAGCCTAAAGCACACATCCCACTTTCTGAGTATTTTGAGAAAAGATAACATTTGGATCCAATGTTATACACTTATAGCCACATGGCGTACCAGCAGATTGATGGCGGCAACAATTAGGTAAATTGCCCCAGAAATTATTGCAATAAACAATAATATTTTTGCCCTCTCAGAGACCAATAAACTGTGATTTATGTAAAAGAAAGCATGTAGTACTGGAACTGGGAGACATTTTAAATATTCAAAATAAACACAACAACCAAAAGTGATAAATAAAACGGAAATGCAACCGAAACCATATATAAAATGGATTATGTGGTCAGTTAACAAAATTACCCTTCAAAATGATTAATCATAAGAATGGAAATTGTTGAGCTCATTAATATTTATCATGTGATTAATTGATTAATTGCTTTTTGCAATGTAATCAGGAACTGGTGAGTCTCAGATGATGAACTGATGGCCTGAAAATTTAATTTTCTGTTTCATTGCTTCATAAATTACTGCAAGTTGTCCAGCACAGCTGGCCCAGATCATCACACTACCATCACCATGCTTGGCTATTTGTATAATGTTCTTTTTCCAGATGTAAGAGGATTTAAATCTTCAAAAAGTTCCACTTTTGTCTCATCAGTCCATAGAATATTTTCTCAGATTTTGGGAGGCTGGTAACTTCTGGGAATATTCAGCATTATTCCATATTTGCTGAATCTGTAGATAAGAATTAGAATCTGCTTTGGTTCCATTTCCAGACTGATATATGTCTGTTTGTTCTTGAATTTCTTTAGATTAGGATCTGACCTGTTGCTTTTCGCTTGCTTCATGTTGTCAGACAGGTTCTTTTTTTAATGATTTCTTAATTATGCAGGTTTTTTATTTTAAGGCTGAGTGAGATTTGTAAAATGTAATTAATTTATGATATAACAAAAGGGGGGATATTTTTTCATATAGCTCTGAGTTTAGAATTGTTTCCTTTCATGAAAACTGTTTTGTTTTATCAATTTTCTCAAGTTAGAGTGAAGTTAAATGAAAGAAAACAAAACAATTTTAAACTTTAATTAGTGGGAATTGGAAGGACTTACATCAATCAAAGCACTGTAAAAATATAAAACATCCCCTTTAAAGTGTAGCTAACCCCATATCAACTTTCTTTTGCTGGTAAACTGTCTAAATAGGTTGTTTAGGATTCTGTATTTGTGATTTTTGTAGTAAATTTGTTTAATTCTGCTTTATTTTGCCATGCCTCCAGTGACTTTTGGTTCTGTCCACTTTGCTGGATTTTTTTTTTCAAAATTTGTCAGGGGCGGGGTTATGTTTTCACAAGGGGGTTAGTTACACTTTAAAAAGATGCAGGCGTTAAAAATCTATTGCTGTATGTTGTAAGATGCTAGCATTTCACACAGCGTACCAGGACAAAGGCCCACAGATACAGTAGAAATCTCCGTTCTTTTGTTGCAGGCACCAGATCCAGGCCAGACATCCAATAGTTCCTCTGCCAGAAGCTGGTATGGAGAACAGGATCCAGGTCCTCAAAACACCCGTCAACATTCTTCAGCTGACCCAGGACAAGACAAGGGCTCATTTTCCTTCACCAGGTCGGCTCACCCTCATTAGAGGGGAACTATGATTCCAGATTCACACCTGGAACGTTTTTTGTACATCTATCTGATTCTTGGCTGCAGTCCAAACAGTCCGAGCACTTAAAAGAAAAAACAAAAAACACCCAGACAGGTTTTGGCTATACGTTTCTGCTTTTTTTGGTGTCTGGAAAATGAGCCTTTTCAAAAAAAAAAATATTACTCCTTATTGTTGAGTCACAATCCTAATGGAACTGCATCATTACCTAGCAACCCCAGAAGCCCAGCCCTGTTACCTAGCAACCCATTTGGTCAGCTGGTTTTACCGCTGTATGCACTGTACAATGGCTGCTGGAAAAGACAAGTTGAAACAACCTTCAGAAACAACTTGATGCTTTCCTTGTTGTTTGTAAATGAGGCTCTACTTCTGCCTTTCAATGATTTACGATTGTATAATTGCGTCTGTGTGCAGCTATTTTGTGTAAACGTTGAGTATGGATGGCTTGGCCAGCAGCAGCTTATTTAGATTTAAAGTAACAAAAGGCTCTAAAACAGGTCATTCTGAAAGGAGCTCAAAACAGGCAGAACTGACCACCTATCCTAACCTGTTCCAGGAAGCATAATAGGTCATCTTAAGTTTGCATTCACACCAGCTCAGTTCGGTCTGCTATAATCGTACTCCAGTTCATTTTTCTAGAAAGTCTGGTTCATTTGAGGAGGTGTGAATGTGCAATCAAACTCCGATGTGGACCTAAAAAGCAAACTCTCCACCTCTGTCTCTGTTCGATTAAAGTGAACTTTGTTGCGGTTCAAATTCATATGTGGATGCAAGCGAACCAGAGACTGCTCCAAAAGCAAGAACCGAACTATAGCGCATGGCATTCTGGGTAAATTCAACCAAAACAAACCATCAAGTAAAGGGCTAGTGGGAGAAATGGATGATGTTTGTTTTGTTTTTTTAGGGGATTTTTTATAAAAGACGAGAGAGAAATTCTACAGCCACTAAAATCTCACGCTACCCCATTTTAGTTTACATTTTGTGAAGACAGAAGTAGCTCTCAGGTCTTCTTCAGAGGTTTTTGTGTCATTTCCTTCAGTAGTTCTTGGAGCAGCGCCGCCACAGGCGAGGAGGGGAACAGGTTTTTAATATTCTGGATCGCTTGACTTAGTGCAGTGTGAAAGCAAACCGCACCAGCTGAAAATGCAAAATGTTGCAATTTGGTCCTAAATTTAACCATTAAGCATGAAAACGCCATGTAAACAAAAAAAACGTTCCCGCTAACCGCGCTCTGTTCCTCCAGACACCACCGTCACCGTCTCCATCGCCACTGTGCCGAACTACACGCCCGTAAAGACGGAGGTGCCAGCCCACGGCTTCTCTGTCACGGTGCCGAACAACTGCAACGAAACGGACAGTCACGTGGGCGCCTTCGAGCGCCATCTGGCCCAGACCGTGGTGCAGTGCAACTCCAGCGCCCCGTCCCGCACTCCCCCCGACTCCACCTTCTCCGAGGGCTTCAAGGATGGTTCCCAGGAGGCGAGTGTTTCGATTCTCCCCTCCTTCCATGTGCTCCTAATGGTTTCCTTGCTAGCCACCTCCCTCCTTCCCTACACCTCTTTTTTACTTTCCTCCATTTCCCTCTCTTCTGTCAGATCTCTCCCATCGAACAATGGGATATTCACCCGATCCCATGGAGCCAGCGGTGGGCTCAACCTTCCCTGGTTTTTATTTGAACATGCCAAAATAGTGGCCAGTGTGTTATTATGTCATTGTCTCACCAACACAATAAAGTGCTGTACTTTTCTCGTACAATAGCCAAAGTCTTTTCAACCTCTTCTTTCTCTATTTTATCCTGGAGGGGAATTACCTCAGAAAAGAGGATCCCAACAAAACCCCTCTACATTTCTGTACCTACAGGGGATTATAAAACAAAAAACCCACTAAATATAGATAAAAAATAACAGCACAAACTAAGTGATGATTATTTACTGTATAATAATGGTAGAGCAAGTTGTGTGTTTCCTTTGCTTTACTTCTTTCCTGTTTGTGTGTTGCAGATGTTTGCCTTCCCAGGAGATCTCCAGTTACGCATGGCCACCATGACCCCCGAGGACTACACTCAGTTTGAAACGGCACCAGGGTAAGGCGCTCTGCTTTCCATGACGGATCCACCGATCAAACTTTTGAGGCCAGTTTCAGATATCGGTTTCATGTGCTGATATTAGCCAGTTCCACACTGCAGAAACAAAATCTTACTGTTTCTGTCGAGTGTATATATCTCAGTACAGTTGAAATAAAACTAAATTAACTTACAAGTACCTTTTCACCAAGATATAGGATCTTATTTTAAGTAAATAATTCTTGAATTTTTTTTTTTTTTTAAATACTAATTCCACTAAAATATTTTTTTAACTTGGAAAAAATATGTTATAGGTGAAATAATCTGCTAGTGAAACTAGTACATTTTCATCAATATTAAAGAATTAAAACAAGTTCCTATAGTCTTCATGAAAAGTTGCATATAAGTTAGCTATGAGATATTTTTTAGCCTTCATTCTGTGAGAATTTATTTATTAAGAGGTGATGTCACACTGTGTGTGTCTGAAAGCAGCCACCATTCAACAGGGTTTAGGTCTGCAACTAATGAGTATGTTAGTTATCAATTATTCTGACAATTAATTAATTGGATTTTAAAAATTGGCACATTCTGACAATTTTTCACTTAACCACGTAAAGGTTTTTAATACAATATTAGAATTACATCTTGTGATTATTTTAACTGATTAACCCCAAAAGGACAGCAAAAGATGCTCAAATTGATTTTCTTTTACATAATTTGAACTAGGTGACTGTATACTCTGGTTAACTATTAATCGATTAATAAATGAACAATTATTTAGTCAATCCATCATGATTAATCCGATTACTTGTTTCACCCCTCACAGGGTTGTACTTTAAAATCTTCAAAATGACCATTTAAGTTAGATTTAGCATCATAGTGAATAGCACTGCTTGTGTGGCTTGCATTTGCTTTTATTCTCAGAAGAATGCAAACACTTCGCATTGCTCTGAGATTTCCAAAAAACCAAAATCATCAGAAATCAAAGACAGACGTCTTTAATTTGGAAGCCCAAAGGTCAACTTTGCTGGATTCTGGTCAGCCTTATAGTCGTCTACCAAAACTCTGGCTCTCCGTTCGTCATTTCAAATACCATATTTACGCTAAAGAAGGCCAACATCAGCCCTTTTGCGATAGCACACACACTTCAGGGATCTTGCTGAATTGGTATTTATCATGACAATGATCATAAAACATCAGATCAGTCTGAAAATGGTTCACAAGTAAAGCATAAGTCTTCCTGTTTATTGATACCTTGAATCATTTTTACATCATGAATGCATCCTGTCCTTTCGTCCTCTAGGAGTAACTTTGAGTACTCTCTTGAGGCATCCAAATCTCTGCGTCAGAAGACTGGTGACGGGACGATGACGTACCTCAACAAGGGGCAGTTTTACCCCATCACACTCAGAGAGGTTGACAACAAGAGCATTCAGCAACCCATCACAAAAGTCAGGGTAGGAACGCTTAAAAAATATACCTGATAGAAAAAAAAAAAACTGCAACAGCTGTTTGTGTTATTACTGAAATAAATGTTCAAACCCATTAATGTTTCTTTGTCAGAGTGTGGTGATGGTCGTGTTCGGAGAGGAGAAGTGCAGGGATGATCAGCTGAAACACTGGAAGTACTGGCACTCCAGGCAGCACACGGCCAAACAGCGCTGTCTCGACATCGGTAAGATTCCCAGCTGCAACTTTGTTGAGCAATAAGGGAGCAAAACATCAATGGTTTACTGCTCATCTTGACAAAACTTTTAAATGACAAGCCTGTGTTCTGGTAAACTGAAGTTGAAGAACTTCAAAAAGTTAAAGTTTATGAAACTTTCCAATCATTTCTTTTCAATATTTGTTCCATGGTAGACATTGTGAAGGAAAATCTACCATAAAAAGTTAATTTAACCTCAGCGTATTTTATGTTTTGAAATGAGCAAACTCTGAAATTTCAGTCGTGAAAAGTCTGGGACCAATTGACAAACATGTCTATGGCATTATTTTAAATTAAGCCTCACCTAACTGGATTCAATTTAAGTCATTGCTGAACCTGGCAGCCATTTCCTACTATTTACCTTTTGAGTAATCGATAAACTGATGTCCGATTTTTCAGCCGACTATAAAGAGAGCTTCAACACCATTGGCAACATCGAGGAGATTTCCTACAACGCCATTTCCTTCACGTGGGACACGAACGAGGAAGCCAAAGTAAGACAGTGAGACACTTAAGCACCAAGATTAAAACAACAGTCCCCTGTAATTAGAGCTGGGTGATAAACGTTAGAGGTTTTGTTGCACTCCTTGCACATGGCGGCCATCTTGTTTGACTTTGAAAAAGTAGTAGTTTCGCTGGCAGATTATGTCACTTATGACATTTTTCGTTTGTTTATTTTTGCATGGTAGTCTCAGATAATTATTTAGCTATCTAGAATTTCTTCATCATAAACTCAGTTTTAGTGTTGTTGCACAAAAGTTTTCTCTACATGTGACAGTCTGCGCTGACTGACTCCAGACCCATTTATTCAGATTTTATTGATAAACTATTGGGCCCCCCAAAGAGCATCTTGGTTAGGGCCCCCAAAAAGCTAGAAACAACCCATCCATCCATCCATTTTCTGTTCACCCTTTGTCCCTAATGGGGTCGGGAGGGTTGCTGGTGCCTCTCCAGCTACGTTCCAGGCGAGAGGCGGGGTTCACCCTGGACAGGTCGCCAGTCTGTCGCAGGGCAACACAGAGACATACAGGACAAACAACCATGCACACACACACTCACACCTAGGGAGAATTTAGAGAGACCAATTAACCTGACAGTCATGTTTTTGGACTGTGGGAGGAAGCCGGAGTACCCGGAGAGAACCCACGCATGCACAGGGAGAACATGCAAAACCATGCAGAAAGACCCCGGCCGGAAATCGAACCCAGGATCTTCTTGCTGCAAGGCAACAGTGCTACCAACTGCGCCACTGTGCAGCCAGAAACAACCCTGGGTGGCATAAAGCAGGAATGAACAGACAACAAACCTGCAGCTCATCATCTTTACCCGCTGAGCTACAAGCACAAAGTCACATCAAGGCTTCGCTTTGTGCAGAGTCCAGGATGTTGACTTGAAGTCAGTTTAAAGGATGTTCATCCTTGTTTGTTTTTGTCACCTTGTGATGTGTTTAACCTCCGCGCTGTCGTGTTGTTTTAAACAAGCTTCAGTTGGAGGTTAGATTAAAGACGAGGACGCGTCTAAGTGGACGTCCTAAATGTATGTTTGACGCTGCCTTATGTCTCACTTTCAGACGTGAGTGGGGAGAGCGTTTTGGTTTCTGCTCACTTTCCAATGATGGAAGGTTGACAGTAAAATTCAGGGTTTAGGCGTCAAGTTGATAAAGTTGCGCTGAAGTAAGTTGAGACGTGCAGGTGTGTGTTTGTGTGGTTTGCCCTCAGGGTGATAATAAAGCATGATACGGGTATTTGTGGTGTATTTGCGAAGGGCAGCCCCTCGTATGCTTTTTGTCTGAATGTTTTGTCTTCATGGGGTTTAATTTCTCCTCCCCTCTGATGTACATTATTGTTCCTAAACAAAAGTCCCAGAGAATGATGGTTGAGCTTTTAAAACACACAGTAAAACCAGAAAATGTTTCAAAATACTGTTTGTAGGACAATTTAAAAACAAAATCTTTAATGCTAATAAGAATTGGCACAAATTTATGTTCAATTTGTGTTCTTGCAGACAACATACATAATGTATTTTTCTTAAATTTTCTGAAAGGTAAGCGCTCTGAGCTCTGGTAAACTCACCGATCCTCTCCATTAGGTGCTTTCAGACCCTCTGCTGTGATTACGGGTTCTGTTTACACAATGAGAACCTGTTTTTAGTAAAAGCATCCGGACAAACGAGCGAAATGAATATGTTGTTTTTAAATTGACCAGAAGAGGGCAGCACAGAGGAACTTCAGACAGACTTTAATCTTTATTTCTGATATAAAAGGAACCTCAATTTTAAAAAAAGTTTTTATTTTGAGCAAAATAGTTAACATTTCCAGTAACTATTAATCTAAACCAATAGTTTCATCCTGCATAGGTCATAATAATAATAAATAAAAATTAAGTAGTAGTAATAATAATAGTAATTGTAGGGTTGAAACAAGTAATTGTAATGAATAATTGCCAACTAATTTAGTTTTGATTATTCATTGGAGTATACAGACTCAAAAAAGGCAATTTGCTGAAAAGAATAACACATTTAGAACCTTAATTAATCCAAAACTGTACAAACAAATAAACATTTTGCATTCAAGATGAAAAACCTTCTTTATCTGTAAAAATGTCCAGTTTTAGCTTCACCTGGTTCAAATTCTATAAAAAATTATCATATTAGGCTCCTTTTCCATCCAATTTGTAATTAGTTATCTAAAGAATAATTAACAGATTAGGCCTTCACAGTATTGATAAGTCATGCAGAAATTAGTTTTTATAAGTTGATGTTTGAAGAGTTTTGGGTTTTTTTAGCTGCAAATTATCAAACATACACAAAAAAGCTTTTATTAAATTTTAAGCCTTAAAGTAAAATGTCTATTTTTCCTATTCAAAAAAGCAACTGAATTATTTAATTGCAGAATTTAATGTTTCTTATCTTGTATAAAAAAAAAAGGCTTAAACGTGCCATTTTTAAAAAAAAATCCAATTAAACCAGAATAATTAGTTGCATCTCTACTGCTAAAGCTTCTCTCTGTTTCCTGTTTTCTCATCTCTCAAACTTCTGCTCTCCACAGATCTTCATCTCCGTCAACTGTCTGAGCACCGACTTCTCCTCTCAGAAGGGGGTGAAGGGTCTTCCTCTGAACCTGCAGATCGACACGTACAGCTACAACAACCGCAGCAACAAGCCCATCCACCGCGCCTTCTGCCAGATCAAAGTCTTCTGCGACAAGGGAGCGGAGAGGAAGATCCGCTGATGAGGAGAGGAAGCAGTCCCGCCGGAAAGGGAAGGTCCCGGACCTCAGCCAGAGCCTGGCCTGTGAGTTTTGCTTTAAAGTTAATTTCCACCAACAAATTCACAGAGAAATCTAGAGATGTGGAGAATAAAGGAAGTGAGACAAGACTCTTTCCTAAAAGCGCTATAAAATACCAAGAATATCACTGAAATATTTTAGTAATTCTTTATTAAATAGACTAGTTTAATCTAGTCTATAACATGAGACTCTTAAGAGATTATTTCTAAGACATAAATGTTATGTTTTGACCTGTACAACCATGAGGAAAACTGCTAACTTGACATTTATCCAGCAATCATTAGCTGTGTTTACTGTACTTGCAGTTGAAGGCTATCAGTCATTTTCAGTCATTTTCCCGATGATTACATGACAGCTCTTCATAAAAAACAAAATTTTTAATGAAAATTTAGTGGTTTTTTAACTTTAATAAATCAGAGTGTAAATAATATGCTTCCTTTGAAATGCATCCATAAAATATCGTGCAGATACACCAAAATGGCCAGCAGGGGGGCTCTAACAAAGCACAAACGTCTAGTTATTTATTTCTGTTTTCCTTTAAAAATAAATTCAGCTGATCAACACAGAATGCAAAATATGTAAAATACGATATCGGATATAAAAAATACACTATGCAGAATACAATAAAATTATATAGAAATATGTGAACAAGACATTTTATGGACATTTAAAGTGGTTTTTATTACTTATGTTTCCAACTATTGGTCAGAAAAGGCAGAAACTTTAAAACTTTGCTCTTATTTTTTGTACCAAAGCACATTTTTCTGTCGTTTCCCATCAGTTCCAGACTGTTAAAGTTCCCCTCCTTCAGAAGAGAAACGATGTGACCATCTTCAAGACGTTGGGTGACCTTGAGACCCAACCCGTCCTGTTCATTCCTGACATCCACTTCTCCACCTTCCAGCGCCACGTGAGTGCCTCATCTATACTTCTGTTTTAATCAACAGCGAAAATAAACCTGTCTCTTTTTTTTTTTTTTATGGTGTTCCCAAACATAAGCACGATTCTGGTGGTCCATAAACAGTTTGTTTGTCCGCCTCCGCCAACCCCATCTGCCAGCTGGGTCGAAGGTGACCCGCCTGCGGCATGTTGGCAGGAACGCTGAGTTCTGCTTTGCAGCTTTGATAGGAGGCCTGCACGATGATGGCAGAGTTTCAGACTGCTTATTCATAAGATGAATCATTCACCAGTGACTCAAAACAAACCACAAGTGAAAAACAAAGTTCCCGTACAACCGTCTTTAAAAAAAGCAATGTGCGATGGTAGAGAATAAACGCTCTTAAAGGGAAGGGGAGCAGTGCAGCTTTCTTATTGATTTGCAAACAGGTTATCCAGGATGTTCAGCCCTGAGAGGCTGTGGGCATGGATGAGGGGTTTATCAGCTTTCAGCACGTCTTTTCCACGTGCATGGACTCTGAGCTTTGCTTCCAGCAGCCAGAGTGAACCCTTGGTGCAGCACGTACAGCACGATGCGCAACATGGGTCTGTATGAGAGGATGCACACCTGACCCGCACTCTTGGAGTTATTTTGGGATATATAAAGAACCTGCAGATTTCTAATAAATAGGTTTTTCTTTTATTAATTACTAACAAATTTGACTTTTTTTTTCTTTAAATACATGCTGCACAGTGATACACTGCAAAAACACAACATTTTACCAAGTAATTTTTGTCTAGTTTATAGGGTAAATACTTTAGTGCAAATAAATAACATAAAAAAATTTTAAGTAACTTTTCAGCAAGATATAGGAGCCTTGTTTTAAGTAAATAATTTTAATATTGATGGAAATATGAGAAGGGTGTCTCAAAGACCAAAAATGCTGCTGATATTAAAAATGTATAAATATTTGTACATTTAAGGACGAGAATGTGAGATTTAAGTGTTATAAAATGTGGAAATAATTCTAGTGTTTGGAGATTTAAATGTTTGTAAGTTGATGAATATGAGAGGGCCAGGAAATCATAAGATCTCCTACCTGCTCCTTTCGAACAGATAATGTAAAATTGCATTTCAACTTGGGCATGATAATTTGTTTTAATTTTAAATTTATTTACTTTTTGTCTGTTCAAAATAAGTAAATAAATCTAGTAGTTCCACTTGCAGATTATTTCATTTAGGATTATGGGGAAAATGTCTTGTTACAAGTGAAATAATCTGCTAGCGGAGCTAGCCTGTAGGTCTGTCACAACCTTACATTTTACTGGACGATAAATTGTCCCAGTTGGGTTAAATGATGATGTTGTTTTGAGAGTAATATATTGAAAACGGCATAAAGATGGAAGACAGATCGAACTTTAACTTAAAAAAATAACTGGAAGATATTCTAATAAAACACACCCAAAAATAAATAAGAATCACACACAACTCAAACAATAAGTAAAATTGTTTACAATGTCTCTGTTAATAAAATTACTGTTCAAAAAATATTAATAATTAGACTGGAAATTACTGAGTTCATTTTAATTTCTTGGATGACTTCTTCTTACTCTTGTTTGAATACTTTTTTGCATATTTTACCCACTTCTGCTCACAACCCAGTGCTAGAAACAATAAATGTTTTTACCATGATTGCACCCTGCTGGTTGTTTTTATTAAGAAAGTCGATCAAAGTTCAAATATTTTCTGTTTACTTGGCTTTAATGGAAGGAAGGGTTGCAGGTATTTGTTGCGACGCTGATGAGAGTGAACTTGACAGACGGTGTCCAAACATTTGCATCCGATAAGCTGAGTTCACGTCTTTGCTCCCAGAATAGAAAGTTTTTTATCAGCAGTGCCGACGATCAATGCTAACACACACACACACACACACACACATGCACAGAAAGTCACATTATCAACCCAGCAGTTTTCTAAGAAGAAAAAAAGATAATGCTTTACTAATTATTGCTATTTTCAAACCTTTAATAAGAAGAAGTATTTACATTCTGTCATGTAACAACCACAAACGTCAATGCTTTTCATTGGCATTTCATGTGATGCACCACAAAGTACTTAATAATTGTGAAATAGGAAGGAAATGACTCAAGGTTTTTATAATTTTTCACCTGAAAATTTTTGATAAGTGCGGCATGCATTTGTATTAGGTTGCCATTAAGTTCCAGTTCTTTGTAAATCCCTAGATGAAGACATTTTGTCTATTTTTTTTTTTTTTTTTTGCAAAACTGGTCATCACATTGGATGTACAGCATCTGTGAAACTTTGACTATGCCATTCTAACATATTAAAATGTAATGATTCTACCATAGCTCTAACCTAAAAGGTTTTCTTCAAGGATTGTCCTGCATTTAGTTTCATCCATCTTAGTATCAACTCTCTGAAAAAAGCATCACCACCATTTTTCATAGCTTTGCATGTCTTACACTGCAAAAACTCAAAATCTGAATAATTGTTTTTGTCTAGTTTCTAGTGAAAATATCTTGGTACACTAGAAAGAATACAAAACTAACTTAAAATTAACTTTTCGGCAAGATATACAAGCTTGTTTTAAATCAACAGATTTTTTTTCACAAAAACTTAAGAGTCCACTGCATTGAAAACCTGCTGGTTATTCCACCAAATATTGATTTCTGAACTCTTCCTGGGTTAAAACATTAGTTTTGTTGTTTCTAAATGAATATGAACTTGTTTTCTTTGCATTATTTGAGGTCTGAAAGCACTGCATATTTTTCGTTATTTTGACCATTTCTCATTTTTTGCAAATAAATACTAAATTTTTGCTTGGAATTTCAGAGACACGTTGTCAGTAGTTCATAGAATAAAAGAACAATGTTCATTTTACTCAAACATAAACCTATAAAAAGTTAAATCTGAGAAACTGATCATTTAAAGTGGTCTCTTACTTTTTTTCAGAGCTGTATAACGAGACATTTTCCCTGTTTTAAGTGGAACTAGTACTTTCTGTACCTATATTCAAGAACTATTGACTTAGAACAAGCTGATTTATGTAAAAACCAGCAGTTTTTATATCTGCATGCCGGCTGTTTGCTTCTGATGGCGGTAGGGAGTAAATGGGTCAACACATGATTCCGGTGTTTACTTTTCCCTTTGACCAAAGTGACTGATTTAGTTCCATCCATGAAGAGTTACAACAAGTGTTTGCACAGTTAAAAGCACATATAAAACAACCATTATGAATGGACATATTTGAGTAAATATCTTCTTGTTTTCTGCAGCCTTTCCCCGCAGAGGAGGGAGAAGATGGGTACGTTTCCTGATTTCACACTTGATTTCATGTTGAACTCTATGCCCCTTTTTGACCTTTTACCCACTAAATACAGTTTGCTATATGGGTCTGTTCCCAAAGCAGTTCAGGTATGAGGAGATTACCCTTCAGCGATGATGAGTTCGGGTCACCGCCGAACAAGATGGCGAGAGCGGACGAGCCCAAGAAAGGTACCAGATTAGTGTTTTCTGTGATGTTTTTCTCTGGGGTTAAATTATGAAACCGTTAGCACATGCTAAAAGTCTTGTGTGCGTTTGCTGCGGTCAGCCTCTGATGTTCCCTCCTTTCACCCCTTTCCACGTGTACACTCTGGGCCATTTGTTTGTTCCAGATCTTTCAAAACACACACACACACACACACAGGTCCGAGACCTTCAGTGACCCAACAAATATCGCCATCACCCGGTGAACATGCACCAGGAAACAAGCTGGCGACCTTTACCCTACATACTGCTCAGCATTCAGCAGCTCGCAAGAAATTCATTTTTATTAAACTGAAAAGATTAATCTAGTTTTGTAAATTCAAGTTATCAAGAGATTAGTTTTAAGTTGGACAAATTGGAGAGAGTAATTGAACTGGTTAGGTATGAAGATAATCTTTCAAAATAAGATATGCAGGTTTAGATCTTTGTGAAGAAAAGCAAAATGTGGCTTTTTTTTTTTTTTTTGGACAAATCATTCTATGTATGAAAATAACCATAAAGTACAGATCTTAAAAGATTAAATTACTTTGTTTATACCTCTCATTAAAATTTGTCTGTAATACCTCCAAAAGGAGACATCGTGCTCTGCAAAAACATAAAGTGTTACCAAGTATTTTGTTTTCCTAGTTTCCAGTGAAAATATCTCAGTACACTTTAAATAATACAAAACTAACTTGCATGTAACTTTCCACCAAGATATACGAGCTTGTTTTAAGTAAATAGTTCTTGAGTATTGATAAAAAGTACAGATCTTTTTAAATTATAACATGGGGGAAAATAATTGACTTTCAACAAGCTCATATATCTTGATTAAAAGTTACTTTTAAGTTAGTTTGGTCTTATTTTAAGTGTGCTGAGATATTTGGACTGAAAACTAGACCAAAAATACTTGGTAAGATGTTGCATTTTTGCAGTGTGGCTGGATGAAATTATCTCAGTCATGTGACTCCCTCCAGGAAAGTGAAGGTTTATTCTATTTTCTGAATTTTAGCCCCATTTTTCACAGAAAAACATCACAAAAATGGTCCGAATTAAAGTGTGACTGAGAGGTTTGCACTATGATTAGAAATAACTTCTTTTTTTTCATACACCAAGTTGAATATCCAACATTAACCTTACACTTTTCTGTATTTGGTGAATATGATTTTTGTTTTCTTGCCTTGCCACTAGTCACCAGGCCAAACAAACAGGTTCACTGCAGGAAAACAGACTGACAGTCTGGGAGACTCATACAAGTCCTCAGGTCTCCTATTGTTGCTTAATTTCAAACAGAAATCTAAAAAAAAAATCTAGTTAAAAGTAATACATTTGTACAATTTCACAAAGTAATATTTTTAAACAGAAAAAATAAAACTAGTGGCCTTTAAATCCCCAAAAGAACAGGCTGTTCTTGAGAGGAACATGATGCTCTGGGCCAGCTCTCGTTCATTTGGGTCGGATGGATGGATGGATGGATGGATGGATGGATGGATGGATGGATGGATGGATGGATGGATGGATGGATGGATGGACCTTCTTCATACACAGAAATACATCATTCTTCATTTTCTTCTGTATTAGTTAATTAATCTTTTTTTCTGTCATGTTGTAATTATGAAGCGTTGTTACTGCATCTGTTCTCTTTATGTAATGACACTAATGGGGCTGCAAATAAATATTTTATTAGTAACTGATTAATCTATTGATTAATCTGTTAAAATAATTGGCACTTTATGCAGATTTTCCATTTAGCCACATAAGCCTTTTTGTATATGAGAAATGCATTAAAAGATGAAAATAAGCAAGTAATTCTGCTTTTAAATAGGAAAATAAACAAGACAATAGCATAGCATTCCTTCAGTGCATGCTTGATTATCATTGATTAAATTTGGCAGTATTGATTAATAATTACATAGCAAAAGTTGCTTGATAGGATATTTTGTGTTTAACCACTGAAGCCTTTTAGTATGCAATAAGAAATACATTAAAAGATGCAAATAAACAAATAATTAATCCTGATTTTAAAGAAGAAAATAAACATTTTTATTGCCAAAAAGACAATAACATAACATTCCGGTAGTGCTTGATCATTTATTAGTCATTGATTACATTTTGTATTACCAAATAATAGTTAGAAGGCTAAAACTATGAGACTTGAGTTCTTTTTGAAACATACTTGCAATGTTTTATTTTTCATCTTCCATGCAAATGTATATATTTTTGTACAATTTAATGACTGATTAGGTTGTTCTTTAAGCAAATGGCCTGTTTTTAGTCTGTATACTCAAATTAACGATTAATCGCTTACTAAATTAGTTGAACATTACTTCAATAAACGATTAATCGCTTCAGTCCTGAGCTTAAAACTGTTTATTTTCCAAAATAATCAATAAAATGTCAAACAAATGCATTCAGTAAACATCCTGCACCCTTATGTTTAATGTTTCTCTTCATTTTTCTCGATCTCACAGTCCTGCTGTACGTGCGCAAGGAATCAGACGAGGTGTTCGACGCCCTCATGCTGAAGAATCCCACGCTGCAGGGCCTGGTGGAAGCTGTGAGTGCTTCAGTTTGTCCGGCTTGCACTGGACTACATGTTCCTGTGTCATGTTGCTGGTGTAGAGTTTACTCAGAGTAGCCAGAGGCCCAGCTCTCACATACGTGCTGGTTGGGAGAAAGGACTGGGAAAAGATATGTACGTCGGAACAAACAGTGATTTCAGTTTAGATGTTATCAGTGCTAAAGAGGTTATGTAAAGCTTTTGGGTTTGATGGGTCTTTCAACAGGTTTAGCACAGGAACGTCTTGTTCTTGAGTTTGTTTGTGTTCTGGTTTTTCTGCATTCTCGAGGTCTGTACATTTGAGGCCCAACAGTCTTGCAGAGAGTTTGAGAGTTTAAGGGCCAGAATTGGGTTAAAAAGGTCAAAGTAAGATCAGCATATAATGTGGTTAAAAAAGGATGTGTGTGTGCAGAATAACGATCTAACACTTTTTCTTCTGAACCAGATTTCAGAGAAGTACGATCTTGCTCTGGATAAGATTGGAAAAGTCTACAAGAAGTGCAAGAAAGGGTGAGTGAATCCCAAAACTACACAAAAAAAATCCAGAAAATAACAATGAATTTGTCTGATGGACAGAAAAATGTTAGTTCAACATTTTATCACATTACAACAACAAACTTACACATAATTTATTGGGATTTTATCTGACTAGAGCAGCCTTTCTGCATGATGGATGGTTAGCCATACATGACATCATTAAAGGGTAGTTAGTGCATGAATATGAAGTGGAAACAAATGTTTTCAACATTTTTACAAACAAAATTCTGAAAAGACGGTTGGGATTTTTTTTCGAAGTGTCTCTACCTACTTTTGCGCAGCTACAGACTCAAGTTTTTCTGTTTTCTTTACATAAAAACTGAAGCTCAATCATATTGGATGGATGTCATTTGTGGAAAATAGCTTATTTTATTTATTTATTATACATCACATCACAAGATACATATCAGTACATTGGTGAAAAAGCACAAAAAAAATTGTGTAGGTTAATGAAATTAACATTCTAATCTTGTAACAAATTCCTACCTGTATTTTAGTCACTTTTTTAAATTGAAGTTTTAACACAGATTTTTTTTTTTTACTTTTAAATTCACCAAAAAAATGTGCCTTCTAAATTTTAGTTGAACTCATCCTGATCACTTTCACTAGAAAGTTAAATTTGCAGGCAAATTTCTGCAGTTGAATTTTTTAATATGAATTTTTGAGGATTCTCTGGTAAATTTAAATAAAATAATCACATACGTAATTGCACAGGATGAATATTCAGTGTTATAAATAAAATTTCTAAAAATAAGTCTGACTCGTTATTTCTTCCATAATCCTATTTCACATCAGGTTAAAAAACAAAAAAAGAGAGGACACAAATCCTGAAAACCTTGGCTTCCCGTTTGGTCCATCACATAAAATACATTGAAATTTGTGGTTGTAACTAACAAAATGATTAAAGTTTAAATGTATAATAATACTTTTTGCATTATAAATGTCACAATTAATTATCTAGCTACATATTTGCACAAATTGGAAGTGATTAACATATTTTGTGACCCGTTTTCTTGCTAGTATTCTGGTCCACATGGACGACAACATCATCAAGCACTACTCCAATGAAGACACCTTCCAGATCACCATGGAGGAGCACGGCGGCGTGTACAAGCTAACTCTCACAGAAATCTGATTCACACAGAGGTGGGAGATGATTGTAGCCGTCAGGTTTACACTCCTGGCTTTGCAGAGATTATGGACTTCATATAAAACTCTAATAATGTCATGTAAAAAAGAAAATAAAAAGCCCTCAAATTGGTACATCGGAGCCGGAGCCTTTCAAAGAGAACAATGATGGTTTGAAAAAACATAAGTTTGCATTTCCTGCAAAGCTTTTTCTGTGCATAAAAAAACAGCAATTAAGGATATATGTGTATTTGTGTTTATGAGATTATGAGCTGGAGCCTATACGTTAGTGCGAAGCTTTATGCAAACTGTTCGTGGTTGTGGAACGGTTTGGTAGCTGCTATACCTCAAGCTATACAAGCAGCAGAGTTTTTTTATTCAGAGGTATTGAATTTAATTATATAAAAAAATTTACTTCCCTTTTTTCTCTCCATAAAGTCATAGCACTGATGACTAGAGCCTGCAAAGTTGGAAAATTCGCACTCAAAAATGTGTATTATTTACTAAACAGTATGGCAGTATTTCGAACGTCATCAATTCGTAGAATGCTGTAAATATTTGTTTTTTCAGAGTAGTAGTCAGGTTTTTTTTTTTTCTTTAAATTAGTTTAAATCAGAGGTTTTGTTGAGTATTACGTACTTTGTGTTGATTAAAAATGCTGAATGTCTGTAGATCAGTTCATATGTAGTATCTTTCTAGCAGCCTCTTCAGGCTGTCCTGGCAGTGCAATAATAATCAGGCTCAGGCAAATTCAGAAAATTATCCTCTATTGCCATAAGATACATACTGATCTTTGTTGTGTTTTTATGGAAATATTGTATATAGTATGTGGAAAAGGATCTGTATAATCACTTTTTTATATCTTAGTACTTATTATGTATATATTTATTAAGAATATGGATGTGGGTTCTTCATATATAACCAGTTTTCTATCATTCCTATAATTATTCATGAACTTTTTGTATGACTTCTCCATTGTGACTGCTTCAGTATGACCGCTGTAATGCGACATGTCGAGGGTGTCACAAAGTGCCCAATAAAAGCTCAACACCGTTAAACTGTCTGATTCTTTCTCTGCAGAAATTATCTGATGAAACATTTAAACTTTTACTTTCAGGTCCGTGCAATAGAGTACGATTTCCAAATACAAGCCACAGACTGTCCTTCTAATAAATAGTTGCACAAATTCAATCTTTTCTTTGTTACAAAACACCTTTATTTTTTTATATATTCATATTTTAAATGTTTTAAATTCCTGGTGCATGTGCACAAACATGGAAATAAAGCTGATTTTCAAAGCCAAAAACTGCATCACTTACAGTTGCATGATTAAAAAATGATCCACATTCTAAAATTATACAAACTTTATTGGAAGGAACCACAGGTTTTACATCAATCCACATTTCCTCACTTCTGATACCGATATCTGAAGTTTTTGATACAGAAAAACATTGCTGAATTGACTTAAAAATGTTCTCTTTTTAAAAAACAAAACGGACATAAATGTACTGAATTACATATATATTTGATAACTTTACACAAGTAAAGCTCACTTAAATACACCAAAAGCATCACAAGCTTGGTCAAGCTTATACAAAAACACAACTTTAATTTGTTCAGTCAGTATAATTAGGAGTTTAACAGCCAATGTAAAATAAATAAACTGAAACTGACAATCGGTTGACTACCTTAGTCAAACATGTAAAAACTAAACTGCAACTTCTTTCAAATGGTTCAGAAAGTGAAATTGTGAATTCCAAATATAATCTAAAATAAATAATAAAGCATGATATTGCTCAGAGCACGAATCATACAGTTAGACTGAGTACATTTTAATATCTGCACTTAAAGTAACATGCAGTTTTTGGACATGGACAGAAAACATACACATCTTCTACCCGGGAGCCAACAATGTGAACTACCACACCACCCAACTCTACATGTATTTTCTACCCACTGAATGAAGAACAAACAAGTTTTAACCAAAACCTCACCAGACACACACCTCTAGTTTTTGGTAAAGTTTCATAAGTTTTATATTGAAAGAAACTGATTTGGGAAAAATTTTCTTTTGCCTGATTTTATAATTTTTTTCGTTACTTATATAAATTATTGTCATTTTGGTCCTTAAAAAGTACCAACATTCCCACTTAATTCTGTATTTTGGTCCATTAGATGATGCAATTTTTAAATATTAAATGGTTGATAATTTGGTCAGTCACTCAGTACTTTAGTAGACTTTTTACCCAATAGTATTTTACTCTTGGATGGCTACTTCTTACTTTTACTTTGGTAGAAGTACGTTGAAGTAGTACTACTCTTACTTGAGCATAATTTTTAGGTATTCCGCATATTAATCAAAGGTAGGTTTCAGTCGCAATAAACATTTTTTATGTGATTTGAATGTCAAACACCCTGTTATCTCTGTACAGCCATAATCCTAAACAATCACTGTTCATTGATCAGGAGATAATCTCTTTCGGTTACAATTTAACTAACTCTCCGTCGTCGTTGCCATGCAGCCGTGCTTCAGTGTGGCATCTGCTTTATTTTATTGTCTTGTTTTTTTGTTTATCTGAGTATTTTTGATTCCTCAGATGTATTCGTTGCTCTCCAACACATCACAGTCAACCTTTCACCTACAAGACCTGCTGTTATCTTTTAACTCAAAATAACCTTGTAGAACCACAGGTTGGGCCAAAACAAACTCTTTTTTTTCATCCCAGTGACGTCCAGAGGTCTTAGATGTCTGCAGACCAACATGAAGGCTTAAACACGGGTCTAAACTGAGCATAAAATAAAAAAATTAACACTTGAAGGTCAATTAGCTTAGCATAACAAATGCACTGATAAAAAGGTTTCTCTGTGGCATCGGAAAGGTCACAAATAAAACGTTTTTCCTTTCTAACTTGTATGAGTTGCTTTACACATTAAAGATACTTTAAAAACTTGAAACTATTTAACATGATAAAATCTTACTGTTTCAAATGTCAAAAGTGTTATACAATTTTTATCTTTAAACAAAATGACAAAAATAACACAAAAACATATTTTTTCTGACATGAAGGTTATATTTTAGCCAGTTTCTGAGTAAAAACATGTAATTAAAGTAGTTTCACACACAAAATGTTAAACACTAAAGCTAATATGCAATATTCTTTATTAAAAATAATTAATGTTTTGCTTTGTCTGTTATAAGAAAGTCCAATAAACTTCCAGGTTGAATTGCTGTACATCAACACAGGTAACCATTATGAGACTTAGCTTAATTCACAGAGAAAGACTGTTTATTTATCTATTCGCCAAAGTTTTTCAAACTGCTAGCGAGTTGGTTCTGAATCCAGAAAGGTCAACCATGTGGACATCCAGATTGCGCCAAACGTCCAGCGACCTTTGAACCTCAGAGTCACCTCCCCACACAGACAGCCGCTGCGTGAGCCCAGCCTGAAAGTCTGGACCGGACCCAACTGGAGAGATGCCTTCCTGTTCCACGTTTTTAGGGACCAGGATGTGCCAGACCAATTCCTCTGAATTCCTCTGTGTTTATTTTGCAATCTTTCTTTAAAGATAAGTCAAGCATTTAGAGAATCTCCATTATGCGCCAAAAGGTCCCCGAGTTTCGCTTTCCAGAGGATAGAAAAACAATTTGATGAAGTTAAAGCCTTTGATCAGTTAAAGATTAATCTAACCGATCAAGTTCAGTTACAAGAAATAAGTGTGTTTTTGTGTTTGTTTGTACTAACTTAATCAATCATTAAATATTTTATATTTGATAACTAATAGGTTTGATATTGATTCTTTTTAGTGATTAGGTACATTGGAGTTATTCAATTTACATTTGAAGAGTTAGTATAATGATTATAAGAAGAAAATATGGTAAGGTTTGAGGCGATTAAAATAATAATTTTTATATAAATTTTGGGAGGTGCCCCAAAGATTTTTATCTTTTTTATGAATGCATGTTTACAGATATTGTACTTTAATTAGCCCACATCAGGTGAGTTGCAGTAAGATTTTGGGATTTTTATTAATATATGCAACAATCAAGTATTTGAAAATTATGACATTATAATAATTTTGGGTTTAACAACAAGGAATTATTGACCAATGGATGTATTAAACCTAACACTATTAGTTCTTTATGTGAAGAACTACAGTACCTATTAATGTACTGTCATTTGCATTAGTGAAATATTGTTTTCTTTAGTGGACAGGGCATCAGGAACATTTTCCATCATTATAAATTCAGCCTCGATTGGACTGATATAATTTTGTTATAATTAAAAAGCCAATCATTTCCTACAGCTATTGACCCACCGTTAACGAGGTTTATTAGTTCACTACATATTGACGAGCCATTTCCATTTCTCCACAGATTTAGGTGACCAGACAAGATGCGATTCAAAGTGTAGATTTTATTAACCACCATCAGACCGCATCCTGGGAAGCTCATGCAGGGTGCGCTCAAAACCTGCCTCCTGCGTCTCCTGTTGACAAGACAACAGATTCACAGTCCACGCTCTCATGGCAACAGATTGGTTTCACTATCTGACCAATCAGAAGCTGCATACTTGAAGAGAAATCCCTGTTGTCTCTCCATTTGGGTGTGTAGGAGGAGAGGGGGTGGAATCACGTGTGGCGTTGTGCACAAAGCATCCTTCAGCAAAGTGCTGGACTTATGAGAAGGCTTGCACATGATATGAAATTATAAAATTATGAATTAAAATAGCTTTTCAGTGAAAAAACAGCTCAAGCACGCTGCTGAATACGCAGAACATTATGTTGGTTGCTGTCAAGCTTGACTAATACTGATGTTAAGAGGTTTATTTTTCCAGAAATGTTGTTGATTGGCACTAATAGAAACATTTAATACACATTTCCCCTCCAAAATCATAACTGAATTTCTCTTTGTAATTGTAAGAAAATAAAGCAAGATTATTATTTTAATTCTTAAGCAACACAAGAACTATACAGTTTGCAAATGCAGTAGGGAAACATAAGTTCAAGTGTAACATTTATGTTTTCAACCATAATGAAACTGGTTGTATTTGGAGGAAATAGGGGGAAGCTTGAAAGCCTGATAACATCATTATTTCTGTAAAGTGCAGTGGCAGCAGCATCATGTTGTCTTGGTGTTTTGCTTCAGGAGGGACTGGTGCACTTCACAAAATAAATGGCATCATAAGGAAATAATGAAGCAAGATAAGAAATAAGTCAAACAGGAAGTTAAAGCTGGAGCTCTAATGGATAAAGCCCCTAAACATACCACCAATTCAGTAACCTGTGCACAAAGCCTTGGACAAAGTATAATAGAAAGTTTCGGGGCAGAGGCACACAAGCAGGACGACCTAAAGAATCCGACCCAGTTATTAAAGTTCTGTCAGGAGAAATGAGCCAAACTTCCAGCAAACTGTTGTGAGCTTTCTAAGAAAACCTGAACTGTTTGTCCAAAGTCATTCAGCTTAAAGGCAATTCAGTTTGTAAACTGGTCTAAAGAAAAACAACTAAAAATGATGTTCCTCGTTATTCTGACATTCAGCAAACTGACATAAATGAGCTATATAATGTTAGAGGGAGAATAAAGGATTCTCATACAGTGTATGTAAATATTTGGTTCACCTGCATTTGGACAAATATTCAAGACTCTCTTTTCACAAACAAAAACGTATTTGGGTGTCACCATATGTTGCCCCCAAAAAGTGTATAAATCATTAAGAATCATTGGTGGCTTGGGAGATTAAGTTATTAAAGCCATGTAAACATCCTGCATCCTGTCACGCAACTGTGCACTGATAACCAGCTGGACGCTTTCAGTCTCTGTTAGCATGCTGGACGCAGCATCCTTTTCCAAAAACGGATTTAGTTTTACTCTTGGAAAACAAGGCAGTTTTCAGTCATTTCTCTATATCTCAGTGATAAATTCATAGACAGCAGTGTAGCTTTAAAAATTTGTTAAAGCTCATGCTAGATAAGCACACTTATTATTAGATCAAGCTTAAGTTAACCGACTCTTTTGTGTTTTCTTTTTATCAGTAATTTACTGAACTGTTGCCAGTTAAGCTGTCACATCGTCTTGAATTTCAAACAATTTTCATGATTTTTTTTAAACTGATGTTTAGCAAAGTTACAATAATACAACAAACAAGGTCAATGAATCTTAAAAGCAAGAATTTGATGCATAAATTTGAAGTTCTTGTGTGTTTTTCTCTCATTCAATCAATTAATTATACATAAAGTCTCATATACATTCACACTTCCCTGACAGTGTTGTGTTTTTTAAAATGAGGTGTCTCTATGGGGCGCTATGATGGCGGCCTCAGAAAATTTAAGGGAAGATGAGTAAAAAATGCAAAAATAAAAAAAATCTAATAAATTTTTATCATTATCATTTCAGCAACTTACTGAAATGTTTTTTGCTCATTTTTCTAATTGGCTGATTAGCAAATTTATCAAGCTGCCTTGCTCCTCAAGCTAGGGTAGGAAGCGCAATTTGACAAGTTTCTGACCAGAAAAATGGTTTTAAAAAAAACTCCCTGCTGCAGATAAAAACAAAAAGTTTATTTAAATATTGGAAAGGGTATCCCATTCCAGAAGCTAATGCTATCCATGGTGTGGAAAAGTTTGGGAACCTTTGATGTAAATAATAAATATTGGCCACATGCATTTTGTAGCCTTTACAAGGGAATGAGTATTAATCCAGCAGAGTATTTGACCACTGGTAGAGTTCCTTTTATTGGTTTGTTTACTACATAAATGTTGCTTTTGTTACAGTAGACTGAAAGTTTAATGTCAGCCTGCTTTATCCATTATACACTAGTTCAGATGTGTAATAGAAAGGTTTGATGGTGAGACAAAGATTGAGATGTTTGTTCATAGTGACAAAAGAATGTCAGGAGGAGTCAAAGTGACCCAGGGAACCAACTGTCAAGCACAGTGGCGGGAGGTTCAGGCTGGTGGGATGATTTTCTGTCAGTGGGACTATTACACAAATAGAGAAGAACAAAAATGTTTTTAAAGATGCATTTCAGGTGGATTAAACAATAAAAAAATTTAATTCGTTAATGTTACCTCAATTTAACAGCTGTCAAATGCAGTTAAAACATTGAAGGATTGTGCATAAAAGTTAAATTTGTGAAAGGCAAATCAACCAATTTCAATGATTCTGTGACAAACAGTGGCCAAATATCCAGACAGAAAGCTGCCAGGAGGTTGTTGATGGCTACAAAAACAGTGCAGTCATGGTGCAACTTGCTGAAAAAGATTGAACCAAATACTAGTATGGGTGTATGTTCTCTATATAGAGCCTGTTAATTTAAAAAACCGAAATAAATCCAAACTTGTTCACTTTCCAAAATCCATAAAGTTTCATATTGGGTAATAATTAAATCCTGGAAGCAGAATAGTTCAGATGTAAAATTAAAAAGCTAAAATTATTACAAATCTGACCATGATAAGTGGGTGGAAACTTCTGAGGAGAGCTGTAACCCAAATCAAAAGAAGTATGTACGCAAGCTTTTCATGACCTTTCACCTTAATTGTAACAGAGGCTGCTTTCTCAATCATCTTATATACTTTCAACACTTTATGTTTAATATCTGTGAAAAAACATTGATACAGAATAAGGTTAGGCAGTAAGAACAAAATAAAAAGAACAATATGATGGACAATAATGACCATGATGACTCTTCATTTTAAAATTGTAAACCCATTACATTTTATCATAAAATGTGCCTGATAATCTGTGAGAAAGGTATCAGATAAGTCCATGTATTGATCCTGTTGGAACAAGTGAAATGTGATGCTGGACATTTGTGCCTTTGTGGTCACTGTTTGTCTGTCTGGACTCTGATATATTTAACCACTCACGTCCCACTGAGCCTTTTCTAGGTCCTGGAGTTCCTGAACTGGGGGTGTGGACCAGATGGGGGAGGTGTCCACGCAGAGGCCCACATTAGGGCCGGTGTAACCTTTCCTCCAGATTCCCCGGCTCGTCTAAATGGCCTGCCCCACTTATATGACAAACAGACTGCTGTACTCAGTCCCAACTTCTTGTCATTCCTCTGAGCTAACTGGTTTTCTCCGTAGCTCCTCCCTCAACTGCTCACTAACAGCTGGCACTGAAACCGTCCCCAATGCTAACTGAGGTCATGCTTATGTGAGTCATACCTGGGTATGGCCTTCCTTCGTATCCGGCGCTGCCAGAGCTGGGAAAACACACCCACTGAACTCCCCTTTTTTGTTGCAGGCAAGCTGCTAACAAAACAACAGGTCAACAACAAAACGGACACGAGAAGCAATCAGGTTTCTCTCTGAAAAATAACAAAAACAGCACAAGTCTGCGCTCATAAAGTCCACACAAGGGTTGTTGAGCTCTTTGTTACGTTCAGATACAGACGTTATTTTCTTTAGTTACACATGAAGAGTTCATTTTGGATGTATAATGATTCATTTTCCACCAGTTTGGCATTTTAAGGAACATATGACCAGGGCCAGATTTACAGGCTTTTGGCTCCTGGAGCCAGTGTTGGTGCCCTCTCCACTGCAGAAAAATAACTCTACTGATACAAATTACAATACATTAATAGTCCTCAATGAACTGGTACAAGCCAGGTTTAATATGTTCCCTGAGCATCTTAAAAAATTACAATATCTTCATAATTTTCAAATACGTTAGTATTGTTTGTATTTGGAAAAATTGGGGTTGATGTCGATATCCGATGCTGTTATGGCCGATAAACGATATTTACCAATATTGTATATATTATATTTTAAATATTTATCTGCTATTTCTTTGTTGGACTGATACCTACATGTTTAAAAAAAATTACTAATATTGCCCGATACCAACTTTAGTATCAATATATTATGCATATATCGTAATATTGTGGGATTTTGTATTGAAATAATCAATAGAGAAAAACATATATATATGAATAATAGTATGTGATGTCATATTTGTATATGTACCCATGATTGAGCTATAGTTACACTATAAGAACAGGACAGCCAAAGGATTTACACTAAAGAAATAATTAAAAGAAAGAAAAATTATGACAAGAAATTATTAAAATTATGACGAACGAGAAACAAAACATTATGTTTTTATGTTTTCTGCAGAAAACATAAAAGATGTGTGTCTGCTCTGTCTTCTCAAACCCTCAACATATGTATCCCATTTTTATTCTAACAGAAATTAAAAACAATGTAAAATATTAAGACTTGTACAGTTTGTAACGTACATGCTTCAACAATATCTCATATGTGGTGGTGCAATTAACTGCAAACCAGCTGATTTTCTGCTTTTCGCTGTTACAGAGCTGCACAAACATCAAAACGTGACAGAAACCCGCGCTTTGCTTCGCTGTCAGTGTTGCGTTCAAGGGCAATTTGAACGTTCAAGAATCTCTTTCATAACAACACTTTCAATAGATCTTTTGGTAACAAGGGAAAGTCATGTTCAAGTTATATGTGTTTTAAATATTTATTTAAACAAATTGCATGTATTTTTTACATTTTCTTATTTATTTATGTACTCATTTATTTTGTCATTTAGTTATTTATTTATCTGTTGTCAATTTTGACAAAATTCCTAAGGACATATTGGCAGCTAGTGGCCAAATACACTTTAGGTTGGTTTGGATCATTTATTTTCCTCATTCCTTATCCATATCTTCCTTTTGAAATAAAATCATTATTTCAAAACCTATATCCTAAGTTAGTCAGGTAATGTTTGACTGAAAGCAAAATTTGTTTTTCACCTTTACAGAGTGAAAAATCATTAAGGGTGCAAATACTTGTTCACAGCTCTGAAAATAGTTCAGCTAAATTAATAAACTTCGCCTGAGAATGAAACTAATTCATTTCCAGATTTATTCCAACTGTCCTCAAACGCAGCATAGACCGGGCCGACCTTTCGCCCACTTCAGCGACTGCCAGTTCACTGGGTTCACCCTGACACTGCTGACTCTGTGGCCACGCCCACCAACGGCCACGCACCCTATTTCCTCCAACCGTCCAGCGAGCACGCACTGTTCACGCGCCCTCCGCTCTCCCATTGGTCAGCGCGCCGCACTCGCTGTGCGGCGATTGGCTGAGTGTTGCCACCGTTGAGTACGTGTTGTGAGTTTTGTTTTTCTGTCCCTGCCCATGTTTTACACACACGGCTCAGCTGAGAGGAAAAAAGAGAGACGATCTGAAGTCCATCCTGGACCAGGCTGAAGCTCCCTTTGTTCCACACTGGCATCAACAAAATTAACGGGACATTTTTTCTCTGTTTGCTTCAGAGGCGTCAGGAAATATTAATGACATGGACTTACAGGAGGTGAGATCATTTTAAAAATCTTTGTTATTTTGTTTTCCAAACAGTCACATAATGTTCTCTTGCTTACTCCCTGCTATTAAACCATTGTCAGGAGCTAATTTACACACATTGTCAAAGTTTTTAATGATATATTTTATACTGATCATAGTTGAAATATGTATTTATTTAAGAAACTTTTTTTCAGTCTTTAATACAAAATGTATTATTTCATGAATTTAAAAAATAAAAATAAAAAAAACAACCAGAAGGCAGTCTGATCAAAGTGGTTGGTGACTCAATAAAATAATTAGTGTTTTATGAGAAATGATAAGACAAAGTTGTTTCACTGCCAAGACTACTTCCTGATGCGAACCGCTTTATGGGGATTTCACATGGCTGATCTGGCAGCACGTCACTGTTGGGTCTATATTTGGGAAGGGGAGGCGTCCTGGCTTCAATCCAGAGGGAGTGCATGCAGGGTTAGGGTGTAGTCACCAACAACCCCCCTCTCTCCCACAGTGGTAGCATCATTCAGTTTGGCCCCGGGAAATTCAGCCACACCGAGCAGATACAGCTGCTGTATTTTACAGTACAAGACTCAGTTTCCTTTAGTCAGTCATAACTGATTGAACTCAACCACCATGGCATTTTAGAGGGTTAAAAACACAGCTTTGTTTCTTTGTTCCTCCTAGGCTGTACATATGGATCAGTGTGGGCCGTGCCTGAAGAGAAGAAGGCACGACAGCGAACAATCTGTCTCCAGTGGAACCAGCAGCTGTTCTTCTGCTTTGGAGTACACCGATCTGGAGGCGGCTGAAGCTCTGGTGTGTATGAGCTCCTGGGGTCAACCTGTGTTCCTCGGTGGCGGCGGCGGCAACAAGCTGAACACCTGCAAGCCCCGGCCCCTCACTCCGGCTTCTGATTCCTGCGACTCCCTCCTGCCGCTGGAGCTCCAGGAGTCCCCAAGGGACTTTGTGTCCCTCTCCTCTCTGGTAAGAGCTGGTCAAACAGTGCGATGCAAACCCATAAAATCACACTTCAGCTACATCAGTTATGCACCTGGATATCTTATGTGATACTTACAGTGTTGCAAAAAAGTACAAAGTTCCTTGATTTTTGGTTTTTGTCATGCCTAAGCAACTTGAAAAAGTACAAGAAACACTTTACAAACATATTTTATTTATAAAGTTCAAGAAAAAAGATTAGAATAGGGGTGGGCAATATGGACTTAAAGTTTTATTGCAATATTTTGTGGTACTATTTTGATATTGATAAAAGTGACAGTAAGAACTATTTATAACTTCTTTTTGAGGTAATTGTATGGCAATCAAAGACCCACAAACACAAATACTGCTGTTGAAAAGCATTCCAATTTGTAATACTCTTCTTTAGGACAAAAAAGTGTGATTTGTACTTTTCAAATGTATTGGTATTCATTGATGCTCGCATTTAACAAGCAGTAGAGAAACTGACAATAGTTTAGGTTTTTTTAAACATCATTAATTGGAATTTATTGCAAAAACCATAAATCTAAATTCTTATCATAATAAAAATGTATCACAATAAATGAGAAACAATACAATAAATGCACAGTCCTATTTTCAAGCCATCCAGGGAAAATTTTCATGAAGTGAAAACTCTAGAAACACTTACATTGGACCTGCCTGACAGCAGTAAATTGGCTACAAAATCTCTGTTCTTTCCACATTTTGGGACTCCAGTTAATGATGGTGATGGAAAAAAATACTGTGCAGTGGTGAACTCTCCCAGAAATGGTCGGCCTACCAAAATTACGACTCATCCAGGGTAGTACTCATGATTTAATAACTAAATTAAACCCATGGGAGAGTTCTAAGAACACAAAGGCTCTCTTACGTTTTTGCAGAAAACTTCTTTTTTGGGAAAATATTCTGTGCAATGCCAGGTGGAAGGTGAAAACTAGATCTGTTGTTTGGAAAATCATCATGCATACTCTGGATGCACCACATGGTATTGGCAGTATGATATATTGGGCTGTTTTGTTGCTTCATGACTGTGAAACTATAAATTCTCATCCAAACTTGGATTAAGCACCAAGAAAATGACCCAACAAGTCCACGTCTGAGTGGTTAAAAAGAATAAAAATCTAAATAGTCTCCTTTAATTGGTGTGGCATTAGCTTAAATAGGGTCTTCAAACTCTAAACACCTTTAGTTTGGCTATCTTTGTCTGATAGTCCAGCGAAACCAATTGTATTATGTTTCTGTGAAGTGTTTTTATAGCATTATCCTTCCTCATTTCTTTCCAGTGCATGACACCTCCCCACAGCCCCAGCTTTGTTGAGACCTCTTCAAGCGGCACGGTCCAGTCTTCCCCGACACCCACCGTGTCCACGGCATTCTCTGGACCTGAGCTCCATCAACCCAAGCTGGCCCACACTCCTGAAAGGACCCTGTCCCTGCCTGCTCCGCCGCACCCCTGCAGAGCCATGGCGACCAGCGTCATCAGGCACACTGCGGACAGAGACCTGTGCCAGCAGCGCCACATTCCAGTCACCTCCATTTCACAGAAAACTGTGAGCACAGTGACTGCAACAGGAACAATAGTGTGCATGCAGCAGCAACAGGAATGCATCACAAACACACCTCAGGCTCCTCCTGCAGCAGCAACAACACAGCACCCTATCAGTCCCTCTAAACCTTCCTTGGACATTGTCTCCACCTCCACAGTCAACACCCAACCACAAAACCCACCCACAGGCCCCCCACCCATCCTCTCTCCTACTTCAGTGACCAGTCCACAAATCATCTGCCAGATGTTTCCCATCTGCAGCCAATCGGGAATAATCTCAGCGTTCATCCCCAGTCCAGGTCAGACCTCCAGTACTGGAATTCGGACTGCCACAACACCCATCCTCCCCCACCCCACGTCGGCCAACAGCCCCTCCCTCCAGCAGCCCCTTATTGTGGGCTCAGCAGTGCCACAGGCCACGGTAATGTTGGTCCTCCCTCATTCCTCGGTCCCCCAGGCCCCTCAGGGCCAACAGACTGTCATGACCCTGGGCAACACCAAACTGCTACCTCTAGCCCCAGCCCCCTTGTACATGCCGACTGGGCCCTGCAGCAACACGGCAGCCACAAAAATAGACTTTTCTCGCAGGAGAAACTATATCTGCAGCTTTACAGGTTGCAGAAAAACTTACTTCAAGAGCTCACACCTCAAGGCTCATTTACGGACGCACACAGGTGAGGCCCTTTCTTGATTGGTGGCTGGCATAAGCTGCGTTTCCATTACAAATGTGTGCAAAACTTTGTTGATATTCCAGCAAAGTCAAAAAAACACAATTTCTCAATTATGGTTTTTCCATTAAATAAGAAACGCAATTGATATAACACGTGAATAAGTTTGTTCCCCCTATAAGTTGTTTAAAAATATACCAGGCCATCATCCTCTTGTCTTCTTCATCTTATCCGCCAGTAGTAACATCTGGTTATTGATCTCATGATCAATAACCAGATGTTCATGTGAAAAAAAAGTGTCTCCTTTTGTTTTCGATACAGCTAAAACACCACCAAACTCTAATGCTAAAACTTTTTTTCATTATTTAAAAACAGGATTTATTTTTTTAAATTGCCTTATTTCCATTAAGCAAGTTTATTTTTATAATTCCAATTTGCACAACTTTATTGTTCATGGAAACATAGCTTGTATGTCCGGGTATTTCATAAAGAACCAAGATTGAGTTCATTGTCCTATATTAGAATCGACGTGTTGAGTTTTGATGACAACATCGTGACTCATTTGTTTTTCCTGACTGTCCTTCTGTTTCCCTCCCGAAGGTGAGAAACCATTCAGCTGCAGCTGGGACGGGTGTGATAAGAGGTTTGCCCGCTCCGATGAGCTGTCCCGACATCGGCGCACGCACACCGGCGAGAAGAAATTCGTCTGTCCGGTGTGCGATCGGCGATTCATGCGCAGCGACCACCTGACCAAACATGCTCGCCGTCACATGACCACAAAGAAGATCCCCTCCTGGCAGGCGGATGTTCGCAATCTGAGCAAAATGGCTGCAGACAAAACTCCTCCCTCTAAAGCTGCCATTGGCATGCTGAGCATGCTAGTACCTGCCAGCTCCAAGTAGACACTGAACAAATGCGATCTTTCTCAGTCTGTGTATACTTTGGTATGTGGATGCTCTCATTGGAAACAAGTAATGAAAACCAAGTAATATTTTGATTTCAAAGTATTAGATTGAATCATGAGCCATTCTGCCTTTTTGAGGTCAAAAACAGGCGAGTTGACCAATTAGTTTGATATACTTTCATGTCTAAGATTTCAAAAAAATCACTTGACCCATTTTTATATCCTAGTCCAGAAGGTACTGGCCTAACTAGGCATAGCTCTGACCACTAGGTGGCAGAAAAGTGCTTCTAGTAAGATCCTCAGTATGTGTGAAACATGCATCAACTGACATTATTGGGATAGGAAGTGGTTTGAGGCCAAATCGCAAAAGTAATCTACATGGAGTTAAGTTTTTTTTGTGCTCAAATTTGTTACAAGTAAGCATTATTTCTCCCCACAGATATTTAGTTCCACATCTCACCACAATTGCTAATCCAGAGAAACAGGATTACATGCTGATATATGTGTAAGACATATATCAGCCTACTTCAACAGGCTGACCCATACCATATATGGGCATTGATGTCACAGGATGAGGCACGTACTCTAAAACACTCAACCCTTACCATATATGGGCAGTGATGTCACAGGGTGAATCGTGTCAGAATATGAGAAAAATGTTTCTTTCAGATAGTTTTTGACTACAAAATCAGAAAAAATGGCTTTATTTCAATTGAATATATTTTAAAATACTTTTTAAAATTATTACTGGTTTCTGATAAGAAAATCAATTTACCTAAAATAATATGCATGGACCTTTCTCACTCCTGAGACACCAGAGGGTCAAAGTGAGCAGCAAACATGGCTGCTTGCGTTTTACCTATAAAAGACTGAACATGCACTGGACTCTTCCTTCTCTACTGCTCATTTTGTACATGGATTTTCTCTAAAAGATACTTAGTTTACTTTTTTTATTATTGATCATTTGTATGCATCCTTGCCAAAGCTTTTGTATTGACTCAGTTGTTGACGTTTCATTTTGTCCACCTCTCCTACAAGACATTATCTCTGTCGTAATACTGATGTCAGTGTGAATGTATTGAGTATAAAATGCATTTTCTTTGTCTTATTTGAGGGGTAAAACATGACAAAAAGTGTACATTTGAAAGCTAATCACGAAAACTTTGACTCTACGTCAAATATATCTGCCCACCTAACTTTTCATATTATTTAATATCATGTTTGTAATTAAAAAAAAACACTTAAATGAGCTTTATTTTTGTGTTATTTCTGAGTGGAAACGAGGCGTAGTCAGCAGCGTTTTCCAGCCGAATGATTCAGAAACAGACTGAGTGGTGTCAGCCCACATCCTCTGTGTGTCACACTGCCTCCTTCTTTACCACGGCCTTTTTTGGTCAGCTGAGCCTCACTCATGTTCTTCCAAATGAGCTTACTACCCCGTGGGTAGCTTCCTGTTGGCCTAAACTGATTTCTGTGCGAGTGTGTTGTAAAAGCTCTGCAAGCAGTTCTGTCGGGAACATTGTGTTCTCCTGATTATCTCCGGGCCAGAATGGTTGAGTCAGAACAGACTGACGAGAAGTTTGCTTTTTATTAACCAATCTTTTGGGACTTTTTGGTTCAGTCTGGAAGAAAGAAGGAGATGAGGCTGCTATTTGAGTTTAAAAGACTCAAGCTTTCTTAAATCGAGACATTTTTTCACATTTTAGCCACACAAACTGGTAGAATTTAAACACTATCCTTTCATGAGACTTTATAATTATTAAGTATTGACAGATTTTTTTCCACATTTTTTATGAATGCTATTATAAGCAACATACAATCATGTAATGTGTGACTTTTTAACCCCGTAACACCAGTGTGATGTTTCAAGGAAAAGAACATTTTATTTTTCTGGACCTTTAGACATTCAGCATTGATTCTGATCCAAAAAAAGTCATTTTAAGTGTTTTTGTAATGAAAAGAACAAAAAGTAAGGAACACAGACCACTCAATTCATTTTAAAAGGCAGATTGTAAGAGTTTGGAAAAAAAAAAAAAGATAGATAAATTTAAACTAAATACACAAGCTGGTCAAATTTGATTCCGTTTGAATAAACACAGCTAAAATTATGCAAAAAGAAAGTTAAAAACACACCAAACAAACGTTCCCAGGGTCCCAGTAGAGATAAGATACAACAAAACTAGGATGGCTTCAGATAAACGTCAGATCTTCCTTTGTTTCCGCGTTTCTAACGCACATTTATCAGCAGTCGAACCACAAACGTTAACAGCATCTTCCTCCAATCACACCCTGGAAAATATGGACTGCTGGGGGCGCGACCAATCAGCGCTCTTCCCTGCAACCCCGCCCACCTGCCTCACTGACCGACTTACTTACTGGCCGAATGCCACAAGAAGTGTGATCCACAGCGACACCTGCTGCTCTGAGCAACTCATCACTGTAGCCACTATCGAAGAAAATGTAAGACGTGATTGATGAAAATTAATTTAAAAAAAGAAATGAATCAATAAATAACCAACCATTACAGTAGATTTGGTATTTACTGTTATTAATTTGATTAAACGACAGAAAAAAACACTTTTTTTCCCCCTCAGTGGCCCTAAACCTCTTCCGTAATTAATGGACACATTTATTTAATTTTTTTCTAAGGCTTAAACCTTTGATTAACTGTTTATTTGAGCTGAATAAACGGACTTAAAGAACTGGTTAGTGTAGCTTTTAAGACCTGCTTCAACTAAAAATGCCTCGTACAATATGGCGGCGACGTTGACGTACGACCCGGACGTTCTTTGCCCTCCCTTCGACTCCGTGTTACCATGGTGACATCAACAACACTAACGCCCGTTTTCTAAGGACTTCTACTGGGCCTGAAACGACAGCAACCCGCTTTCATAGATTGTGTGAGTTGATGTGTTTAAACTGAGGTAATTTTTCAGAACATTTAAAGTTTATTCCAACTAGTCGGTTTCTCGAAATATTCAAAATGGACATCAGCGATAAACTCGAAGAGCTAAACTTGTCGTCGGAGGAGATGGGCAGATTTACCAAAGCCTTTAAAGACTGTAAATTTAGGGAGATGTTCTGCGAATACGTCCAAGAACTATCCGAACCTGAAAACAGGGAAAAGTACGAAGAAGAAATCCGACAGTTGGAGCAGCAGAGAGGAAACAATGTGGATTTCATCCAGCCGACACCGTTCAGGGTGATCAGAACGAGCGGAGCTGGAAAACAGAAATGCTACATCAACATATGTACCAATGATAAAATCCAAAAACCTGAAGTAAAGATTGGAGTGTCAGATGATGGCCGCAGGGGGCAGTATTGGACTCTGCCTTACAGTCTTTATCCTGGGAGGACAGAGAAAGACCCTAAAGGCAACACATTCATGATATATGATGTTATTTTCCACCCTGACACGCTGCACATGGCCTCTAAAAACAAACCATTCATGGATATGGTGAATGACACAGCAATTGATGGAGTTCAAAAAGCATATAAAGTCAAGCTAGACAAAAACAACGTGAGAGAAATGAAGACGAAATACAAAGGTACCCCTCAGACATGTATCATCCGAAGACCCATACCCGGATTCAGTGCCGAGAATCTCAACTCTCCCCTGCCATTGTTAGAGGTTCCTGAGCCACGGATGAAGTCTGAAGAGTCACTTACATTAACAAACAGCAGAGATGTTCAGCAACAAATCCAATCACAGAACAACCAGGAGCCAGAAAAGCCAGAATACACTGTAAAATATCGATCTAAGGTTGATTTACAGGACTTCAGATGTTGTAGAGACTCCGTCCAGAGCCCCAGGCCAAAGGAAATTGTGATTACTATTGACCTGCCTCTTCTGAAGTCAGCTAGAGACACAAACCTTGAAGTAATGGAGAAAACTCTGATGCTAGAGTCCAAACAACCTGCCTACAGGCTACGTCTGCCTTTAGCCTACCCTGTGGATGAAGACCAAGGAGAGGCCAAGTTCAACAAATACACAGGACAGCTCACCATCACCCTGCCGGTCCGTCCACCTGATGAATCTCTTCATCAATCTGTTGGACCTTGTCCTTTGGTGAGCGATCTTCAAGGAGAAGATGAGGTTGAAGAAGAGAAAGGGATTTGTGAAAAGACCGAGCAAGAGGTTCAAAGAGATGAACAGAAAGAAAGAAATCAGGTCGAAAATGGTGTTGAAGAACAGAAGAGTGGAGGAGAAGAGGAAAAGTGTCAGGAAATAAAAAGAAAGCATGAAAAAGAGGAAGAAAAGCCAGAAACAGAGCTCCCAAACTGGGATTTGGACAAACAGCAACAAAGATTACAAATGAGCAAGGAAGAGAATGATGAGGAAGGTGGACTAATGACGATGAATGAAAACCAGAACCAAGATTCTGAGGAAGAATCATCTCTGGATAAATATTACTATCAGAAAGGAGACTGTCCAGAAGTTTACTCACAGGAAACTTCAGCTGCCTCTCCTGTAACGGAAAACCAGGATGCTTTAATGTCTGATGAACAGATTAGCTCCTCAGAAGAGGAAAAACAAGCTAAACTGACCTCAAGTCTAGAGTCTACGTCTAAAACAGCAACTTCAGAACTCCAGGAGGCAAAGAATGCACAGGAAAATATGCAGGTAAGAACCATTTTTGGTCAACAATTCTTAAAGGTTGTGCCACACTGACATTTTAAAACACTGTCAGAAAATTTTCCGTTGGTTTGTAGTAGATGCTGCGTTTTTGGTTGAAGCATGAAGTTTAAGTTGGAAAAAGTAAGTTAAAATAAAGTTGGAAAACATGAATAAGTGTCACCAATTCTGTCTTTAAAAACCAACATGGCCACCTTGCATAGGAAAACTACTGCAACAAAAACAGTGCAGGCATGTTAGGCAGCTATTATTATCTCATCACTTTTACAAAATTCAGAAATATACATTGTTATTAGCTAGCAATTAACCAGACCACTAAACATATGTAGTACTGTGAAAAATGTACTTGCACTCTTGCAGATTGTTTTTGATCATCAAATATCATACAAAGTGTAGTTTTCAAATAACGATTTCCTTTATTAAGAGGGAAATCCGCTACAACCTGGCACTATTTGAATAAAATTTAAATACTTTGGGGCAATTAATTTGCAAGAGAGTCTATAAAGTTTACACACTCAAAAGAACTCAAAAAAAGACATATTTACAAAATTATATCAGGACTCCAATTATGTAAAGTCAAGTAGGAGCAACAAAAAGTAACGTCAACTTTGTTTCTCCTCTTCTTTTTTATGCATCAGACTGGAGAAGAGGCTTCACTCCAGCAACTTCCACCCATTGAGGAACCCCAGATTTCTCCTGAAGTCCCACCAACCGCTCAAAGCCAGAGCAGAGTCATTATTTCAGGGGAGAAAATGGAGTCCTGCCAGGTGTTTGCCACAGACGCAGCAGAGAAAGGAAGAGAAACAGATGAAGATGACCTGCCAGCACATCAAGTTCTCCAGACACTGGAGCAAAACAACAAGCCAGCAGCAGACGCAGCAGCCTGGCCACTGAGGGAGATCGGTGCTGATGGAAAAGAGACGCTGATCACTGATCACTCCACAACTGCAGGTTTCAATTTCCACAACAAACTTATTTACGAGCTGGACTGATAAGTCCAGCTGTGTTTGATGTGTAAGCTGTGTTTTTAAAAAGAATGATGATGTTTAACCTTGTTTTTTATTTCCTATTATACTGCAGATGTTTTCAAAGATATGCAATTGTTCTGTGAGATTTTAATAGTTTTCTCCCAAAGTTAATAAACTAATACCAATTTAATAATAAATATTCATAAGAAAACTGTCTGAATATGTCAATTCTAAATGTTGTTATTCTGTGAATAATAATTACATAATCATAAAAACAACTGGAACATATCGTATCAAAAATCCTAACTTGCACATTTTTTCTGTACAAAATTATTTCTTATTCACCAAAGAAGTTCAAGCTTGGAACAAGTCACTGCTACCATGCAGATAAAGTGAACTTTAACGACTTTAAGTTTTTAAAGTTATTTAAAAACTTTACATCACGTCATATTCCTGTTTGTATCGGTCCTAACAGGTGGAGGCAGCTGATCCTGATCAAATTAGACCTGAAAGGATCCTTGATCAAAATTAGATATTTAATTTAAATAAAAAAATACTTTTTGAATGAGAGAGGCAAATTAAATGTAAATTATGTTAAGAATTTTTTTTTACACAGGATCTCTTGTAGAGGTCAGTATTTCAGCGGTTCTGAAGGAGCTTCTGACTTTGTTGTTAGTCTCATGAAGAAGATGCGCAGGGTTGTCTGCAATGTCCCTGATTTTACGAGGATTCGTTTGTCACACAATAATCTCCAGATGTTCCAGAGTCGCCCCAAGAACAGAACCAGATAAACACACTGATGTTTAGATACAGATGTTTTTCAAATACACTCGAAGTTGGGATGCAGTTACCACTAAATGCAACTTTTTAGTGATGTCTTAATTGTTATACATGTAGATTGTTAGTTTTGGTTTCTTGGGATTTTTCTCTCTTTCTGCAGATGCAGATTCAGTCTTCCAGGGTGTGGATTTGTGTTCTATGCTTCTTTCAATTTTTTTCCTAACATCTATTCTTCTTTGTCCATCTGTGTTTATTACATTTGAAATAAACCAAAAGCAATTTCTAATATAGTTTCATATGTATCAAGTGGAGCATCATGGGAAAAGCTGTAATGCTTTTGGACCTCACCTTGACAAACAATTCTGTCGGAGAGGATACGTAAAAATTTTTTATCTTCTTATAAATGTATATTTAAATGTCTATTTCTTAAATGTTTGGATATTTATTAATTTTTGCAGTAAAAAAAAAAGAGACCTAAAACCCAGATTTTGTTGATCATGAATGATTTATAAAATTAATAAAACAGAAAATCATCCAAGAGAGTGAATACTTTTTTAGGCAATGTTTTCATCTTCTACTATTAGACAAAAAGTGCAGGAGAAAAGCATAAAAAGCTGAAAATAATTTAAATAGTGCAACTTTATGGGACAAACTTTAGAAACCACTGAGTGACTTAATGGTTTATCTATCGTAAAACTTTACATTTTTATTCCCACATAATTAACATGTTAAAGAATAAGGCACACACATTAAACAATGAATACTTTTATTATTTATGCACTTATAAAAATTCTTGGACTTTACAAGCTTAATCACAAGAGATGCACCAACAAATCATCCAAATACTGGAAGTGACCAATTTCCCCTTGTTGGCCAGGTCAAATATGGAAAAATATGAAACTTTCATCTAATTATTAAATGGATCAAAGCGAAGAAATTCAACCATTTTTCAGTCTTCACAACATAAACCAACAGCATGAAGTTTGAGGCACTTTTTGGGTTTGGTAAAAACCAGTAAAAGGTAAAAAAAAAAAAAACTGCAGAACATTTGTTTTCCTCCTTTATGTGTAATTGACCTAAAAAAATGTTTTAAAAAAATCAATTAGGAAAAGCCTGACGAGTGCAGCTTTAATAATGGCCTCCTTGTTGGACCCTGATGTGCTGTGCTTATTTCTTTATTCCCCCGTCTCGTAGATGTAGGTCAGTAGAGGAACCTGAAGTCTGATATATGAGAAGGAGAAAAGGATGAAGTTTCAGATTTTCACAGCAGTGCAGTAGAAATGCATTGTTTTTAATAGTCAACACTACTCTAATAAAACCGAGCATGTAGGTGTAAAACCAGCTGAATAAAGCGCTGTTAAAACAAACAAAAAAAGTCATCTAAAGAAATCGTCAGGAAGATTCTAGGTTCTAACTAGCCCAGCTGCCTCCATATATTCTCTAAAACAATGTAACAAGGTCTTTTGCAGCGTTTTGTAATGTTTTTGACCGCTTAAGGTGTCGTTTCTCATCTCAGGCCTCGCTGAAGACAGCCGTCTAAAAACTCGGAGTAGCAGGAGAGGGAGCAGAAGTGCTGCTGCACCGGCGCGTCCGTGCCGCCCATGTCGTCCACCAACACGACCGTGTGAGACACTTGGTGCAGGTTCATGCTCACTGCCGTCTTGATGTGGAAGCTGACGCAGATGCGCCTGCACTCGCACATCTTGGCCGCTTCGAGTTCTCCACACAAGTGGGCCGGGATGAGGTGAGGACCGTACGGGATTCTGGGAGAGGAATCAAAGAGCGGGTCGAGTCAAGTTTGTTTGTATAGCAAATCTCAGCAATAAGGCAGTTTAAAGTGCTTTACACCATAAAAAATAATACAATACTGATGAGCAATAATTTTAAGCCATGATTTTAAGGGATGGTATTATGTGTTTTCCAGCCGCATAGTATCATTTTAAAGTGAAATAAAGTAACTACATTACCATTTGAAGTTCTCTCTTAGACCGCAACCCACTTCCTCCATTATTATTATTATTATTATTATTATTATTATTATTATATTCACAGTTCTGATTACAGACGCTCTTGGTGAGTGCCAGCTGGAAGCGGGTCCAAGTGGAAAACAAATAGTTTGGACCTCCACTGTGGCTTGTGGAGAAAAAATTTCACCAGCCACTGTTTCTCTTTCTTTCAATTACAAATCCCACCAGTACAAGCAAATGACATAAAATACATAATTTATTCTTAACTCTATGAAAATCAATTTACTGACAATAAGTTTACCATACATATGTACGTACACAAACTAATTTAACATAAAGCATGGACACCTTAACAAAGGTGTAGTGCAATAAGTTCACTTGTAGTAATTACTAACAGCAAGGAGGGTCAAAGAGGACTGAGGGATTTCATTGGATAAGCCCAATGTCCGTCAGTGAAATCAATCAATGGGCTGCCGCGGTCAATAAAAATTAGATTTGATATATATTTTTTGTTAAATTTTGACAGTCTAGGTCCGTCCCATATACAGTATGTGCATCAGTCTGTAGTCCAGTCAGCCACTCCTTCCCTGGACAGAAGTTGAAACTGAATGCAGCTTTTTTTTTTTCTGTTCAAATTGTCAACCCGCCATATTGCGTTGCTCCAATTTACAGGCCACTTCATACTTTTACCCGCATTTGGCCAGTGGCGGGTGCTAATTTCCACCCCTGCCTTCAGTTAGTTTAAAAATGCTATAAATGTAAAATGTGACTTAAAAGAAATTTTATGTCTTGAAATTGGAACTCTGTCTCTTTAAAAACTCCTGCTCTTTCTAAAACTTCACCTTCATGAAGCCAGTTCACAACATGGCTCCTCTATTAACCCTTTAACAACGTTTTTACCAGAATTGCACTGAGAAGTACGTAGCTCCTGTAATGAGCGCAAACGGCGGTAAAACCAGAAGACTAAATGTGTTGGAGTTCCGTTTGGGTTGCTAGGTAACGGGCCGGGCTCTGCCGGGGTTACTAGGTGATGGGAAGTGATGCTCATTTGTGACATTAAATTCCTTTTTTTGGAAACAGCTAATTTACTAGACACAAAAAAACAAACTTATTGCCAAAATAACAGCGAGGTGTTTTTTTGGGGGGCTGTTTTTAGAAGCAGATGAGACCCAAGCGGAAGTATAAAAATTTGAATTTTGTATAATAGATCCCCATTAAGTTTAGATACATGAATTTAAGAAAGTGAACACCATGGTATATCATGGTCAACAGTGTTAAATGCTGCACTTAGGTCCAACAACTTAGGAACAACAGAGATGGAAGATCTATCAAAGTAACAGAGTTATAACCTAACCTGAGATCAGCTACAGCTCTGGACGCGATCTCCTGTAGTGGAAGGGGGAAGGCGAGTTGCATGGTGTGGTCCAAAGGGTTGGGCTGGACAAACGGATTCCCAAACAGATCCAAGTTCTCCAGACTCAGCTTAAAGAAGTCTGCGGGCAGAACCGTCAGCTGGTTGTGAGCAGCGGACAGGAACCTCAGCTTCGAGAGCCGGCCGATTTGGAGCGGCAAACCCGAGAGTTTATTGTCGTCCAGCTTGAGGTTCATCAGTTCTCTGAGCTGGCAGAACCGGGAGGGGAGGGACTGCAGCCGGTTCTGGCTGAGGTCCAGCACCTGGAGGGTCTGCTGCAGCGTAGACAAGCACAGGGCTTCGCTAAAGGCCTCCAGGTGGTTGTTGTGTAGGATGAGTTCAGAGAGGCAGCCGAGGTCGCCGATGGTGGCCGGGAGCTTCTTGATGTGGTTGTTGCTCAGATCCAGCCTGCGGAGAGCTAAAGTCATATTCAGTAAATTAGAATATGGGTTCAGATGAAGCCTGTTTGTCAGATTAAAAGTACTTTTTGAAAACAACATTTAAGCAGGTTTCCTTAAGACCATACAGTAAAGTTCATGCTCTTTTCAAGCATTTTCACAGTAATTTTTCCAACACCAGTGCTTGAAGATAAAAAAAAAAAAAGATAAAAAAGTACTAAAAAATTACAACTTCAATTTGCTATTATACAGCATCATTTATTAGTGTTATTGGTAACATCTTGTGATTCTAACTTCAGATAGTGAGAAAAAATATATGTCTTTTTATTATCTTTAAATATCTGGTTTCAACTATAAATAATGCTTTCCGAATTTACGCATTTAGGTATCTGTATAATATTGAACATCCATATGAAAAGATGTTGAATATTTTTTTATTTTAAGACGTATTCACTGAATACAGAGAAATCTATAATATTAAAAGTTTAATAGTTAGTTTTAATTAAGAAGTTTGTCCAAAACCAGTAAGTTAGTGGGTATTTGTGATCTTGGTGTGCAATGAAAATGATTTAAAACAAAAATGAGCTTCAAGTAACAAATGACAGATTCACCTTTGAGGGACAGCATGCGCATGTCCACCCGGGACAGTTTGCAGTAGGACACCTGCAGCTGCTCCAGAGAATATGGGAAGTTGGAGGTGAGCGGGTAATCCTTCTTGGACATGACTGAGAGCTTCTTCTTCGGCTGCTCCACATCTCTGGCTCGAACCGGAGTAAGCGTGGACAGAGGAAGGCTGCTCGTGTCGCTCCCTCGGTCGGCCAAACGCGCTGCTGACAGGAAGTTCTTCAAACTGTTTGCATCGGCCTGAAATAAAATATGAACGAGATACAGGTGTGTCAGGATATGGGCCAGATGACGCAGAAAGCAGACGGATGTATTCTTGTGATGTTGGTTGTGTTTGACCGAATTCCTTAAAGTAAGTGGCCTGATTTTGTTGGACAGTAATATCCTGACACAATTCTTTTAAAATGAACCGTATTAGCTCCATACTGCTGGGAATAAAGTAGGGAACATATAGCAGAAGATTATTCTTAACATTTTTACTGAGTAAAGTATGATGGCGATTGTAGATAGGGAAAAAAAAGACTAAATTTTCACCAAAAAGCTCAGATATTTTTAGATTAATCTCAAAAATGTTTGGGGGGGGGGGAAAACAAGGAAATTTCTGAGTTTGAAAAGTAACCTTTATATTTTGTGAGAAAAAACTAAAATTGTAAGATTAATCTTTTGTAACTTTTGGAACTCTGGAATTTTCACGTTTTTCTACAAATTTTTCTAGAAAATTTGAGATAATCTAGAATATTTAGAGTTTTTTCTCACAAATGTTTGACATTTTAAACTCAGAAATGTTTTTGCTTTTCCAGAAAATTTCAGAGATTTTCTAGCAGATGTGCAATCCTTTTTTTTATCTAAAATGGCCCCAATCACTGTCATAGTAAAGTAATTAAGCATAGAAGCCTCAAAAAAAAACATGAAGGAAAAACTGCAGGATGGTCTGGATATTACAGGTTAGTTTTCCATTTTTCTCTGAGGCCTAACCTAGATTGGAGTTTATTCTTTACCAGGACTATTATCCATATAAAAAGGAAAATGTCCGTCCGTCAGGTTCCTTGCAAGAGTTATGAATTTAGCAGAACATTAAGGATTAATCCCCATTTGCTAAACTCAAAAACAAGGTTTGGATCATATGCTGTTGGTTGATGTGCTTACAGACCGAAAATGGCAGCAAATTTTAGTTTGATGCTTTTAATAGTTTGAATAAAAGTGAGACATTTTAGCTTGAGAGTCGATGGAGGTCTACTCTCCTCTGACCCATGATTGGTGCATCTTTCTCTCACCGGAAGCCAATTTTTAATACTAATTATTTATCTGATTTGTTCTTTTTGAAGACTTTTTATGCTGGACACTGTTTGGACACTTATTCTCTCTGGTTTTGGATGCTGTGCACATAGAAAGAAGTTTTGCCCTTTCTTTTTTTACTTTTGGACAGTCGTTATGATGCATAGAAAATAGAAAAGCCTTATTCCAGGGTAAAAAAAAAAAAAGATTGCCACAAGAAACACTTTCTTCCTCAAACTGTTAGTGTCATACCTTACTCAGACAAACATCAACAGCTGGTTCCTTTAGCCTCACAGTTGCTTTGCCCTCCTCCACAAACCAAGTGAAGAACTTCTCTATGTTGTCTCTCAGCTGAAAGAGAAATTGCAAAACATTCGTATGACAGACAACAGAGCAAAGCATCATAATTACATCAACAGTGAATCACTCCTTGAACAAGACCAGTCAGGCGTTCAACTTACGTCAACAAACAAATTAAGACATGTTTCGCCCATTTCAATCATCAGCCCAGGGGTTTATGGAGTCATAGATAAAGATTATAACATTTAAATCCTAGTTATAGAATTTGGAATATTGATAATTAATCAAGGTTGTAAAACGTGTGGCTCAGGGACAATTAGTGGACCTTGAAATGATTTTGATCTGCACCCGAAGCACACGTCAAGGACAGTAAAAATGTGTCCAACAAAACAGATAACAGTAATAAACCACAACTGCCCACAACTATATACAAATATGTTTGATAGTCTTATCTGACTTAAAACAGGAAGTTTTGTTGTATTTAATGTCAGATTGTGGTGAATAAACTCTTTTCTAAAAATGCAAGATATTCAAATATTTGATTTCAATTGTAGAATATGCAACATTTTTCCATTAGGAGAGAAAACAACCTTCCAATGGATACAAAAAGCTTTAAAGTTAAAGTAATTGGCAGACTTTGGCAGAAAGAAGTGTGACTTTAAAACAGTAACTGCACATTTATTGATATTTATTGATACTCTCATTGCACAAACAGTGGAGAAAACAGTAAATGTAATAATCTGGACAACAGAGACAGCTTTGGGGAATTTTGAACCTCAATCGGAATTTATCCTGACAATAATAAATCACAATCCTTATAAGAAATGTATCACGATAATTAAACGATACGGTAAATGCAAACAGTACATACAGATTTTTATTTTTTTTTACTGACTGACTTAAAAAAGGAAATGTTTTGTCATTTCATGTCAGATTGTGATCAACACAACCTGATTCCAACTGAAGAATATTTGAAATTTTCCGTGATGGGATACAAAAATGCTGGAAAGTTTTAGCAGTTGGAATCAGAGGACAGTCAGAACACTCTGTACCCTGCGACAGGAACAACTCACTGACCTTATATTTTGACCCAGTTCTGTCTTTGGCCGTGCAGATCATCATGTAGATGTTACTGCGCTGACTCGACTTGTCCAAATGCTTCCCGATGGAGACCACCGCTCTCACGCCCTTTCCCCTACTTTTCATCCCGAATGACGGGAGCATCCGGTTCACCACCTCCACATCGCACTGCAGCTTCATGGCTCCTGAAGGCAGAGGGAGGGCCGAGCATGGAGGGTTAGGCGCATACCAGAGGAAAACCTCCGCCAAAAAAAAAAAACCCGAAAAAAATAAAATAAAATAAACAAAAGGCAGTAAAAGTCTAGCCGCGGACTCTGCTAACAACAAACATCCGATCTGCTGCGATGCCAGCAGCTAGCTGCCTCCTTCATCGAGGAGCAATGGAGACGCGCTTCATCGAGAAGATCGATCAGAAAGTCCCGAACAGCTCCGGGTTCCCTGCTGGCACCGAAAAGCTGTTTTGGGGTTCGGGATTGTTCTCGCCTGTCAGCTGGATAGCAGCAGTTTTAGCATAATCCCGCGCGAGGGAAGTGACGTCAGAGAGGCTCGTTCAATACGTAGGACCAGGCGCGTTACACAGGAACGCCACAAGAGGGAGGCAGAGAGGCATCAGGGCGTTCCCGTTGCAAACGCTTGGCTTTCCAAATTTTTTTTTACAAATTAAGATCTGAAAAGTGTGGTGTGGTTTTGAATTAAGCCCATTTACTCTGACAACCCCAAGACAAAACAGAGTTCAACCAGTTACCTCCAGAGGTGATGTGTTCCAGTGTAAACACAAGAACTTATAGGTATGTTACCAACAAACAGCAATATTTTCATATACACCAAATATCAGTTTCTCTGATTTTCTTTAAACACAGTTTTATTAGTTTAACCAACAAAAGAATACAGAATTGTACATCATACTGCTACATCACATTGCATAAGAGGAGAAGATAAAGAACAAAATAACAAAGTGGAAAAACTTCTGCTGTACTATGTAACGTATTCATGTCATATTGTACACATATTTATACAAATTTAATGTCTGACAACAAGACACTGACAAAACAAAACATCCAATACTGGAGGAGGATGTTCACTGGTTAAGACTTTCTCTGGTTTTACTCTTTATAGTTATGTGTTTCAATGAAATTTTTGTTTTTGTTTTATTCTATCTAGTTCTAACTCAGGGGTCTGCAACTTTTATAGTCAAAAGAGCCATTTTTGTTCTTAGTTCAGCTAAATAAAAATTAATTTGACCTTTAAAAAAAGACAACGTATATCATATATTTAAAATATCACCTATAGTATTAGGAAGTGTGTTATTTTCAACTGAAGCACCATAATATTTCTATTTCTCTTTAGCCTAAAGGGGTTGATGTGTTTTACTTCAATAAGTGGGACATTATGTAGAAAAATAATATTTTTGAACATAATTACAAGAAAAATACCGTAGATGTCAACAAGTATTACTGGTACTTGTCATGCCATTTTACTGTGGAATAGCTAAACTATTTGTAAAAATAGATATTTTTAACATCTATTTTTAAAAACAGTTGGTTGTTCATCATGTTTAGCCAAAGTTACCAGTACCACTGGAAGATCCAGAGACATCTGCAGCGATCATTTTAAGTACAGTTGCGTTATAAACATTTTTGTGTGTGTTAGCAAAAAACAAACAAACAAACATCTAACCTACTTGAAAAGTTTTGTACGTTACTTCAGTGTTTCTTTTATGCGGGAAGCCTTTATTTCTGGCACAGGTTTCTCAACGCTCCACTCTTAATATGGCGGAGGCGTTGACGTGTCATTTTTTACTCTGACATCCATTTATTGCAGCCTGGTTGAGCAGGGAAGAGTATGGCAAGCCCATTTAACATAAATTCGGTTTTACCGCCCACATTCCAGATATCTCGAATTGTTTTATGACTAGACATTTTAGTGATTTAAGATTGCGATAATTATATTTTGACTAGACAAAATACCTATTTGAGATATATCTAATTACATTCTGACTAGTTGAAATTACATCAGATTTACCATTGAGTTGTATGGAGACTTCAGTTCAAAATATCTACAATGAATTACTCACTATCTGAAATACACATTTCAGATATCTACAATTAAATTATGACTAGTCATGAAGTAAATTCAAGATATCTCGATTTTAGTTTTGACTAGTCACAATTCTAATAAAATATATCTCTAATGACTCCATAATTCAAAATATCTTGAATGTACTGTACGTATTTTTGAATAGGAGATATAGTTTTGACTAGTGAAAACTAAATTAAAGATATCTTGAATTGTAATTTTGACTAAATTTCTTTTAAGCTTTTTTTCTTTTAAGATATCTTGAATTACTCAGCTTTTCCATTTAAGATATCTTAAATTAACATTCTGACTAGTCAGAATGCCATTACTGATATCTTGAACATGTATTCTGTATAGTCAAAACGTCCCTGACTTACGTGGCAATTTGAAAGTTTAATAAAAACAATGAAAACTAGAGAAAAAGAGAAAAGATGTTTGAAAATGCGCCACTTTCATGTTGAAAATGGTTTGACAATAGCAATTTTAGCTGTTCAAAGCTGTTTTTCAGTGCATTCGGTTTGTCGGAAATGAATAAACAGGAAATTCTTTACAGATTACTGAAGCAGTTTTAAAGTCCATGAAGTTTTGCGTTTTCCAAACATTGCCGAGCTCTTTCTACATTACTGTCAATTTTGTGCAGGAAGTATAAAATTCTGCAGACAACTGTTTGGACAGCACTAAAGGGCTTCCACACAATTCAGATATCTAAAAATGTAATTTTGACTAGTCATAATTACGTTCAAGATATCTTAAATTGTAATTACGGACGTGTGACCCTTCCAATGACGAATCCGGTGACGTCATTTGAGATATCTTGAAAGGAATTTTGACTCGTCAAAATTTTATTGAAGATATCTCGAATTATTATTCTTACTAGTCAGAATATAAGCGCAGATATCTTAAATTACCATTCCGGACAGTCAAGATGTCGTTTTGTCTAGTCAAAATGCATTTTTAGGCATCAAGAATGTAATTACGGATAATTACGGATAAACCGAATTTATGTTAAATTTTGTTAAATTTACGGCTTGCCATAGACAGACTCACCATGGCAATACGATGACGTCTCCATACGTCGCTCTGATTGGAAGAAACCCCGCGGTCCTCGTTTTCTGCAGAATTGAGGTTCATAGACATTTGGAAAATAGACGCCGCAGTAAGGGACGTCGCATGACCGTCAGTATGGAGCCATAGTCAGTATATTAGAAAGAACATTGCTTGCAAAGTTCATTTATTACAGTAATGCAATTCACTACTTAAACACTTTCTATGCATTCATTTTATACATGCTGATATTTTCAAATTATTGTTATTTTTGTGCTTACAGCTAATAAAATACATGTAAAATTAGAATATTACATAAGACCAATAAAAAACTTGTAGTTATAAAGGTTGTTTTCAAAAAGTAGCTTTGATCTAATAAGCAATTCCCATCAGAAGTCATGGTCTAATTCGCTGATATTTTTATTGTTATTATATTTTATTTTACTTACCTTGAGAAATTACCAACTGTAACTGAATTAATTGTTTAAATGTTTTTAAAGGTCATTTAAATTCATTCTAAACACACGGGCCGTCACCTTCATAGATGGACCAAATGGTACAGAGGAGCACAATTTGCTTCATAAAGCCCAATCTTTACCGGTAAATAACATGTCCTGCACTTAATCAGCATACTAAGCTTGTTCCTACAATAAGAGTAATCAGGTATATAACATTAAACATTTTTTACACTCAAAAAAGCATCAGGAGATGAGCCAGGAAAGGTTTATGGACCTCCAGTGTTCTCTATGTAAAATTAAATATGGCTCTTCTTGAGATCATAAGATGTAGAAATATTGGCCAGAGACTGGAACTGAGCTAATTTTCCCTTGACTGGTTTATATCGCTAAGAATTCCCACTATTTTCAGTTTAAACCAACACCATGTACACCATGTCTACTGTTTTGAGTTTATTAAAAATGATTTAAAGGGACATGTAGCTCATGTTTGTGTGCTCTTTAATATCTTGCAATTCTAGAAAACCACGAGGAACCCTAATGACAGAAATATATAATGCAGACAACTTGAATTTCTTTTAATGTTTGGTCCATATCAAACCGTATCAAGGACCAACAAATAAACAAACGGTTTAATTTCAAAGGAAGTGCAAAAAGTGAATGGCCCACTGCTTTTATCAATGAAACTTTCAGCATCTGGCCGTTATCAAGCACTACTGCACTTTCTTTATGAAGATATCAATGTTTAAAGCGCAACGCCCAAAAAAAAAAACACTCCAAAAACATGCCACATGTCTCTAGCGGAAAGGTAAGTAAGTTAATTGTTTACTTTATCCAGAAACCCAAATTCCCAGGAAGACTTAAAGGTTTGCGTTGAGAACTTTACCACTCACAACATGGCGGACGCTTCCTACGGGGCAACGAAGCCAAAGCACTGTCTGGTCTTCAATATCTATGCTCTGGTCATGATTCCGCCTACAAACCAAGACCCGCCTACTTCCCCCGCGCTAAAGCACGATTGGCTCAAATCAACAACTGCCTCTGTCAATCGAACCAAACCCCGCTTTCTGATTGGAGGATCAGAATCCAGATGAGCCTCCTTCTTTTTTAGCACAATCAGTCCGGGGCTGGGTTTTTTTTTCGGCTACTACGGTTTTGTGCTTGTTTGACCAATCCCTCAGCTCGGATCAGTTCGGGGAGCGAATTTGGACTCGATTCGGTGAGAAACAACGCGTTTTATATGTTTTATTCACATTTATTAACTTACCGTGGAGCTAATAAAGTATTGGTCTGTTCAGAGATTTAATTAACGAGCAGCTGACATGAAATTGAAAAAGGAAAGGAGTGGCTGATGGAGCTAACGTTAGCCGCCGCCGCAGACAGATTTAGCTGCTGCTTATAGATCTGATGCTGTCAGCAAGCACCTTCTTTAAATACAGATGAATAGTCTAATATTTTATTGTGGTGATTATGATTAAAGTGAAGCTAAACCAAATGGATTTGTTTATTTATCATTGATTTATGCCCTTTACATAATAGATATGCGTTTTAATTTTACATAACATCATTCTTTAAAAAAAAAAAAAAAAAATTATCACTCTTTAAGATGATTAAATTTCATTTACAGCTTGTGTAGAATAATCCCTCGTCCACCCCCACTGACTGTCAGCGACACCGGGATTTCTTCATCGCAGAGAACCCAACGGAACATAAAATAATGGACAGGACGGATCTGATCCAGAAGGCCAAGCTGGCGGAGCAGGCTGAGCGCTATGACGACATGGCAGACTGCATGAGGGAGGTGACGGAGATGGGAGGGGAGCTGTCAAACGAGGAAAGGAACCTGCTCTCTGTCGCCTACAAAAACGTGGTCGGGGCGCGGCGGTCCGCCTGGAGGGTGATGTCCAGCATCGGCCTGAAGACCGATGGCAGCGAGAAGAAGCAGCAGATGGTCAAGGAGTACCGGGAAAAGGTGGAGAAGGAGCTGGAAGACATTTGCAACAATGTTTTGGTATGTGCTGCTTACCCACCTGTCTTGAAAGTCCCTTATATAGGGTCTTGCTAGATTTCAAACGTACATTTATATTAGTAATTTAGAATCTGTATTTTCTTTAAACACAGAGTTAGGTTTAAACCTTTATATTTTACAGTTTCCGCTAATGGAAGTCTAACCTTAAAGCTACAGTATAACTTAAAAAAAAAATATATATATATATTGTTTTGTGTTTTTTTTTTTTGCATATTTATAGAAACTGTCACTATGTCTTGATAGTCTGGTGTGTGACAGATGATCTGTGAAAAAATCAAGCTCCTCTGCCTTCTCCCAGCGCTCCTAAGTGCTCACTAGAAACAAACCTGTCAGAGCTAGGAGGCGGGTCTTAGCGCTGTCAATCAACCTCATGTGCACTTGCTCATTTCTTCCTGAAAGGAGAGCCTGCTGTGAATGCTAGGCTAGTTAGCATGGCCACCAATGATAGCAGAAAAGAGTTTTATTAAACAGAGAGTTCAAAACTTTAAACATAATATATTGAACAGCTAGTACACTAAAGTTGATTGACAGCTCTAAGACCCTCCTCCTGGCTGTGATTGGTTGTTTTTGATTGGGAGTGGTGCATTTCTCCAGACGGCATTAACAGCGCAGGAAGGAGGTGGAGGAGATATATCTTTTCACAGATTATCTGTCTCAAACCATCACAAAATGGTGACAGTCTTAATAAATATGTAAAAAAAAAAAAAAATTAAGTAAAAGTTACATTCTGCAGCTTTAAGTATATCAGAAAATTTAAATAAGACTAATGGACAAAGAAATGTGATTCTCCATATTATTTTCTGGGCAACAACAGAGTTTCTAAAGTCAGAGGCTTCTTCAGATTCACTGTAATACTGACTGCTACAGGAGATCCTTCTTGAATACAGCTGTCAGCATCACCAGTTTTTTTGAAAAATCTAGAATAAAATAACTTACACCACCCAATTTTCCTTTGAGATCAATAAACCAGTTTTGAAATTTGAATTGAATGATATGTTTGCACCAGCATGGAGAAGAGAGCAGACATCTGGAGCTTCTATAAATCTAGATCTAGAGAATATTCAAAACTTTTAGAAATTGTATTTTGGGTTTTCATAAGACTAAATCAGCATAAATAGACTTGAAACATAAAATATATATGTATATCAGAGTTAACGTTCTTTGAATTTTGTAAATAACCTATTGATTATATTAAAATCAACTGAGATCAACTTGTACTTTATACATACAGCTTTATTATAGATACCCCTCAGTACATGATTGAATATAAATTAGAATAAAATGGTAAAGAGGAGAAGAATATACTTTAGAAATGCTAATCTCTACTGAACAAATGCTGAACTTAATCAGTACACTAAGCATGTGAGCGCTATAAGAGTCATCAGATATGTAATATTATACGTATTTAAAACAGAAGTTCATCAGATGAAGATGAATCAGAAAAGGCCGGTTTATCTACTTCCCTTATTCTTACAGTAAAATATGACTCTTCTTTGTATCATAAGATGTAAAAATATTGGCCGAAATCGGACTAATTGCTAAAAACTCCCAAAGTTTTCAGTTTAAAGAGGCAGTAACCAAAACTAATCCACTGTTTTTTGGTGGATTTCTATTAAAAATCATTTAAAGGTTCAAATTCAAAAAATACTTTTATTTATCCCAAGGTAAAATGAAATCAATTCTCCAATTTTAATCAGCTGCTCCCTGTTGTAAACCACTGTGTTGCTATAGTTACGCATCATAAAAATGTATGAAAGTATGAAAAATATTGCCAAAAATCACAGTTGTCCAAGAAAAAAATAGCAGTTTTGCCCCCAGAAAGTTTTGAAAAAGAAAAAAATCTCAATGAAAGTACAGAGCTACACTCAGCTCTAGAAAAGCATCTGCTTTAAAACATAATCTTGTAATTTCTTTATTTTTGTTGGGCTAAACATACAACCTATATCGATTAACCTGTAGCTCATTTTTTGTGTCCTTCTGAAAACCATAAACAATTACCATCTGAGTAATGAAGTCCTGCTTTTAAAGTTAAATAGTATTGAGTGTGTTTCCTGTGACCTTTCCCCTGTTGTATAAATAAAGTGTGTGAATCCGGGCCGGATAAGGAAGCACTACAGAGTCCTCCCCTCTCCCGTTCCTGCCTGTTGGGAATCTGGATTTAGAACAATGAACCTTTTTTTTTTTTGGGTGTGAACTGACAATAGGTTGTGGAACCGAGTCAGCAAGGTGTGTCTGAATAGACTGAGAGTGAATTGAGCACACACACACACACACACACACACACACACAGGAAGTGTAAGACACTCGGGGCCCCATCTGGCAGACAGAAGCCTCCTGTGGTTGCCCCATTGCAAGAATTCGCATCTAGAAATGAGTCAGAGCAGTTTCATACGTCGCACCAATGCAACGCCCTCCTGAAACCTTCATTTCAAGATTTAGCTTTAATGGATCACCAGATGATGCATTTTCACTTCTGGCTGGATTTTAAAACTTTATATTATTCCTGCTGTCAGAGTTGGGTTACTCTAGTAAGTAACTTTTTGGGGGGGGAAAACTTTTAGGAGTATTTTTGCTACGCAGTACTTTTTACTTTTATCTGAGTAATTTTATTATGAAGTATTTCTACTCTTACTTGACTGGAATTTGTGGGGTTTCTACCCACTGAATGAAAAACAAACATGTTTTAACTACAAATTCACCAGACACAGACAGTTTTTGTTAAATTTCATAAAAATTGTTTGAAAGAATTTTTTATTCTCATTTGTTACTTAAAATGGTCCTTTTTTTGGTCCTTAAAATGCCAAAATTTCCACTTAACGTTATATTTCGGTTAATCTGATTATATAATTTTTAAATATGAAATGATTGATAATTTGATCAGTTACTCAGCACATGAGTAGACTTTTTTACAAAATACTTTTTTACTCTTTCTTTGAGTAATTTATTGGTTACTTTTTACTTTTACTTGAGTAAAATTTGTGGATTTTCTTCCCACTGAATGAAAAATAAACATGTTTTAACTGAAAAATTCACCAGACACACACCTGAAATTTTGGTTAAAGTTTTATAAGTTTTCCATTGAAAACTGATTTGGAGACATTTTCTTTCGCCTGATTTTGTTACTTAAACACTTGATCCTTAAAATACCAAAATTTCCATCTAAGTTTATATTTTGGTCTGTCTGATTATATAATTTTTAAATATGAAATGATTGATAATTTGATCAGTTACTCAGCACGTGATTAGACTTTTTACCAAATACCTTTTTTCCCTTTGAGTAATTTCTTGGATGGCTACTTTTTACTTTTACCTGAGTAAAAATATGTTGAAGTAGTGCTACTCTTACTTGAGTACAATTTTTGAGTACTTTACTCACCTCTGCCTGCCGAGTCTCAGTCTGAGTAAATCTGCGTGGAAACGTATCTGTATGATGAGGATAATCTGGATTTTGGGAAAACAAAGAAAAGCTGTTTGGTCCAGCCATCGTCAAGCAACACCTGAAAATGTTGAATGCTGCCTGTGACTCAGCTTATCTTGTGTGTGTGTGTGTGTGTGTGTGTGTGTTTGTGTGTGTGTGTGTGTGTGTGTGTTTGTGTGTGTGTGTGTGTGTGTGTGTTTGTGTGTGTGTGTGTGTGTGTGCGTGTGCGTGTGCGTGCGTGCGTGCGTGCGTGCGTGTGTGTTGAGAAGAAGAGGATATGTTGGAGAAACTGCTGGTTCTCCCCTGTCTGTGTTGATTTCCTGCTGCCAGATGTTGCAGAGGTGCTTTGGTCTCCATCAGGGTTATGATCATTTTGTTTTTCATTATAATGTAGTTTTATTGACTTCTTTTGTAACTAATTCAGTTAGATTTAGTTTTCAGAGTGTGTTTGCTAGTTCTTATGTATTTGTTTAGTATTGTTTAGTTTTTATTGCTTGTAGCAGTAGTTTTAGGGGTTTTTTTGTTTCATTTTTAGGTGGATAATTCAAAAATGTCACAGTATTTTGATTATACATGTGTCGATTTGGTAATACTGTTTTCGAAACCAACCAACTGACTGGTGTTTTCTCCCAACTTTCTCTATGTTTTCGTTAATTTTACAAACTCACAATATAGTTCCAGTTATTAAACAGAAATGTTTTCTTTGTTTCAGTTTTCATTAGTTTTAGGTAACTATAACTTGATCTCTAATTATGGAATTATCTGCATCAGCTTCAAACTTAATTTCTATTACATTTTTTATGAGTAAATTAGTGCTATTATAAAGCGTAAACATTCAAACCTAGTCATTGTAAAGTCACCTGGATCCAGAAGAAATGCACAACAAAACTAAATTTTTCCTGCTAACATAATGCAGCCTATTAATTATTACAGTTGTATTTTCTAAGTGATTTATTTAGTATTTTGATACACATGGAGAGTGAGAAAATAAAGGTGAGTGACAGTAATTCTGTTTTTATGTAAAAATCTTCTGTTTAATATTCCTTAATTCAGTTAAAGATGCTTACAAAAATTAAGATTTATGATTGCGTGATAAATCAGGGCGTCCATTCATCCTTAAAAAGTCTTCAGTTCATCAAAATTTAAATGCATGGCCTTTATATTCATTTCTTGGCAGCACTATTTAGTTTTGTACATTCAAAAGCAAGAAACCGGCAATTATGTTCACACTATATTATAAAAAACCAGCATGTTGCGTTTTTATTTTTGTATTATTTGACCCTAACCTTTCTAAAATTGAACCATACCAATAAAGGGACCAAATGTTCAGGGTGGAACTGTGTAGAGTCATAAATAGAAACAACACAGTGGCCAATTAACAAAGTTTGAGGGGAATTTGGATTATTGTGAAACCTGGAGAGTCCCTACGCTTGATTGGTCGTGACATCTAAACTCCCAGAAACGCTCTGACTTGGATTTGAACCAAAGACCTTCCTGCTGTGAAGCAACAGCATCAAACTGCTCCGCAATGCAGCCTCGCTTTCTTCACATGCACAGCTGCATACCAAACATACCAGGACATTAACATGAGTTGTATGTGTAGTGTTGCATGTCGCGCTCACGCCATGCTGCAGCTGTCCTAATAACAAATCTACTGTTAAGTTGGTGTTGAAAAGGTTTTTAGTAACTGCATAGTTAAACTGAAATGTTCTTGATTTATATAAACTCTACCTAAACTCTAACTCTTTGTTCTCATCAATGCTTGATGCTTCATTTTTAGATAATTTCACATTTCTAAAACTGCAAAAAAAAAAGGATAAAATTTACTCTGTGTTATATTTTGTATCTCAGCTGTTTGATCTGCCCAACTCGACTGATTTTTCTCTTTTGTTGAAGTTATTTAACCTCTGTGTTAGATACAGTTTCACTGATTAGCTGATTCTGCATGTTCAAGGAAACGCTTGCATAAATGATGTAATTTCAGGAAGTGATTTACTCCTCATGTGATTTGCGATTTTGTACCAAAACAGCATATTTTGCTATTTAAAGCCTTTAGATTTACATTAGCTGCTGTCGAGGCGTCTCTTAAAGCTGCGGTACAGTTTTTGTTTTTGCAGATTCAGCATTTTGTCTGTAGTACCCAATCGTCGGATTTCCCAGGCAAGTTTAGAGTTTGAGTTTCACAATTCAACATAGACATGAATTTGATTTGACAGATGAGATTCACACACAAAAAGATGTAACATGATTAAAAACATGATAAAGCCAAATCAGAGTCTTATTAAAATGTAAGATGTGCCATAAAGTTGCTTTTATTTGAATTGAATGTTAAATAGGACCTTTACTGAAAAACACAGTTGGGTTCAACTGCATGTTAAGCTAAATAAATAAGAAATTAACCAAATCCTGGTCTTGTTGCTGAAAATGCAAATGAAACCAAATCTAGACAAAGTTGACATTAACATTTAGGGCATTTTATTCATTCAGTTTTTTATTTTTAAATTTCAAACCTGCAAAACCCTTTTTATGTTTTGCATCGATAATTATTTACAGGTTGCTTGATTTGTTGAAATGTTATGTGTTAATTTATTGTTGAGCAGGTAAAAATGGAATAAAATATTCCCACAAATACTCTCAATTTGACAGTTTTCTAAAACTTGCTCTGTATTCCTACGCAGTCTGAAATATTATTGAATTTGAGCATTTTCTAGGTTTAAATCAGTAAAACAATTTTTATATTTCTTGCCTTTTTCCCCTCCTTTTGTTTTCTAAAGAATATAAATCGTATAAGTCTGCTCAAGCCAGCGGTTTAATCTTTACTGCAAAGCTTTGTTCCACATCATAACTTCATTTTTGTCATCCATTTTAGTGACGATGTGCAAAAATAGCACGATTAAGTGATGCTAATCTATAGCTTTTGTATAATTTTATTAAAATTAGTTGGCTCCCAGTATTACTGCTGTACAATTTGATATTAAAATATTTCTATCTTTCTTGCAGAAACTGCTGGATAATTATTTAATCACCAACTCCAAAAACCCAGAGAGCAAAGTCTTCTATCTAAAGATGAAGGGAGACTACTACAGATACCTGGCAGAAGTTGCCTCTGGAGACAACAAATCGAGTAAGACCACAAAATTTCTTTAATTTCAGTAATCCATTTTATTTTAATCTGCTTCTAAAATGTTATTTACAAAGTTACATAACAGTTAATGGTTTTAATCTTTTTGGTTTGTTTTAGAAACTATTGAAAACTCACAGCAAGCGTACCAGTCTGCGTTTGACATCAGCAAGACTGAGATGGAGCCCACACACCCCATCCGCCTGGGACTGGCCCTCAACTTCTCCGTCTTCTTCTACGAGATCCTGAACTCCCCAGATAAGGCCTGCGAGCTGGCCAAGAAGGTCGGCACGCTTCCCGAACGCCGCCGCCGCCGCCGCCGTCTCTCCGCTACGTCAAATGAAAACTCTTGAACAACCATCTTTTCTTTTGCAGGCGTTTGATGATGCTATTGCAGAGCTGGACCAGCTTCATGAAGAGTCCTACAAGGACAGCACCCTCATCATGCAGCTGCTCAGAGACAACCTGACAGTAAGCTCTGCTTTCAAAGGAACTGCTGTCCTACAGTTTAATTACAATGAGGTGTCTAGAACGGCCAAAAAAAATAGAAATTTAGAGATTAATCTCAGAAATTTTCTAGAAAAAACAAGGAAAATTCTGAGTTTGAAAAGCTGAAAATTGGCTTGTGGAAATTTAGTAATTCTGAGATTAATTGTAGAGAATTTTTAGAAAAAGAAAAGAACATTTCTGAGTTTGAAAAGTAGGAAATTGGGCTTGTGGAAACGTAGTAATTTTGAGATTAATCTCAAAACAATTTCTAGAAAAAACATAAAAATTTCTGAGTTTGGAGAGTCGAACTTTTGCTGGTAGAAGCAAAGAAATTTTGAGATTAATTTAAAAATATATATATTCTAGAAAAAATGCAGAAATTTCTCAGTTTGAAAAGTTGAAAATTTGCTAGTTGAAACTTAGAAATTTTGAGATTAATCTAAAAAGAAGTTCTAGAAAAAACAGAAATTTCTGCGTTTTTGAAAAGCCAAATTTGACTATGTACAGTAACCCCAATATGCCGACACAGGTGTCTTAACCAGGTGCATCTCAATAAATAATTCCAGTAAAAATGGAAAATAATATTTTAGAGAGCCATGTTCCAAGTGTTTTATCTGTTAATTTGGAGACATCCCAAGATAACCCTACGGAAGAGGATTATTCCACTGAAAAAATAAATAAATAAACATTTCAAACTTTTTTTTTCTGATTGTGAAAACTTCACACTGCACCTGAAGTAACTTGGGTTATGAGCCTTCCCAAACTTTGGGACATTGATTAAAAAATAATAATAATAATACTCAACTCAAGGCATAGAGTTGTATTATATCCTGGATATGTCTGTGTGCTAGATTTTTTTTTTCCTTCCACTAAACCTTCCATCAATATGATTGGATACAGAAATTTATTTAACAATTACCATTTTGTGGCCATAATTATAAAAATTAATAAAGATAACGCTTTAATGAGTAGAGAATCTAAATTAGGAGTTTCACCTTTTGAATGGACTGACATTAACTTTTCAATGATATTCCAGTTTATTTTCAGTTATTTGGGACTTATTGGTTAAATAAGTAACACACAGCAGTATCGGCTTTGTATTAAAGTCACATGTGAAGTTTTCCTTCTGGTTTCACTTCCACCTTTTTATTTCCCTGTGCTTTAATTCACTGTTATGTGTCAGTCAGCACTGGTTAGAAAACCGTTTACTGGAAGACCTTTGGTGGGTTGTCTATAACAACACACTGCAGTACCACCAAATCCTACCAAGTATGTTTGGTCTAGTTTCTACTGCAGTTATATTTCCTCTACATACTAAGACAAAACTTGACTTATTTCAACAAAACTAACTTTTGTTACTAACAGGTAACTTTTTAGCAAAATATATGAGCTTGTTTTAAGTCAATAATTCCTTAATATTGATTTTTTTAAAAGTAATAGTTCAACTGGCAGATTTGTTTAATTTTAACAATTTTACTTGTTTTTCCAGTGGAATTTGTACTTTTACATCAATATTAATAAATTATTAGCTTTAAACAAGCTCTTATGAAGCTGAAAAGTTACTCATTAAATTAGTTTTCCTATTTCAAATAAGTTAATTTTCTCATTTCAAGTGTACTAAGAAACTAGACCTAATATACCTGGTAAGATTTTGTGTTTTTGCAGTTCAACAACCCCTGAAATCCTGAAAACACACGATTGCATTTGAAAATTCAAAAATAAAACACTTTCTGTTCTGTTTAGCTTTTTGATCAGATATTTTTTGCATCTCCACAGCTATGGACATCTGATAACGCTCCGGAGGAGGGCAACGCTGGAGAAGGAGAAGCCGGCGAGACGGAGAACTAGAGCATGCATGCCCCAACTGTTGGGAAAACGACAGAAATGATTTTAAAAAAAGTTTATGAATAAATCAACTTTCCTCATTATATGCTCCATAACACTCCACTGCTACATTCCATTGCTGAAAAATAATCTTAAACAACCAGAATAAAGTCTTTCAACAGATCAGATTTGGAGACTTCCTTCCATTCCTGTAGTTTTTCTCTCGGCCTTCTTCCCATCTTGTGCAGGTTCAGCTGTAGAAAAAGTAAATAGGAATCTGATTTAGGAGACCCCGACCCCTGGAAAGTTGAAAACCTGATCATCTCATTGCATCGTTTTGCAGTTTTTCTACCAGATTACGTGGTACTGTTACTTTTGCTCTGGGTTTAATTTGAACTAAATGTAATTTTTTATTCTTCAGGGAAAAGCCGGTGCACTTTCACTTGCTGGCTGAAGATGTTTGAACACAGCCAAGTACTGCCCAGTGGTTTGAACGTTCGCTCCCTGCCAGTTCTGATCCCAGTGATGCGTTCACTGTCGTCTGTTTAGGGTGAACTTATTGATGCCGATTAGTTTGTCAGTGGAGAGAAGCCATTCCTGCTCCTTCACTTCTCTTGAAATTTTACACTGTAATGGGTCAAATTTATTTTAAGCCACTCTACAGAAGTGAGATTTGTTGGTCTGTTTGGTGATGTACCATGTTTTGTTTTGTTTTGTTTTGTTTTTTCTGTTGAGATTTGGACCACTTTTTTGTTTTCTAATGAATTCAGTTGGTAGTCCTTGAACGCCTCATGGAACTGTTGAATCCTGATGCATCCACTATGTTAACATGAATAAAACATTTTATAAGCCACGTCAGTGTTCGTTCTTCATTTATACTTTTGGATTTAGGATTTGTCTTTTATTTAAAAGCACAAAACATCACTGCTTTATTTTTATTTATTTATTTATTTACATATTTTATTGCAGCATTAAAGGACTTTTAAGATGGAATTAATTTTGTTTTTATGTCCTAAATAAACTGCAGAGACAGAATATTAGGTCTACACTAACATTTAAAAAAATAAAATTACAAAAATAGTAATTTTACAACTTTAACTTTTATTTTATATACATATATATATTTAAAAACACGCTTTTGTAGACTTGTTCATTTATTTTAGTTAAGACATTGCTTTTTTTTTGGTCGAATATTACCATTTGGTTTCAGATGCTGTGCAGCTGAAAGTATTTTCGCTCTTTTGTTTTTTGTTTTTTTTTTTGGATGGTTGTCATGATGTGTCACCATGGCAACAAGGAGTTGGAAAAATATGCTTCATGGCTGCAGAGCTGAACCACAGAGTAGAAATAAGGGAGGAAATTCAAACCATTTCTTCCATTAATCATAATGGGGAAAGGATCAAATCCCTGACTCCGGTGTCTCTGCAGCTTTCTAACCATCCAGTCAGACTGACATTTAAGAGGCGGTTGAAGGAGCCAACATTTCTGTATTTTCCATCCATCCATCCATTTTCTTTCGTTTCATCCGGGGTCGGGGTGTTCCAGCTCCTCCGGGGGAATCCCAAGGCGTTCCCAGGCCAGCCGAGACAGAGTCCCTCCAGCGTGTCCTGGGTCTTCCCCGGGGCCTCCTCCCGGTGGGACGTGCCCGGAACACCTCACCAGGGTGGCGTCCAGGAGGCATCCTGACCAGATGCCCCAGCCACCTCAACTGGCTCCTCTCGATGTGAAGGAGCAGCGGCTCTACTCTGAGTCCCTCCCGGATGACTGAGCTTCTCACCCTATCTCTAAGGGAGAGCCCAGCCACCCTGCGGAGAAAACCCATTTCGGCCGCTTGTATCCGCGATCTCGTTCTTTCGGTCATGTCCCAAAGCTCATGACCATAGATGAGGGTGGGAACGTAGATCGACCGGTAAATCAAGAGCTTCGCTTTATGGCTCAGCTCTCCCTTCACCATGACGGACCGGTACAGCGCCCGCTTGACGGCAGACGCTGCGCCAATCCGCCTGTCGATCTCCCGCTCCCTTCTTCCCTCATTTGTGAACAAGATCCCGAGATACTTGAACTCCTCCACTTGGGGCAGGACAAACCCCCTGACCCGGAGAAAGTACTCTACCCTTTTCCGGCTCAAGACCATGGCCTCGGATTTGGAGGCACTGATCCCCATCCCGGCCGCTTCACACTCGGCTGCGAACCGCTCCAGCGAGAGCTGCAGATCACGACCCGATGAAGCCAATAGAACCACATCATCCACAAAAAGCAGAGATGAGATCCTAAAGGTGGGTAATCTGAACTGTCGTTCGGCCCGTAAGCACAAACGACAATCAGGACCCGTCCCCCCTCCCGTAGGCGGAGGGAGGCTACCTTCTCGTTCAGCGGGGTAAACCTGGCGCCGAGATGGGGAGCAACAAGTATGCCCACTCCTGCCCGACGCCTCTCACCCTGGGCAATTCCAGAGTGGAAGTATGTCCAGCCCCTCTCAAGGAGGCTGGTTCCAGAACCAGAGCCATGCGTCGAGGTGAGACCGACTATTTCTAGCCGGAACCTCTCAACCTCACACACCAGCTCCGGCTCCTTCCCCACCAGAGAGGTGACATTTCACGTCCCAAGAGCCAGCTTCTGCAGTCGAGGATCGGACCGCCAGAGCCCCCTCCCTCGGCCGCCACCCATCTCACAATGCACCCGAAACCGTTGGCCCCTCTCACAGGTGGTGGGTCCATGGGAGGGGGGACCCATGTTTCCTCTTCGGGCTGAGCCCGGCCAGGCTCCATGGTAAAAGCCTGGTCACCAGGCGCTCGCCATCGTGCCCCCCCTCCAGGCCTGGCTCCAGAGTGGGGCCCCGGTGACCCACGTTTGGGGGAGGGAACACGAAGTCCAAAGTTGTTTCTCATCATCAGGGTCTTCAGGCCGCGCTTTGTCTGGTCCCTCACCTAGGACCTGTCTGCCTTGGGTGACCCTACCAGGGGCATAAAGCCCCAGACAGCATAGCTCCTAGGATCATTGGGGCACTTAAACCCCTCCACCACGATAAGGTGGCAGCCCAAGGAAAGGTTCCTGTATTTTGTTTAAAAAATAAAAATTATAAAAAATAAAGACAGAAAAATATCTATACTTGCTTTAGTGGCTGTTGATGTTTCAGTGTTAGGTATCCAAAAGCCGTTATCCATGAGTGTCTGAATGTTTTTTATGTTATTTTGGATTTAGAACTATTTAAAGACGATTTGAGTTCATATCAGGTGTATCTCCATAAACACAGATAATGTTTAGACGTTATTCAAAGTAGCTCAGTTTAAAAAGAAATTTCATAGAAAACCTAATTATATAACATGATACAAGAGTTTATTCTCTCTCTCTTTTTTAGTTTTCATTAGCCATCAATCTCAATCGTCAATCCTATTTCCGTGAACAAACTCCTCCCCGCCGCTGCTCGTGATCTCCCGCCGCTTCACTGTCCGGCGAACCGTGAACGAGCGATCCCATTTCTTTCGGGCGGATGTTTTCCACTGAGAGCACTTCCGGATAGCTCCTCTGCTATCCTCACACTCAAACAGAACCAATTTCGACTTGTAAATGTGACATAGCTGCTTCAATATGATGAACGTTGTGTTAGTAGTCTCTTTTGCTTGTTTTTGGGTGAACGGTGTAATAACATCAAGGATTACCTCGGAGGATAATCACGAAAATGAGCGGGAGTTTGGTAAATATAGCAGTGGCTTTAGCTACCGTTAGCTAATTTCAAACCTCGGTTTTAATGGTATTTTAATGGTATCTGTGTTTGTCAGTTATCAAACACAGATAAAACATAATTTTACTATCTTTAATGCCGAGTTCTGAGATGTGTTTTAGATATTAAATCAATCTTTCTGTGGTCAGACCCGGGAGCTCTGTGATACTCTCGCTGCTACCCTATTTATTTCATAGCAGCTGTTTTCTGTTAACACATTCCAGAAACTCTGGACTCCATGCTGTCGGACTACGAGGTGCTGTCTGTGTCAGGCTTCCAGCTGCACTCTGTGAGAAAGAGGGACGTCCACACCCAGTCCAACCTGGAGCGCCTGGTTAGCTTCAGAGCCCTGCAGAGGTACAGGATGGACTCCCTCACACCAACACCTGTCCTCTGTCAGATCAGCAGAAATGTTCCGCTCTTATTTGTAATCGGTGCCTTTAGTTTTTAAGGGTCTAACTATTCCACATGAAGTAGCATTAAAATGATTTCTAAATAAACCCAAACTCACTTCTGCTGGTAGAAAGTACCTGAAACGTTTGATTATTTGTAGCAAAGGATGCATCTGCAGTAAATGGTTTAAAAAGTGAGAAATTCTGGGTGAGTTAAGTCCCTCAGTTTGAATTAGGTTTGCAGCTAAATGTTATTTTAGTAATTAGTTATTCTGACATCAATCGGATAAAAAAAGATTAGCACATTCTGTAGCTTTTTCATTTAACCACTTACTAAACATTATATTGCCTAAAATGCAATAACAACATTACTTTAGTGAACGCTTGATTATTTGTAGCAAAGGATGCATCTGCAGCAAAAACCAGCACTATTTTATAATCTGTTGATTATTTTTTGGATTAATAGCTGCTTAATAAGAGATTTTTTAAATCAGGTTTTGAACTATGTAAAGGTAAATCTGCAACTTGAGGGGTTTTGGATTGAACATATTTACAGACAAATGTGTTGTTTTTTTTAATCTTAAATGCAAAAATATTTTTATATTTTGTGCAGTTTTGGCTTAATTACTGCTCTGAATGTGTTGTTCTTTTAGGAAATGGCCTGTGCCATCAAAGTTGCACAAAAATAATTATAGTTTAATCAACTATAATGAATAGTTATAGTTATTCACTATTAAATGTCCTTTTAAATATTTAATTTTAAAGTTACGGTTTTAGTAGAAATGGTGGGTGGCACTCCTTTTCTGATTCTGACTGCCTGGGATTTTTGCAACTGCTGAATTTGTTTTGCAAAGCAAAGAAAAATAGTTTTTTTCTTTATATAAAACCGTACTAAATTCTGATTACTTTCTTTGTGTCTTTTCATCCACCTGAAGAAACTTTGTCAGTTTCTAAAGGAAGTTATGTAGATTTGAGGGGAAACTTAGCAACAGTTAACATGTCGCATAAGTCATGGTGCATTTGAATAAACATTTGAGGCCTCATATATTTATTTTGTTCTATTTCTCTTTCACTATGGCAATGGCAAAAGAAGAACTCTTCAGGTTTTTAAGTTTTAAGGACAGTATTTTGAGACTGTATCTTTAATCTCACATACACTAAACTTACTACAGTCTTTTTTGTCTTTTTCATTATTATCTTCAGAAATTTCAAGCTTTACTTGACCACAAACACTGACCTCTTTACTGACGACTTTAAAGCCGTGTTCGTTGATAAAAACGGGGAGGAGCAGAAATACAACGTCTCTCTTCAGAACTATTTCACTGGACATGTTGTTGGTGAGTTGATGGAGATGCTGTTAATTAAAATGCACTTTCCCTGCGTGCAGAATTGCCCAGATTAATTCCCGACAGTTAATTTAAAACTAAAATAGTCCATGAGGTATTTCAGATTCACGATTTGCTTTCCAGGAGAGGAAAACTCACATGTGCAGGCACACATTGACGGAGACGAGTTTTCTGCTCATATCCTGATGGATGAAGCAGAATACAACGTAGAGGTATGAAATGTTTCGACTTTTATTAATTAATTTTCATCTGTAGTCACCATCAACCTACTAGCCAGGTTGATGGTAAAAAAATAAAGAAAAACAAGTAACAACTTGTTTTCCTGTAATTTACAGCAAATTACAGGAAATGATTAATAGTAGAACAAAATAGCAAGTCACACCCATGAAAACAAATATTTAAAATATTTGTTAATTCAAAAATTTTCATTTGAAACATGAATGTTAGTCTCAAGACTTTTCTCTGTCTGGTCCAACCTTATGAAATGAAATGAAGAAACAAAGGCTTGTACTATTTCTAAAAATTGATTACAAGCATTAACTGCAGAAGCAGTGGATTTTTTAATATATGTTTTCAGTGAGATTATTACAGATACATTTATTTAAAGTCTATAAGGCAATAAGCCTGAACAGTAGCCTTACATTTTATAGATGTGGTGCGTTATAGTCTTAGTAGCTTTAAATGACATTTTTAGATAAATATGTTGATTATTTCAAGTCTGCAGTCATTTGTTGACATTTATTTGAAGACACAAGGTGAGAATTTGTTATATTTACTTTTTCTTTTAGAAGTGAGAACATCTCTAATTCATTTATTTTCCTTTTTTGTCCTTTGCAGCCCCTTTGGAGGTTCACAAATTCCCCAGTTGACGGCAGATTACTGGTCTACCGATCGCAGGACATCAAGAACCTGAGCCGGATTGCTTCTCCTGAAGTTTGTGGCTACATCCACGCAGAGGCTGACGACCTTTTACCTCATTCTGCCAGGAGACAGGAAGAACACAAACGTCTGGTTCTTGAAAACGGTGAGTTCTGCTGTCCAGTTTGCTCAGATTATGGATTAAAGCTGCTCATGTTAGCGAGTAATTGGTGAAAAGCGATGAAATGCGATAAACTATGAGAACATCCATAAATAAATCAGCCTAATAATCTGTTTAAAATCTTTCTAAAGGACAAAATGATTTAATTTCAGCTTTAAGTGGAAGTAGATTACTGTATATTTATCAGATTAAGATTAATTTAGCAGCAGTCTAAAGTACTATGCGATTAGGAATTCAGAGTTTAATTATTAAAATTAAATGTATTAAACTGTCTATTCACTAATTCTCTAAAAAGTTCTTCTATTTCTGGAAGATGACATTTTATGAATAAAAACATTTCAAATAAATAAATAAAACCAACTTTTAAGAATTGTCCAACCAGTTATGAAAAACTTTAATTGAAACTGGGGAACCATCGTCTTCAGGAATCATCTAGAGTTTTGGTAAAATCAAATTGAAGAATTATGACAGTTCACTGCAAAAAACACCAAATCTTACCAAGTATTTTTGACTAGTTTATTGTGCAAATATCTTAGTTTAGCCTTGTTTCAAGTGTAACTTACAGGTAATTTCTTTCATCAAGATTAGGCCTGTCACAATACGCAACAAATAAATTAATTACATGATCAAATAAAATGAGATCAATAATTTCCATTTGCATGATTTATCATTTCTCTCTTTTCTCTGGCGCTTTGGTCTCAATTAAACCCTTTTTAAGAACAAATTTATTTGCAGAGACTTTATAATTCATTTTATTTCTTTTCTGTTTTTAACTAATTGTATTTGTTTCTGTTTATTTATTTTACATATTTAAGTTCCTTCCAGTTCATGTGTTAAATGTTTATAAGGATTTAACATAGAGATCCAGTATTAATATCTGTATCGGTCCCGATATTGATCAAAATTCTAGATCGGGTATCAGTGACAACGTGCCTAATCCATAAAGGCAGATCTACTCAGTTTAATTCTATACGTTGTTTTCTGAGTCCTTCATTATTTATTTTACATTATGTTTAAAATTCATAATTACACTTTCTGAACCATTTGAAAGAAGTTGCAGTTTATTTTACATGTTTGTCAGTTTCAGTTTCTTCATTATTTGTTTTTCATTGGCTGTTTAACTCCTAATCGCACTGACTCAACAAATCAAAGCTGTTTTTACATGTTTGATCAAGCTTGTGAAGTTATTGGTGGATTTAAGCGTGACGTCCTGGTGCAGGGTTATCAGATAAATTTGTAATTCAGTACATTTATGTCTGTGTTTACAAAAAAAGTGTTTTAAGTCAATTCAGCAATGTTTTTCTGTATTGGATCGTATCGGCCGATAATAAATCTTATTATCGGTGTTGGTATTGGAAGTGAAAAAGTAAATCAGTGCATCCCTAATTTAAAGTTTATTGATCTTTGAGAATGTTTTTTTGCATTATTATTTCATTACCAATGTATTACTTGAAAATAGTCAGAAAGCAACAATATTATAATTTATCGCAGTAGCTTATAGTCTTGCAAGATTTCTTATTCTGCAGCTTGTTTTAAGTCAATAATTCTTAAATATAAATAAAAAGTGCCACTTATAACATGGAAAAATGTCTTGATATAAATCACCATCATCACAAAAGATCTTTGTGAAAACTTAATGCAGCAGACGATGGAAATAAATCTTGTTACATTGCAGAAGCTGATTGAAAGGAATGCTGTAATCAAAGCTAAAGGCGGTCCAACAAAATATTCACGTTTTGTTTAAAGGTTCCAGTAAGAAGTGGTACGCTTCTGCTTCAGAGGAGTAGTTATTATGTAAGGATCACATGACGGTGTGTTTATGTATCAGAGGAGATGTAAACCAATCCACTGTAATCTGGTAGAAAATCGCCCACAGAGGAGCTGAGCTGAGGTGAGGGTTCGTGTGGAGGAAGCATTAAGATTCATAAGGACGCCGCAGAGTGAGTTAGCTCTGGTCTCCCACAGCTCGCTGGCTGCGGAGGCCGGAGCTGGTCGCTCCCACTCGTCTGAATAATGTGGAGGCAGGTGTGTGATGTAACGCTCAGAATGGAGTCCTTTTGTTCCTCTGCTGTTCGAGGAGCTTTCGTTGCGCCTCAAAGCATTTTTCTATTTAAAACAAAAGCTTCAATGCAGAATAAGGTTGGCTAAATGTGACAAAGTTGTTATTTTATCTGATGATTATAATAAATCTGTTGGTTGTCACATTGCTTGATGATAATGTGACACTATTTTCACATATTTAAAGTCATTTTATTGTTATGTGAGCCTATTTATTCAATTCATACACTGTAAAAACACAGAATCTTACTACCTAATTTTGGTCTAGTTTCTAGTGAAAATATCTTAGTGCACTTGAAATAAAATAAAATTAACTTACAAATAACTTTTTAGCAAGATATAGAGGATTGATTTAAGTAAACAATTACCTAATGTTGATAAAAACCTACTTGTTTAATTTTTTTTGGGATCAATAAATTATTTTTGAATTTGAATTTAATTAGAATTTGTTCAATTTCATTTATAACAAGACATTTTTCTTATGTTATAAGTGAATTTATCTCCTTTTTCATCAATACTGAGAAATTAATTACTTACAACAAGGCTTTAAATTTGCTCAACAGTTCTTTTTAAAGTTATTTTTGTCTTATTTCAAGTGGACTAAAATATCTGCACTAGAAACTAGACTGAAAATATTTGGTAATATTTTGTGTTTTTGCAGTAAAAATACCTCATTTATCACAGTTCATCAGAGTTTTTCTTCTTCTTTGTTGTATATGCTGATGGCTTTTGGCTGTAGCAGTCAGTGTCACAGCCGCTCTGATGGAAGCTTCTGACTGTCCTCCCTGCTTTTTCTTGCAGAGCACCAGCACAGAGTGAAACGAGAAGATCACGACCACAGGAAGAACACCTGCCCGCTGCTGCTGGTAGCAGATTACCGCTTCTTCGAACACATGGGCCGCGGCCAAGAAAGCACCACCGTCAACTACCTGGTGGGACATCCTCAATTATTCTGCTTTTTATTTCCCCTAATCTGCAGGAAAACATTATATTTGGTATTTATCAGTCCCTACAGGAAGCTACAATCTCAATTTTCTTTTTTTTTTTGTAATTTGTATCTTTATTAACTTAAATTAACGTTTAAAAACAAAATGGCTTCGTGGAAAACTGGTCATCTTCCAGCGTGTTTGGTTTGAGAGAGTAAACCATTTTTCGAAGGCGTGCATTGTATAGTGGCGGTTTTTGATGTGGACTGTTGCCCAGGGCGACATCAGAAAGGGACGGCCAAGAACTAGAAAATAAAATATAGATTTTATGGTAGTTGTATCCTGAACAAATTTGCTTCTATTTGTAAGCATGTCTAGTGGATTATTGGGGCCTGCCATGCAAAGCAATGGCAGGAACCTATTACTATTGTCGGAGAGAAGCGTCTCTTTAATATTCTTCTTCTTTATTTTTCTTCCGTCACCGTTAATGCGGCTCATACCGCTGGGTGCACACCTACAAATGAGGTATCAAAACGTGCAGAAAATTCACGCCATTGGAGCTATTATTTTTGGTGGGATTTGGGCTTAACGTGTCGACATAATTCGCAAAAAACTGCGAAAAAAACCCCATTATAAGTCAATGGGAAAAATCCTGGAAATACCCTATTTTTGAGGATTTGCTGTGTCGTCACAAATTCACCTAGAAATGCCATTAAAATTTCATTTTGTAGATACGTCTGTGATCTCTTCGAAAGTGAAGACGGCTCGTCGATACCAGTTACGGTTTGTCCACAATTTGCCTCTAAGCGACCCAAAGTTTCTCATTTTTCCTAAAGTTAGAGTGCGTCTCTGGCTGCTTAGAGTGAGAGATGAAGACAACTTTTTCAACCCAAATCATTTTTGAAATCGCCATCACGCCCACAAATATCGCACGATTAGTATCAAAATCGGTCCTCACATTGATACGCCTGTCTGCTCCGGTAAAATGTTTTCGAAATTTATCTAGACCGTACGGTTTTCTGTCACGGTGCTTCAGAGCAAAGTCATGCGACAGGATTTTCTGAGGCTCTCAGGCTGTTTCACTAACACTTCACACCTTGGTGTGAAACTTATTTAACATAGCAACGGATCTCAAGAGGCTATTGGCTGCTGATTTGGACTACAAATACGCATCATTGTAGTTCTATCTATCCTCAGTTGAAACAGATCAGGACTGAGAACTGGCCTTTAGAACTACGTGCTGCTATGGGCTGTATATAACTGATTTAACTCAGTAACTGTTACACATGGGATTAGTTTGGAACTTTAAAATTAAGCATATTGAAAATTTCAAAATAAAAGCCGAAATGAAGCATACTGAAAATTTCAAAATAAAAGCCTTGAATATTTTTACATCATGTAATTGCTGTTTTTGGCTTTGTATGACTTTTTCATCCAAAGCACTGTTACACATGGGATTAGTTTGGAACTTTAAAATGAAGCTTATCAAAAATTTCACAATAAAAGCCTTGAATATTTTTACATCATGTAATTGCTCTTTTTGGCTTTATTTGACTTTTTCATCCAAAGCACTGTTACACATGGTATTAGTTTGGCCCTTTGAAATGAAGCTTAACAAAAATTTCAAAATAAAAGCCTTGAATATTTTTACATCAGAAAATTGCTCTTTTGAGCTTTATATAACTGATTTAACCCAGCAATTGTTACACATGGGATTAGTGTGGCAATTTAAAATTAAGCTTGATGAAAATTTCAAAATAAAAGCCTTGAATATTTTTACATCAGGTAATTGCTGTTTTTGGCTTTATTTCACTTTTTCATCCAAAGCACTGTTACACATGGTATTAGTTTGGCCCTTTGAAATGAAGCTTAACAAAAATTTCAAAATAATAGCCTTGAATATTTTTACATCATGTAATTGCTCTTTTTGGCTTTATTTGACTTTTTCATCCAAAGCACTGTTACACATGGTATTAGTTTGGCCCTTTGAAATGAAGCATACTGAAAATTTCAAAATAAAAGCCTTGAATATTTTTACATCATGTAATTGCTGTTTTTGGCTTTGTATGACTTTTTCATCCAAAGCACTGTTACACATGGGATTAGTTTGGAACTTTAAAATGAAGCTTATCAAAAATTTCACAATAAAAGCCTTGAATATTTTTACATCATGTAATTGCTCTTTTTGGCTTTATTTGACTTTTTCATCCAAAGCACTGTTACACATGGTATTAGTTTGGCCCTTTGAAATGAAGCTTAACAAAAATTTCAAAATAAAAGCCTTGAATATTTTTACATCAGAAAATTGCTCTTTTGAGCTTTATATAACTGATTTAACCCAGCAATTGTTACACATGGGATTAGTGTGGCAATTTAAAATTAAGCTTGATGAAAATTTCAAAATAAAAGCCTTGAATATTTTTACATCAGGTAATTGCTGTTTTTGGCTTTATTTCACTTTTTCATCCAAAGCACTGTTACACATGGTATTAGTTTGGCCCTTTGAAATGAAGCTTAACAAAAATTTCAAAATAATAGCCTTGAATATTTTTACATCATGTAATTGCTCTTTTTGGCTTTATTTGACTTTTTCATCCAAAGCACTGTTACACATGGTATTAGTTTGGCCCTTTGAAATGAAGCATACTGAAAATTTCAAAATAAAAGCCTTGAATATTTTTACATCATGTAATTGCTGTTTTTGGCTTTGTATGACTTTTTCATCCAAAGCACTGTTACACATGGGATTAGTTTGGAACTTTAAAATGAAGCTTATCAAAAATTTCACAATAAAAGCCTTGAATATTTTTACATCATGTAATTGCTCTTTTTGGCTTTATTTGACTTTTTCATCCAAAGCACTGTTACACATGGTATTAGTTTGGCCCTTTGAAATGAAGCTTAACAAAAATTTCAAAATAAAAGCCTTGAATATTTTTACATCAGAAAATTGCTCTTTTGAGCTTTATATAACTGATTTAACCCAGCAATTGTTACACATGGGATTAGTGTGGCAATTTAAAATTAAGCTTGATGAAAATTTCAAAATAAAAGCCTTGAATATTTTTACATCAGGTAATTGCTGTTTTTGGCTTTATTTCACTTTTTCATCCAAAGCACTGTTACACATGGTATTAGTTTGGCCCTTTGAAATGAAGCTTAACAAAAATTTCAAAATAATAGCCTTGAATATTTTTACATCATGTAATTGCTCTTTTTGGCTTTATTTGACTTTTTCATCCAAAGCACTGTTACACATGGTATTAGTTTGGCCCTTTGAAATGAAGCATACTGAAAATTTCAAAATAAAAGCCTTGAATATTTTTACATCATGTAATTGCTGTTTTTGGCTTTGTATGACTTTTTCATCCAAAGCACTGTTACACATGGGATTAGTTTGGAACTTTAAAATGAAGCTTATCAAAAATTTCACAATAAAAGCCTTGAATATTTTTACATCATGTAATTGCTCTTTTTGGCTTTATTTGACTTTTTCATCCAAAGCACTGTTACACATGGTATTAGTTTGGCCCTTTGAAATGAAGCTTAACAAAAATTTCAAAATAAAAGCCTTGAATATTTTTACATCAGAAAATTGCTCTTTTGAGCTTTATATAACTGATTTAACCCAGCAATTGTTACACATGGGATTAGTGTGGCAATTTAAAATTAAGCTTGATGAAAATTTCAAAATAAAAGCCTTGAATATTTTTACATCAGGTAATTGCTGTTTTTGGCTTTATTTCACTTTTTCATCCAAAGCACTGTTACACATGGTATTAGTTTGGCCCTTTGAAATGAAGCTTAACAAAAATTTCAAAATAATAGCCTTGAATATTTTTACATCATGTAATTGCTCTTTTTGGCTTTATTTGACTTTTTCATCCAAAGCACTGTTACACATGGTATTAGTTTGGCCCTTTGAAATGAAGCATACTGAAAATTTCAAAATAAAAGCCTTGAATATTTTTACATCAACTACTTGCGTTTTCAGCATTATATAACTGATTTAACCCAATGACTATTACACATGGGATTAAAATAGACTGTTTTGCATGAGCAGCAGATAGATCCTCTATTGCACATGTGTCAAACTCAAGGCCCGCGGGCCACATGTGGCCCGCTACGTCATTTTATGTGGCCCTCTCCCCCCTACCACCGTTTTACAGCCCCATTGATTGACTTAAAATAGGTTTTGAGCACGAATTGACTGCAAACTACATATCCCATAATGCCTTCCGATTCTTACCAACCAACATTACGGCTTCTCGCCACTAGAGTGCAGCAGAGTCACCTCAAGCTGATTATTAATTTTCCCAGCGAATAAAACTGAAACATCGACAAGCTAAGAAGCTAAAGAGCGAAGTCCCGTGATGTTTCAATCGAGGACTTTTACCGTCTCCTGCCCCCTGATTTGATGCCACAGCTTCGACTCCATGCAGCTCGTGTTTTGTCCACGTTTGGAAGCACCTATCTGTGCGAACAGATGTTTTCAATAATGACTTTAAACAAGACCAAGCACAGATCGCGCATTACTGACGAAAACCTACACGCCGTTTTGCGGATTGCCACAGAATAGAATTAAAACCAGACATCGACGAACTGACCAGGGGAAAACGGTGCCTGACATCCGGCCAGAAAACATTGGTAAGCACAAACAAACTACATTTAAATAGAATGAATGTAAAACCAAAACTCAGTATACTGGAATATGCATATAGTTTATTGATTTTGCTTGTGTTTTGTGTTTATTTACAGAACACAACACAATGAGGATGTGTGTGAGTTGGTGACAGGGTGAAGAGGGATCAGCGTTGTGTTCAAGGACAGGCAACGTCACCTCATTGTTTTGTTCTTATGTGAAATGCATGTTCGTTGCGTAATAAATAACGAAAAAGTTTTGTGAATGAAGTTGAGAGTTAATATCAAAACTTGTTTTTTATTATTTGTCTGCTTATCTTCAAAGCAGACAAAGAATAATTTTCCCAGCGAATAAAACTGAAACATCGACAAGCTAACGAGCTAAAGAGCGTAGTTTAGCTGAGCAGTTTAAAAATACTGAGCATATTTTTAAACTGCTCAGTTTAAAAATACTGTAATTTTTAAACTGAGCAGTAATTTTACATCCATGCAAACTCAAATGTAATATTTAAAACTTGAATACATAAAATCAGTTATTTAACAATATGAGGTGTTGTTTAAAAATAAAAAAGATAGCAATTTCTTTTTATTGCAGAGACATTAGATTCTTAAATTTATGGTATTCTTTAAATGTTGTAATTTTGGTTCATTGTAAACTTTACCTGTAAAAAGTTTGTAGAAATCTTTAACATAAGGTCAATATATATTTTTAAACTGTGATATGTTTTGTGTGTGTGCGTTATTGAAAATTTATATTTGTGACAATCATTAGGTAAATGCTAATGAACTGCCTTCCTGCAGTTTATGAGCATTGAACTGTTACTAAACAGTTCAATGCAAGGTTCATTAGCGTTAGCATTTTAGCTTCAATAAGCTATTAGCTATTTATTTTACTTTTTAGCAATGTTTAGTATACTGAATGGAGTAAATCAATTACAGAAAATATCCTAGTGATTTCCCACATACTGATGAAAGCAATGACGCTAACATTAGCGTTTCTGCTGATTTTAGCTGATATACTTACTTTATAATACTGAATGGTGCACGTCCGCCTCACTTAACGTTCTTGCGATTCTCCGCGTGCCAATGATTACGTTGCGGCGTTCTTTAGCGTCGACGCCGATTTGTGGCGTGACGACGCCGGGCCCAGACCCACGGGCGCGCCTCGGCAGGCCCCGGCTAAATTTCTTCCGAAATTTTCTAGTATTTCCCTCAGTTATTCTAATTACCTGTTTTCTGCTACAAAAAAGAAAATCTGATAATTGCTTGCATTTTCATTGGTTGGAGTGCAGCAGAAGGACGGAGTTGCTCAAGGAAAGAACCTGCACAACCTCGTGCATTTTTATATTTCAAGCTAACAAAGTTAGGCATTAATCGTGATTAATCTGATTTACCTTTTTTAATCAATTGATGGCACTAATTTCTACTTGAAATATCTTTTTTTTCGGGGAACAATATGTGCAGCAATTTTGACTTTTTTGTAAGATTTTTGAAAAATCTGTAATTTTAGGTGGCAACAATCCCAAAAAAAAACAACCATGTTTCAACATCCTGGAGGGAATGATTTATGTCCTGATCAGTGCGTTTTGTTATTTTTGTGTCCCAGATTGAGCTGATGGATCGAGTTGATGACATTTATAGAAACACAACCTGGAATAAGGAGTTTACAGGCTACGGAGTCCAGATCCAGCAGGTATGAAGCTCAGTTTGTTTTTTTTTCCACCGTGCATCACTATCGCTTTTAACGCTTGTTGTCTCAGCTGCATAATATCTTCGTTTTATGCAGCATCACTCCCGGAAACCCGGCTCAGAATTAAAAGGCTGTTTAGTGTGTGAACAGCAATTTCAGGAGGAGCTCTGAGCTTTTAATGCACCCCTGAGGGGCAGATTAATTTGCTCTGTGAATGAATAGAAACTCTGTTTTGTTACTGTAAGTCTGGCGCGTTCTCATAGTAGAATTGTCTTTTTTGTATTTTGACTCGTAGATGTGAAGAACCGCAGTCTAACCCAGAATATGTCACTGAATGAATGGATTCTTTGTCCGTTTTAATCTTGTTTTCTGTGTTGCCATAGTTCTCTGGTAGGTTATTTCTGGGAATCCACTGGATGATGTGATGGAAGAAACATTTTAGAGAGAAGGATATATGGCATCAGTTCTGATTAGCAATCCTGAATTATGTGTTTGTTAGCTATAACTGCATCTGTCCTCATAAAAAGTCTAATCTTTTAAAGATTGTTCTGATTCACAAATTATTTTCTCCTTATTACAGTTTCATTACACATTTAATGAAGCCAGGATGTTATTTAGCACCAATCAAAATTGATTACACTTAGTCAAAACAAACAGGAATATAATTGAGAATTTAACTATCGAAAGCCTGATAAAAGAAATTTAATATGTAACAAAAATAATGTTTGTCAGCCAGTTATATTTTACATTTAAAAATGTTCAATTACAGTAGACCTTATAGCCAATTAGTTATTTTTAATTAATTAATTTATAAATGTAGAACAGTTTTTATTTTGGCATCTGATGTAATATTCTAATGGTAAATGTTTGTTTTTCATCTGCTGAAAGAAGAAAATCATCCAAATTAACAGAAATAAAAGCATAAAAGCATAACACTGTGTGTAATTCATCTAAATAATGGTGACTTAAACAAACTCCAATAAGATTACCTGAATATAACTTTGCGCTACATTTTCTAAGTTGTTCTTACTTGTTTGGTTTGTGTTGCCAGATCATCATTAATAAAGATCCAACGCAGCCGCCCCCCAACGCCGGTTCTGGATGGGTCCATTATAACATGAAGAACAGCCCTGTGAAGGACCAGGATGTCTGGGACGTGAAGAAGCTTCTGGAGGTGGGAACCAAACGCGCTCCATCGACATATATCGATAACTTTGGATCGCATTTAAAATGTGAAATCTAAAAAACGTTAATTGTGATTATTGAAGTTATCCCATCTTGTAGCAGGTTATGACTGAAACTATTTATCAAATTAATCGTGATTAATCATTTATTGAAATAATTGTCAACTAATTTTGGTAAATATTTGACTTGCAGAATGATTCAAGTTCAGTAAAAACAACGAGGCTAAATGTGAATTAAATGTTACTGTACAATTGTTAAAACCAAAGAATTGCTGAGAGTAGGGCTGAAACAATTAATCAGATTAATCGATTAATCGATTATTGAAATAATTGTCAACTAATTTAGTAGCTGATTAATCATTAACTGAACTAAACAGACTCAAAAAAGATTATTTGCGGAAAGAACAACAAAGTCGGAGCAGTAATTAATCCAAAACTAAAAAAAAAATCATTTTAAGATAGGAAATCAAATTTTTAAAAACATTTTTGTAAATCAAAAAAATTATCTGCAGATTAGCCATTCGCAGAAATCGAGCAGAAAGAGCTTACATTTTCACATAGATTTTTAGTTGGAAGCATTTTTTAGCTGCAGATGCATCTTTTGCTACAAATGATCAAGTTAACACTGAAGAAATGCAAGGCAACAAAATGCTTATTTTATTATTTTTAAAAAAGAAATTCAATAATTTATTTGCATTTTTTGTGTGTATTTCTAATATTGTATAAAATAAGCTGCAGCTAAATGAAAAGTCTGCAGAATGTGGCCATTTTTATTTGTCCAGTTAATTGATTATCGCTATAATTTTATAGAAAACAATTGACTATTGAGGGACATTTCAAAAAATGATTATAAAACTGGAATGTCTTCCTCTTATGATTCACTATCCTTGCGTCCAACAGCAATTCAGCTCAGATATCGCCGATGCCGCCTCCAAAGTGTGTCTGGCTCACCTGTTCACCTACCAGGATTTCGACAAGGGGACGCTGGGCCTGGCCTACGTCGCCCCTCCCAGAGCTCATCCCCTCGGTGGCATCTGCTCAGAAGGCAAGTCGGTTCCGTTTCACATTTACATCTTGAGTGACAAAGTTGGTGTTGATCCTGAGACATTTCTTTGGTTTTTGTTACGCTTTTAGCTTACTACCCATCTCACACCACCAAGAAACCCAGTTACCTCAACACAGGCCTGACCAGCACCAAGAACTATGGCAAAACTATTCTCACAAAGGTCTGTTATGCTTTTCTGCTGACTTTTGTTTGTTTGTTTTAAACTTCTATAATTTGAATTTAAAAATTTTTTTGGGCTGCGGAAAGTTTTTTTGTTTTAGGTTCTAGTGGAAATATCTACGTACACCTGAAATAAGGCAAAACTAACCCACAAGTAACTTCAGCAAAATATAAGAGCTTGTTTTCAGTCAGTAATTCCTTAACATTGATGGAAAAAGTACTTATTCCACTGGTAGATTGTTTTACTTATAACATCGAAAAAATATAGTGTAATACGTTAAATAATCTACCAGGAAAACTATAATTTTTTCATCCGAATTAAAGAATTATTTATTTAAAACAAACTCTTTTCTCTTGCTAAAATGTTACTTCTAAGTTAGTTTTCTCTTATTTCAAGTGTACTAATATATTTGCACTAAAGCTAAAGAAAATACTTGGTAAGATAATGTGTTTTTTCAGTGTAAATTTTCTAATTAACAAAAAGAAGCCGCATTTTCATTTGAGTCACATTCCTGACTTTAAACCACCTAAGAGGTGAAAATCTGCCAGTAGAAATATTTTTATTTCCTCCGTATTAAGGAATTGTTGACGTAAAACAAGCTCCTAGGTCTTCCTAAAAAAGTTACTTGTAAGTTAGTTTTGTCTTATTTCAAGTATATTAAGATGCTTGCTCTAAAAGCTAAGCAAAAACACACAGTAAGATAATGTGCTTTTGCAGTGTAGATTTTCAAATCATAAAATATTAGCAGCATTTTAATTTATTTCATTTTTAACCACATGTTTTCCTCCACTGACGGCCTGATTGCTCTGCAGGAAGCGGACCTGGTGACCACTCATGAGCTGGGCCATAACTTCGGAGCAGAACACGACCCCGACAACAACGACTGCGCTCCCAGCGACGAGAAAGGCGGCAAGTTTGTCATGTACCCCATAGCTGTCAGCGGAGATCATGACAACAACAAGGTACATCACAGCTCTGTAATCCCACAAGCTATCAACTCAGAGAGACTGAATACATCTTTATCCTAATAAATGTGCTCCACTTTTATTTTAAATCCTATTGTGTTGTGAAAAAGTTGTAGGAGTATAAACACTTCTGCTAGCCACTGCGTGTCCGAGTCCATTTCACTGGTTTAAATTTCTTTCAAAACGTTTCAAAAAGCTAGACTGCTGAGTCGTGTTTGTTCCTGTGAAATATGACACATAGAAATGTTAACAGCCTCCTCCACTACTGGCCTCCACAGCACTTCGCAGGCAGAATCACGTTTCCTGACGGTCGCCTGCTATCTGATAACCCTGCACAAGCTGAGGGTTTTGGTGTCGACTTCAAATTCTTCTGTGTTTTCTTCTGAAACGTTTCAAGAAAGACGAAAGACTGGATTAGCCTGTGGAGACTCTGATGTATCAGTTTCAAGTCAGGACGTGCCTGAACTGTTGCAGAGACATTAATGGACGGATGGAAACAGTAGTAGAAATTATCAAACGTTTTAGCAGGGTGGCACATTTTTCAGAAGTTTTAATTAAACGTATGGGCTGATTTTTGGTGAAAGTAGCATAATGATGAAGAACGAGAGCAACCTTCTCTGATTTTGTTAGTTTAAGAGCGGCTTCTCTGTTTCCTGTTTTGTGGGGCCTGCCTCTTTTTGAATCAAACTCAAAGCAGAGTTCAAGCCGTGGGTGGAGATAAGAATTATTCTATAAGTTGAGTTTGTGGCATTTGACAATCTGAGACACTCCATAATTAACATCAGTAATAAAAAAAAAATACTAATAGAGAGCAACAAAAAATCAATTTGATTTAACAAATTTTATCATTAGTTCACAAAGACGTACAGGATGTTGATTGAGCGCTAAGACCCGCCTCCTGGCTCTGGTTGGTTGTTTTTGACCGGGAGCTGTGCATTTTTCCAGACTGCAATAGTAGCACCAGGAAGAGGTGGAGGAGCTCGATTTATTTGTAATTTTTTTCACAGATTATCTGTCTCATTCCAGCCTGTCACAACATGGTGACAGTTTTAATAAATATGAAAAAAACATATTTTTGTAAAAGTTACATACTGCAGCTTTAAGTTTAGACCTAATGTTTTTTAAATCAGTCCCTGAGCATAAACATCAACAGGAAATGTAGCAAAATTACAGGGGAATGTCAGAAAATTGTTTAAACATACATTGTTTTTGTCAATTTAATAACCGCTTTACTATATTTGCACAAATAAAACATTAAATTGTAGCTTTAAATTTGACTTGTTGTCTCTTCCTTCCCCTAAGCGTTTCTCCAGATGCAGCAGAGACTCGGTGGCAAAGACGTTGAGCCTGAAGGCTTCGAAATGCTTCAAGGAGAGGAACAGTAAAGTTTGTGGGAACTCCAGAGTGGAGGAAGGAGAAGACTGTGATCCTGGGCTCCTACATCTCATCAATGACAGCTGTTGCACTCCAGATTGCAAGTTCAAACCTGGTGCTATTTGCAGGTAAGTTATCATAAAAGTTTAATCTTCAGAAGAGCCTGTGGCAGTGGGATAAACTTTGTGTCTCCACAGCGACAGAAACAGCCCCTGCTGCAGGAAATGCCGGTATGAGGCAGCAAGAACAAAGTGCCAGGAGCCCATCAGTGCCACCTGTAAAGGGATGTCTTTCTGCACAGGTGATCGCCTCCTGCTGGTCTCACCGTGGAACTGCAGCATTCACATCCCAGTTGTGGTACAATATTTTGTGTAAAATTATGTTTATTAACCATTTCCTTCTTTTCACAGGTAACAGCAGCGATTGTCCGCCGCCTGAAAATGCTCCTGACAACACGGTGTGTGTGGACAAAGGCCGCTGTCGCAACGGAGAGTGTAACCCGTTTTGCGAGGCGGAGCAGAAACTACAGTCATGCGCCTGCAACGGTAAATGTTTGATTTGAGTTCAGTAAAAACACGGTGGCTAAAAATGTGAGTTAAATGTTACTCTACCATTATTATTATTAATAATTAATAATTAATTCTTCATTAATAGTCATTATACCCAAGTCTGAGTAACTTAAATCAAATTTTCTCTGCTCTCATTTATAGATTATATTTAGATTAACATATTTGCATCTGTTTGCTTGTTTATTTGTTTACTTGTTTATATTAATTATTTGTTGCTCATCTGTGTAGTTGTTAAGCTTTGATGAGGCTAAACTCTTCACTCTGATTGTTTTTGTTGTGTTTGTTGTGCTGAGAAAGTTTAAATGATCTTTTTTGGATGTTTTTCTCTTGCAGAGACGAGTGATTCCTGCAAGGTGTGCTGCAAGAAAGACGGGATCTGCTCGCCGTTCACGCAGAAAAACGGCACTTTCCTTTTCCTTCGCAAAGGCAAACCCTGCACTGTGGGCTTCTGTGACGGGAACGTGAGTGGGAAAATCTGCATGTTAGCTAGCTGCTTGGACAAGTCTTATGCTCATCTGTAGGGCTGCAACTAACTTTTGTTTTAGTAATAAATTAATTTATCGATTATTCTTACAATTAATCAGATAAAAAAGATTATTAGCTGCTAATATTTTTATACAATATTAGAAAAAAGCAAATAAAACAAATAATGAAATTCCTTTTTAAATAAGAAAATTGTTTTTTGCACAATATGCAATAATGTTGCATTTCTTGATCGTTTTCAGCAAAGATTTATGTGCAGCAAAAAAATAAAAAATACTTCTAACAGCTGTGTAGTGCTGATCTATTGATTGTTTTTTTTGAGTTAAACATTTAATAATTGAATAGCAAAAGGCTCTTAGGAGATTTTTTCTACAGAATTTAAACCAGGTGAAGCTGAAACTGCTGCTTGAGGAGTTCTGGATACAATATATTTACAGATAAATATATGTTTTTAAATCTTAAATTCAAAACGTATATATTTTTTGTGCAGTTTTGGTTTAAGTACTGCTCCGGCTATGTTGTTCTTTCAGCTAATAGATTTTTTTGTGGTCTGTACGCTCCAGTTAACGATTAAACTATTACTAAATTAGTTGACGATTATTTCAATAATTGATTAATCAATTAACTTTTTTGTTTAGTTTTTCTATCATATCCTAAAGCAAAAAATAATTTAATTAATTGTTTTTGCATAATCACACACGATTAATTGTGACTAATCACATTTTATTTTGATTAAGCTATTACTAAATTAGCTGATGATTTTTTCAATAATTGATTAATCATTATTGAAATATTCATGATTAATTGCGATTAATCGTTTTTGCATAATCAGGCACAATTAATCAATTATTGATTAATCATGATAATTGATTATGATTAATCAATTACTGAAATATTCATCAACTGATTTAGTAATCATTTTATCGTGATTAATCATGATTAATCGCGGTTAAGTGTGATAAATTATTACTAAATTAGTTGACACATTGTTTCTATAATTGATTAATCGTGATTAATCATGCTTAATTGTGTGTGATTGTGATTAATCATGTCCATACAGCTGTCACGATTAATCATGATTAATCTGATTAATCGTTTTAGTCTTACTGATTTTGTTGAAAATCTCTTCATCTTCTTTTTTTTGTTTTTCCAACATGTCCTAAAGGAAAAATTATTTTAATATCAGATTAGCTTTATCTTTATTTAACTGATTTCATTCTTTGATCAAACAGGGCAAATGCATGAAGCAGGTGCAGGATGTAATAGAGAGATTGTGGGATTTCATTGACAAGCTGGACATCAACACGTTTGGTAAGCCGGTCATAAGATCACAATGACAATATTTCCACTAGCGAGTTAATCAAGTTTTACGTCGTTGAGTATTTTAACTATCCTTTTGTTTTTATCGATCAGGGAAGTTCTTGGCTGATAACATCGTGGGGTCAGTCATTGTGTTTTCCCTCGTTTTCTGGATTCCTCTCAGCATCCTGGTTCACTGTGTGGTAAGAAACTTTTAATCTGAATTAAATGTGAATCCTTTGTTCCAGCCATTGAAATCACCGTTTGTCTCACCTTGTTTTTTGTTTCTCTCTGAAGGACAAACGGCTTGATCAGCAGTTTGAAGAAAACGCAAAGATTTACTTTGCTCCCAGCGTAAGCTCCTTATCTTTTTAATGATTGTTTGCATTCTTGTGCACTCGCCTTGTTGCCACACTAACCAAAACTAATCAAAGTCAAAAATGCCTTTTCAAACCCCGACTTCTTTACTAAGCAAGGAAAGAGTGCATGCGCCTGTTGAGAAATCGGTTCTTTAAAGTTTTGCTTTTAATTCGTTTATTTGAAGAAGCTAAAAAATATGAGTGGATTTTGTGAGCTTTTAATAGTTGAGCCCCTTTCACACCAGATTAACACCAAATTACGACGCTCTTTTCAGATTTTTGGCAATGTTTTTGTACAATTCTTGCATGTAGGCAGATTATTGTGGTTTATTATTATGATTGAGAAGTATATTCATTCTGAATTTGAATATATTTAAAGGGACAGTGCATATTAATAAACATGAATGCATTAAAACAACAATGTAAATATGCCAGATTTAGCCTCAAAGGTTAACTTTTATCTTTACTTCCTGGGCAGGTTGATGCACATAACATATCATTTAAAACAAATTATAAGAAATGATTAACAGTTGTGCATGTTAACAAATTAAAATGATAGTGCAGGATAGTTTGTTTAGCTGTAAAGAAAACCTGCATGGACAAGTCTGCATGCTGGGGATTGTTGATAAAATTATTCACAGCAAGGCTGAAACTGATGGTAGATTAACAGAAACCTCCCACATGTTCCAGTGTTCCTCTGACTGAAAAAGGCTTAAATAAAGAATTATAGGAGCATTTAAATGAATTAGATCTCATTTCTATAATTCAACTTTTTTAAAAATATATGTTTATTAAGTTTTTGCAAAGTAGAACGTACAGAAATCATACACAAGAGTATAAAATTTATGTAACAGACTACTGTATAAGAAAAAAAATTATGTACTGGTACCAAAAAGAGAAAATGACAGAAAAATAAATAAAAACAAAAAAGAGGGTTTTAATCTGGTGTAAAGTCAGGCTAAACACTTAATAAAGTTGTTTTTTGTCACTACAAATCCAAACTAACCGCCTAAGAACTGGTTAACAGCTTAGTTAATTAAAAAATATACATTTTTATTTTGTTACTGGTCACTTAAAGTGTCAAAACTTTGGAAATACCCCCCCCCCGTCTAAAAAGAGAGTGGCTGAGGTAGTTATAACCTGGGTCAGATAATGCCGGGCTTTCTGAATGACCTGTCCATCGCTCTCTGCCCTGCCGCTGCAGCAGATGGTGGAGGTTTGTAATAAAGCTCCTGCTGCAGGTGAGTGACTCTGTGCCACTGCCTGGTGTTGCCATGTGTTGCCATTGAGTGCATGGTCAGTGGCCCCAGTTCGGGATACTCCTGGACTCACGTTCTCTTTGACGTAATCACTGATCTGACGGATCGAACCCCACTCGTCTGACACGTAGACAAAGGCTGATCTGATCAGGAATTACTTCAAGGAAGCAAGACTGGTTTTTGGAGTATTCTGAGAGCAAAGAAGACTGAAACATGTTGTCTTTTTGTGGTATCAGGTGGAGTGTGTCACCAATTTAAGTTTGCATCTGGTTCTGTTAAAGCTACAAGAAAACACAGGTTTTTTTTATTTATGAGACTTTATTTTTATGGATTTGTTGTCTGATTTTAGGCTTGATTAGATCAGTGTCAAGACTGAGGCAACATTCCTCTGTAGCCTTTCTTTTTATTGACATTTTGACCCACCAGTTCATGATGTTTATAGTGACTCTATTTGGTTCAGATGTTTTCTGGATCCAAATACCCAATAGAACCCACAGCAACACAAAGTATTTGCTCCCTTGTAGATTTCTTCTGCTTTTACTTTCCTGTCACACTTACATGTTTCAGATTTAATAACAGAGAAAATAAGACAAATTCAGTTTTTAATTTTCTTTTGTATTTACTAATGTTGGAAAAGTGCAGTACAACCCAAACTGAACCTAACTTTAAAATCTCGGTTGAGTGTCTTTGTAGGATTATTTTAATTCCACCATGTTGGATGCTTTAATGGGCTTGTTGCCATGGCATCTCAATTAGCTTTTAATTGGGACCTATTATGAAAAAATTTACTTTTTGTTTGTTTTTAATCTTCCATTTGGGTCTCAGCTGCTTCTAAAAACACCTAGATGGTTTTTGGCATTAAGTTTATGCTTTTTTGGCAGTTTCAAAACTTTCCCTATTGTTAAATCGCATTCAAAGGGCACCGCTCCAAAAGCAGGAAGCGGACTACAACCCAGAGCATTCTGGGTAAATACAACGAGTAGCTGGAGTGACGTTTTTTTTAAGACAAAAGAGAAATCCTACAACAGGCTAAAATCTGACGCCACTTCATTTTTGTTTACATTTCAAGAAGGAAGTGTCGTCTTCGAAGGTTTTTGAGTTGTTTCCTTATGTAGTTCATGGTGCAGCGCCCCCACAGGCAAGGAGGGGAACAGGTTTCTAATTAGTTGAGATCATTTGATACAGTTCAGTGTGAAAGCTCACCAGCTAAAAATGTAACAAATGTTGCAACTTTTGTACCAAATCGAACCGAGTCCATAGGTGAAAACACCCCAAGAAGGGAGAGAAATACATTTTTAATTGAAAATAGATTGAAAATTTTAAGTGTGACAAGTAGTTCAAACAGAAATGATGTGCATGGAGCAAATACTTTCCACATCATCGTACGTTTGTCAACTCAAAATGTCCATAAGCAGAAAGGTTTGCTTTACTCGTTCCAACCTTAATATGAGGTTAAAACATAAGGATTATGATCATGAACTCATATTTGCTATAAAGTTTGGAGTTCAGGAAAGTTATCTGAACAGAATGGAGTAAACAAGGAATGGACCCCACCTCAGTCTACAGCAGAGACTCCTGGTGAACTTTTATCCTCACCTTTTTGTTTTCACTCTGCAGACTCAAGACATGCTGAGCAACCTCGAGTCAACGTCTGTGCGCATCGTCAAGCATCATCAGCCTCCCTCCTCCTCCTCCGCCGGCCGGACCGCCCCCTTCTTCCAGCCCCCACAGCCGCCGACCCAGGTCCGGCCGCCGGCCCCGGCCGCGGCCAGCAGTACCCAGGGCCCCGGCCCGAGCTGCGGCACCAGCCAGGGCAGCGCCGCGGACCTGCGGATGGCCACCATCCCGGAGGACACCAGCAACGACTCTCACCTGGCCGAGGAGGCGCGGCCGCGCGATTTCACAACCGCAGGAGTCTCCTCGTCGGCTACGAAATCCTCCTACGAGGATCTGACCGAGCAGAACCCATCAGCGAAGGAGCGGCGGCGCCTCCAGAGGCAGGAGCGCCTCGAAAGTAAGGAGACAGAGTGCTGAGAGAATAATGGCGCCGCCGCCATATTGATTTAGAAAACCTCAAAAAAACACGTGGAATCATGTAGGTTAGATTTGTTGAACGGAACCACTTCTTTGAAGCTGTGGGTTCCTTTTCTGTGCCTTTTTAAGATCTGGTGTATTTTGAGGGATTAAAACGGAAGAGCATTATGGCCGCTGGGCGAATAAAAGGAATTCTGACTTTAATGTGAAGAGATCAAAAGTCAGAATATGTGAAATCAGAATGCTAATCTAAAATAGTTGGAATTGTGAGATCAAAAGTCAGAATTCTTCTTTTTGTTTGGTTTTATGTTTTTTCAGTGGCCCTTTTCCTTTTCCGTAGATTAAGGACCAGATTTTGGACAACCTGTCTCTAAACCTTTACACATTTCGTCCCATCAAAACCACAAGCTTCGATATGTTTTACTGGGTTTTTATATGACAAACCAACACTAAAGGATGCATCATTGTGAAGTTTTATAAAAATAATTTGAATAATAGAAAAAGTGTTGTATCCATGTGTGTTCAGCCAGTGATAATTGTGAAAGAGTTAACCTAAAACAAGCTGCTGTATGTTCTGGAAAAGTCACACTCAGTTTTGTCTGATTTCAAGTGTACGAAGATGTTTTCACCAGACTAAAAATACTTGGTAAGATTTTCAAAGATTTTCTTTTTGCAGTCAAAGTGCTTCACAAAAACACAAACATAAAAACAAGAAGACACAAGTTGACGGAAAATGTAGCAGTCTAGTAAAAAAGTCCTTTAAAATAAACTTTGTCACACCTGACTGATCTTTAGCTACTTTCCAAAGAACAGGCAGAAAGTCCTGTCCCCCGATGTGAAATGCTGGTGGGCATGTTTATGAATATAAATGCATGCCACACTTTTCAGATTCATAAAACTTGTCGATTACATAAAATTCCAGTAAAATACACTAAAGTTTGTAGTTGTAATATTACAAAATGTGAATTTTATTTTTTTTGCATTAAACAAAATTTAGGTAATACTTTTAACATTTGGTTGCAAACCCTCACCTAATCTTCCCAACGTATCTTTATGCATAAAGATGCGATTAAACATCTCCAAAGAAAATCAAACCTTTTCTTTGTATTCTTAGGCTAGATCCTCTATAATCACGTTATTTCAGTGTATCATGTTACATATCAGTCACTCTGAATGGGGGATGCTATTGTTGGTCTTATTGAGGTTTGTTTTTTAATAAAAGCACTTTTTAAACACTGGAGAATTTAAGTTTTGCACACAGTCGCTTTTCTGAGGTTGTGTATTGAGCCTTTTACATGTATATCAGAAACAGCAAGTTTTTCACTGATCCTTGTGGCGTTTTTGCTTTAAGTTGGTAAAAATAACCTTTTTTCTCATTCCTTCATGAGTTTCCTGCTGAGCGCTGCTTGTGCTCAGATCTTCTCAGTTTGGTTTTATAAACTGGTGCCAATGTGAGCTCTGCACATTCATCTGTTTGGTGCAGACTCGTTACAGTTACCTGCTGTGTCGCATCATAATGCTGTACAACATTTTGTGTGTAAAAATAAATAAAACATTTTGCATTAAATACTGTGTGTAGTCTCTTTTCTACATTTGAGCGTTTTGGCTTGTATGAATGACATCTTAGTAAGAAAAAAAATCTTTATTGTACATGTTAAGCATTGACTTTTACAACTTTGTATTACAAACAGTAGACAAGAGTAATTTTTCACCAAAAGAATTCAGACATTTTTAGATTAATCTCATAGATTTTCAGGAACTTTCTTTTGGATGTTTGAGTTTGAAATGTTTCATTTTTCTTTGTTTTTTAGAAAAACTAATTTATATTTAATTAAATATAAAATTTTCTAAAGAAAAACAAAAAAAACTAGGACATTTCTAATGTAAAAGTTAAATACATTTGATAGGAAAAAATGGCATCTTAAATGTCCACGTCTTTTCTAGATAATTTCTGATTTTTTCTAGAAAATGTTAAACTTTTCAAACTCAAAATTTTCTATATTTTTTTGTAGAAAATTTGAGATCAATTTCAAATCAGAACCATGTAAAGGTTTCATTTGGACTGTTTCTCTTTCCCGCTGTGGTATGGCCCCACCATCTTTGTTTCTGTATCAACTGGCTCCTCTTAGGGATGACCAGTGCTGCCCTCTGCTGGGTGGCGGCCAAACTAAAACACTAAAAGAAGGTCTATGCTGAGGCTATTAGATAATTGATTGCAGCTCATTTTAATCCAATAAACCATTAATCGTTTGTGACTCTAATGAGACAATGTGGAAACATGTACTGCATGTTAATTACGTCCAAGATTGCACTCACTTGTCCATCTTTCTGCATGAGCGTCCAGAGGTCCAGGACGTCCGACCCACACTGACCAGCCGCCTGAACACATGCATGAGCGTACTGTCCTGCCCGAGTTTAAACTATTTTTTTCAGTTTAAATTTTCAGTGTTAAAAAATTCGGCATATGAAAAAATTCAACTTTTCAACATTCAAATGCAATATTTTCCAGTGTCCTCTAATTCAACTTGCTCAAATTCGCTGTCTCAAATTCATCGTCCAAAAATTCTCTGTAAAAATGGCGAGGTCACTGGTTACTTCAGGTCACAGACATTAGCAATGGATGTCAGATTCCAGCTCCCAGCTAATCACGTGACGCAACCGTCATATTGAAGAAATAGCAGCATCACCCAGGCTGGCGACCATGGAGGCGAAGGCAAACCCAACGGTGAGTTTAATGCTTTCATATTTCTGTAGTATATTTTATTTTGCGCATGAAGTTTGATACATTATCTTAAATCTTGATTTAAAACACGGGTTTGGGCCGTTGTTAATCTTACACCATGTAGTGCTGGCATATTACGTCTTGCTACCTCCTAGCCCCCCCAGCCCCCCCGCTGCCCCTCACCCAATTTCCCCTGTTTTATTTAAAAAAGAAATACCACTTGCGCCAAGTCTAGAATCTTTAAAGAGAACTGATGGGTGGCGACTTTCTGGGTTGTTTGTATGTTGTCTTAGGTGAGACTGAGACAGGCAGTCTTAGTAAAGTGTAATTTTTCAGGAGATGCTACCGCTAATGTAGTAAGCTAATATGGCTGCCTTGTATGCTTCAAAGAGGGGCTGTGAACACTTCCGACATTAATTATAACCACAACCCCATTCTGTTCAGCTACTGTATTGTTCAGGTGACTTCATTTATGAATTAATTAAGAAATTTGTTGTCATCACAACATCATCCAAAATACCAGTTACCTACCAAACTGTACATATACTTGTATTTGATATAGTTTCTACAATTTTAATGGGAGAAGAGCACAGTAGGATTGTCATCCTTTTCGTAACGGGATGCGATTTGTTCCGTATTTCTGTATGTCCGACAGTAACGCCTATTACACACATATAAACATTTAAGTGTAACAATAATTACAAAACTCAAACACAAGATTTGTTAAGGTCAGCTAAATTGTGGCGGGAGCATCACGCATATTGATGTCACATAGAGCTAGAGTGCTTCTTGTGCAGCGTCACACTCTTGAGTTCTTCAGTCAGAACCATTGCAGAAGAGAGAGAGAAAGCAAGTAGGATTGTCTCCTAACAAGAGTTTGGAAACTAAAACTTTTCAAGATTAAAAGGAAAATATTAACAAGCAAATAAAGGAAAACATGGGGCAGACTTTGTTCAGACAAAGATCAAAGGTGAATCAGCTCAATAAGGCTTCATCTTCTGATTCTTCGAATGAAGAAATGGCTAGAGAGACAGAGAACATCGATAGCGTTTTGGAAGAAGACAATATGATGTCGATTGAAAGACAGTCACTTATTAAAGAAAATGAGGAGCTGAAGATTAAAGTAATGGATGCAGAAAAAGCTGCACTTGAGAAAGACGAGGAATTTAAAAAACTGTTTGATGTAAACAGAACTTTAAAAGACGATAACAACACATTGAAACAGGAAAACACTGCACTGGAGTGCAGTGATTTCCTCTGCCTTGGAAGAGGAAAAAGATACATTGAAAGGGGAAATCACTGCACTGGAGCAGAAAAACACCGCACTACATCAGGAAAACTGCATTTTAAAACAGCAAAAAACCATCTCGGAGGAGGAAACCGCCATTCAAATCAACACGCTGGAGCGGATAATTTCCTCTATAGAGCAGGAAAACAACGAGCAGAGGGAGATAATATCCGCATTACAGGAGAGGGAAACAACACTCAGAGGGAGAGACTCTCTCATTCAGAGCGGTTAAATCGCGTCCTGGAGCGACGAATAAACCGTTTGGAACAGCAAAACTCTGATCATGAGCAGGAAAACGGAGACCTGGATCAGCACCCTGAATTTGAGAAGAAGGCAACAGGAGCAGGAAAAAACCAACCATCTGCTAGCCCTCACTACTCTGGAGGTGAAAAACACTGTCCTGGAGGATGAAAAGGCCGCACTGGACAACGAAAAAACCACTCTGGAAGAGGAAAACACCGTCCTGGAGCAGAGAATAACCCTCTTGGAGCAGAAAAACAAAACTTTGGAGCTGAAAAATGCCACCCTAGAGCAGGGAAACAGCCCTCTGAAGCAGGACAACAGCGCCCTGGAGCAGGACAACAGCGCTCTGAAGCAGGTGAACAGCAGCTCTGAAGCAGCTGAACAGTTCTCTGAAGCAGGTGAACAGCGCTCTGGAGCAGAAGAACACCACCTTTGAGCAGGAAAACAGTAACCTGCAGCTTGAAGTGGAACAGCTGAACAAAAGGCTGAGGGACAGAATGGAAGAGCAGAACCAGCAGCAATCTGAACAGGAAAAGCACAAAGACAAACAGTTGGTTTCAGACCAGCCACAGAATCAGCTGACTGTATTCAGACGTGTGATCAGAGGCATCTGGAATATACTTCTCAAAATGTACCTAACAAGCACTCTCAGGTATTGCATTGAAATATGGTACTTCTAAAGAAAGAAGTGTCATGACGGCTCCAAGCTTCATGCTTGATTATCGGTGGCCTCCAGACGTGCCTCCAGGGCTTCATAGCAAGTCCCGTTGGTCTGCAGGTGACCTCAAGGGCTTCGTAGAGAGTCCTGTCGGTCTCCGAGCTGACCTCCAGGGCTTAGTATTGAGTCTTGTTGGTCTCCTGGGCTGACTTCCAGGGCTTCGCAGCGAGTCCCGTTGGTCTCCGGGCTGACCTCCAGGGCTTCGTATTGAGTCCTGTCGGTCTCCTGTTCTGGCCTCCAGGGCTTCATAGCCAATTCCGTTGGTCTCCCGGCTGACCTCCAAGGCTTCATAGTGCATCTCGTTGGTTCCTCCCATGGGCTGACTTCCAGGGCTTTGTTGCGGGTCCCATTGGCCTCCTGGTTCCCGTTCTGCTGCCAGCGTCCACCAAGGTTTCTACTCTGCTGCCGACATCCTTGTGCTCTTCCTGTTTCTCCAGTTTGTCTTTGTTTTGCTTTTTTTTGTTCTCCACTGTTTTACCTCCTCCAATCCCTCTGATTGAAGCCGTTTCCTCCCATGGGTTGAATACGCTCACAATAGTCATATCTCTGCAGCCACTGGTTTCTCTCTTTTCGAAGTCTCTCTAGGTTACCAGCCACAATTGCTCTCCTCTCATGAGAACAACATTGCTGTCACATCTGTACAACATCACATTGCCGCTGCAAGAACATCTGGAAAACCACCATCGATGCCCTCAATAACACCTCCACCCAGAACAAGCGCCTCGCTGACTGGAGACTGACCCCGGCTCCCAGCTACATTCCTGGCCAGAAGGTTTGGTTGTCCTCCCATGATATTCCGTTTAAATCAATGTAATTTTGCCTTGTTTTCCACATTCTTCATGGGTGTTTCTAATTATGTTTATTTCTTGTTTCTAGTTATTTTCCTTTGTTCTAATTAGGTTCCTTTAGTCTACTTACTCCTTTGTGTTTGTATTTTTGTTATTTCTCCTTGTGTAATCTTTCCCCCTTTCCTTTGCCACTTTCTCTATCCCTTCTCAGTCTGCTTCCACTCCCTCCACTCACATCTGTTCATCAGCCCATGTCCTGGACAGTAGCGCATTTGGTAGCACTGTTGCCTTGCAGCAAGAAGGTCCTGGGTTCGCCCGAGACGTGGATGGGCATCCTGCCTACACTGTCCGCTGGATCGTGGACTCCTGTCGGCGAGGTCGTGGCTGGCAGTATCTCGTCGACTGGGAGGGCCACGGTCCGGAGGATCACTCATGGGTCCCAGGTTCTTTTATTCTTGACGCTTCTCTGATTGAGGATTATCGTTCTTCGCTCCCTTCTTGTTTGTCTCGGCCGCCAGGTGGCGACCGTTGGGGTGGGGGCTGGGAAGGTACTGTTGGGAACCGGGGTTTTTGTTCCCTTTTGTGGATTTTTTCTGTTCTCCCTGTTGGTCTGTGGCTCCTCCCTTCATCCACCAGATGGCACCAGAGGCTGTTTTCTGTGGTTCAAGCACACCTGTGTTTCATTATCCAATCATAGTGAGGCTTAAGAGGAGCTGACAGTCTGCACTTCATTGCCTGAGTGTTAGCCAGTAATGGTACTCTGAGCCTTCCTGAGTGTACTCTGAGCTTTATCCGAGAAGAACTCTTTGTGATCACTCTTGATGCTTCCCTGTTCTCAGGTTTTTCCTCATGATGCCAAGTATTCTCCTCGAGAAGACCTCGTTCTGGCTTTCTGGATTTCCCCTCCTCGTGACGCCGTGGATTATTACTCACTGGTTGCCCGAGTCCCACCTTTTCCTCCTCCGTTTGATCACAAACCGCTCCTGGACTCTCCAGCTGGCAGTCGGACTGCTCCTCTGTCTTCCTCCACGCCTGAACTTACCTGTCCGCCCTCCACCGCAGCCTCCACATTTCCACACGGAACCTCTCTGATTGAGCCACTCTCTGGAACCCGGTTCACCTTCTAGACCCACACAAAGGATTCATAATCCCGAGCCCTCGGTCAACTCTCTCCCCAAAGGAATGTTCCGTCATTACAAGTAAGATCAGTCTTCAACATTTTTTGTTGCTCTCATCTCCAACAGCCACAAACTCACCATCTCCCTTTACTGTCCTTCAGTGTACCGACGACTTCTGAACCTGCCCCAGGGATTATTCTCACCTGACCTCTCTTGCCTTATTGTATTAATAAACATCCTCTAACTAATTCCTGCTCTCCTGTGGTGTTCTGCATGTGGGTTAGAAAACTGGAACTAAACATGACAGTAAGTCTTGGTTTCGGTGTTTTTATGCAATTGAGGTTTGTTAGAATGGCCCTTAGCAGCTGGTTTACAGAGGAGTCTTGAGGCAGAGAAATAGTGCAGACCAACCGGGTGTTTATTCTCCAACATTTAGACAATCCTGCTTACAATGGCCATGGGTCTCAGCAGCAACCACACCTACCAACCTGCAATGTGGCCAACATGCAGGTTTGTATAGTTCCTGGCTGCTCCAATTAACAACCCCACCAAGAAACGGGGTAGGACAAAATGCATATACTCAAGCAATCTTGACAAAACAACCAAATCTTCAACACGATATTAACAAATGTTCTTCATTTTTAAGCAGCCATTTCATTTCTAAAAATATCTTTCTATAAATATAAATCCAATCATTAAATTTCTAAAATGCATAGTTCTATCACTTCCCCTCTTCCATCTGCAATGGTCTCTTCCGGAACCTTTATAAGGTGCTCAGGACCCTGGGGAATCTTTTAGCCTGAACACCCTGCAGAGGAAGAGACAGAGGCCACATCTACACAACATTTCAGTGTATTTCAAACAGTTACAAGACCCATCCATTTGTTTTATTTTAACAGGACACCATCAGTTCTATCAACAATGTGAATATAATTGTTCAAACCACGTCCGAAACCAAAGCACAGTTGAACAGTCATATAATTTATACACATTACGTTACGGCCACGGCCGCATGTCCTGTATTGACAGGATTCAATTATTGTGGAGAGAGTTATATTGGTGAGAAAATATTACTATCTAAAAACATTTATTGAAATGAGACAAATTTCTTATTGTTCTAAATCTTTATTGAAGTTCAAAACAAAAGAAGGTGCACATTGTACAACAGCTGAAAATCTGCAGAATTTAACTTGCACAATTAACATACGAAATGAATAACTGTTTGCTTTGTGGTTAGGTAGCTCACAGGTCCAGCGCAGGCCACAGTCATCAATTTAGGTGAAGTCAGTTGTCGTCTGAAAGAAAATTATGTAATATCTCATAAGGGAAAGCGGCACAAACTGAGCAGTAGCCCACTTTGGTTTGTTCTGGAGCAAGATCAGGGGATGGTGACATCATCAGCCAAAATTATAACTTTAAATATCTCATAAGGGAAAGCTGCACAAACGACAGTTTTAAAGGCACTAACGAAGTAGCCCACTTTGGTTTGTTCTGGAGCAAGATCGGGGGATGGTGACATCATCGGCCAAAATTATAACTTTAAATATCTCATAAGGGAAAGCTGCACAAACGACAGTTTTAACGGCACAAACGAAGCACTAACGAAGTAGCCCACTTTGGTTTGTTCTGGAGCAAGATCGGGGGATGGTGACATCATCGGCCAAAATTATAACTTTAAATATCTCATAAGGGAAAGGTGCATTAACGACAGTTTTAACGGCACAAACGAAGCACTAATGAAGTAGCCCACTTTGGTTTGTTTTTGAGCAAGATGGGGGGGATGGTGAACTCTGGATGACCTAAAAAATCATTTTTAATATTTCAGAAACCAAAGCTGCACAAACGAAAATTTTAACGGCACAAACGAAGCACTAACCACTCAGACTATTTGCTGACTTTTTTGACGTGGGTGGGTTGTCAGCTTCACTCAGCTTCATGCATCTTGTTCTGAGGAGTGACTGGTGTCTTGGTCTTCCACTTATTTTCTTCTTTTATTCCTTTCTCGCTCATCTTTTCTTTGCAAGCTAGTTTACTCCGCAGAGTGAGAGTATCCTGTTGAAAGTGTGTTGTTTTTTTTTTTTTGTTTGCTGTTTTTATAAACTTTAAGGCTTCTCAGTTGCATAAGGTTTGTGAAAGTCTGTATATTTTGGCTTCACAGAAGTTGTTCATACTAGGCTGAAGTCCAGTTTAAATAGAGACGTTTTAAAAAGCCATTTTACTGGCTCCCCACCTGGGTTTTTCTTTCACTCCGCCTGTTTTTCTCTCTCTTTCAGTCTCAACTATTGGTTTTTTACTTCTCTCCGTCTCGTCCGGCTGTATCTCATGCAATAAATTACTGTTTCTTTTATTTTTGCTTTGTCTGGGTAACCGCTCTAAAGCGTCCTCACTTTCATACAACGTTTAACGGTTGGTTCTTTTCGGAATTCCCCCCAGCCGCTTGTCGCTGACAATTATAGCAACAATCACCGAATTAACATCCGACACTGCTTTCAAACCAGAATCCTGCCGTCTCTTACTGTCATGTCCAAACACCCAACTCAGAAACAACTTATTTTGACTGCTAAGTTGTCCTTTTCCTCGCAGTAAGGTGAGACCGTTAGCAGCCAACGGTTCCCAACCGCCAACGGCTCTGTGATCTCGGGTTTTCTTAGCTTGATGGTCGATCTTTTTTCCTTTTTCTCCTAATGGGTGATGTTGAATATTTCTCCAACAGCAACAGTCAGACGATCTCTGATGAGTTTTCTCTTACAGTGAACAGAATAATCACTGCAAACACTGTAATATTCAGCACACACGGCAGAAACCCGTCTCTCCGCCTTTCCTCTATAACCGGAAGTCCGAGCGTCGGTTGAGTTTATGGAGAGCGGGAGTTAACGCAGACCTTTTTTGGTCAAAAGCAGAACAAAAACGCCATTAATTAGGGGAAAGCGAAGTGTCGCTATTTGAAAAGGAAGGACAGTAAAGTAAGTCATATAATTCTGGTTGCTGAGCAATACCAGCAGACCTGGGGACGGTTGACCGTTAGCCAACACAAGAAGGCTTGTTAAGTTGACGTCACCAACCTAGCTAAGCTGGACGTGAGGTTAAGCGGCTAAAAAGACAACTTATCGGCGCTCATCCGAGGTGAAAACTAGGTTAGTGCAGAAAGAGAAGACTAAGCTCTGTCTTAAGCGCAGTGACGGACGTGAAAATTGCTTCTACAGTTATAAAAGTTCAACTGACAGCGGGGGAATTCTTTTTTTCCATTATGGCGGATCGCAAGCAACTTTAAGGTGCATACCGCCACCTACTGTACACGAGTGTGTAGCAGCATTACTTTACATGTATCAGATTCTATTTTTAATTTTGTGTTCTGAAGATAAATAAATAATGTTTTCCTTAATCTGTAAATATCCATTATGTTTCCTTCATTTCCCAATATTAATTTAAAACTCCATTCTTGGCCTGTCCTTCCAACCATTCTTCTCAATTTCTTCCTTTCAGGTTCATATGTCTTACAGTTCATCAATACGTGTTCTACATTTTCTTTCTCTCCACATCTTTCACATTTATCATTATTTTTCCTCCCTATTAAATATAGAATGTCATTTAAATAGGTATGACCTACTTCTAATCTAATCATTATTATTTCTTCCCTTCTGTTTCTCTCATTAATATTTCTAATTAGTACCTACTCTTGTATTTTATATGATCTTCTTCCTTTCTTCATTCCACCTTTTTCTTCCATTTTTCCATTTCTTTACTCCTAAGTGATTTCCCTTCCCCTTTCCCAAAAGGTATTGTAATCGTTATTGCCCCCTCTGAAGCCCTTTTTGCTAATTTATCTGCCTTTTTATTGCCTTTTACACCTTCGTGTGCTGGTACCCAACAAAACCAAATATCAATGCCACCCCTATATAACCTAAATAGACTGTGCTGAATTTCTAATACTACATCTTTCCTGTTATTTCCTTCTCCCCAAATACTTTCGAAAACTGCTTTGGAATCTGTGCATACCACCACCCTGTCTGGTCGAACCTCCTCCACCCACTGTAAGCTTAATATAACTGCCCCCACTTCTGCTGTGAAAACTGATAGTTGATCTGATATTCTTTTAGAAATATATTTTTTAAACTCTGGTATATACGTATATATTCCTATTCCCACACATCTTTTTAAATTCTTAGAACCATCTGAATATGTTTTAAGGTAATTATAATATGAGTTTCTTAAATATATACCAGTCTTTATCCCTATTTCATTTAAATTCCAATCATTTTTCATTTTAAGAAGTCTCATATCTACATTTACCTCAGGAAATAGCCATGGAGGCATAACACTAATCGGATTAAACTGAGCTAATTTCTTATCCTCTAATCCATACATTTTAATCAATTTACTTACAATCCATCCAAATCCATTACTCTGGAACTTTGAATATTCCCAACGGTTATGTAAAATTGTTGAAGTTACATTTTCTTCCTTACTACTTGTAATTTTCATCCAATATACTAGAGCTAATTTTATTCTTCTCATTTCCAGTGGAGTCTCTCCAGTCTCTATTAAAAGAGCATTAATAGGTGTCATTTTCACTACGTAAAACCCTACTCTGTAACCTATCTATCTTTTGTAGTGTTGTTTTAGCTGCTGCTCCATATATAAAGCTGCCATAATCTGTTATTGATCTCATGAGAGCCCTATATATGTTTAATAATGACTGTCTACCTGCACCCCAGTTATTTCCAGCTACAGCCTTTAGTAGATTTATAACTTTCTTACATTTAGTTTCCAAGTTATCCATATGTGTTTTCCATGTATAAGAACTATCCAACCATAGTCCTAGATATTTAAATTCTGTTACCCTTTCTAAAGGCTGTCCATATAATGTTATTGTTCCTATATCAATATTTCTCTTATTTGTAATAACCTTAAATCAAGACCTCCTTGCTGATAATTTAAAACCCCATCCATAAGACCATTTTTCTACTTTACTAATTGCTTTCTTAATATTTCCTACCACATGTTTTATATTCTTTCCCCTCATCCATATGGCCCCATCGTCTTCATATAGTGCAGATTTTATACATTCATCAGTATCAGAAAAAATATCATTAATCATGATATTAAATAAAATTGGGCTAATTGCACTACCTTGAGGTATTCCATTTTCCACATACATTTTTTTTAATAATCATTCCCAATCGTCACTCTTATTTTTCTATCCAGCAAAAAATTTGTTGTCCAATTGGACAGCAAATTTTTTAATCAGATGGGACCCATCTGATTAATTTTTATAAGTAGTCCTTCTCTCCATAATGAATCATGCTTTTTCTATATCAAAAAATACTACAATCATTATTTCCTTCATTTTTAAAGCTTTCTCTCTGTCATTACTGACTCTAGTTGTGCATCCATTGTTGATCTCCCTGTTCTAAAGCCATGCTGATATCCATTAATTAATTTCTTATGCTCAAGAACATATCCTAATCTGTTGACCATTATTTTCTCCATCCATTTACTTAAATGAGAAGTTAAAGCTATTGGTCTATAATTATTTGGACTGATGGGATCTTTCCCTGGCTTATTAAACGGTAGTATTGTTGTCCTTTTCCAGCTATTTGGTATTAAACCTTCTTTCCATATTTTATTAAACAATTTTAATATTAATTTCAATGTTACTTCCGGAATCTCTCGAAACATAGCGTAACATAATTGATCCTCCCCTGGAGCTGAGTATCCTGTCCCTTCCAATACTGTTTTAATTTCTTTCATGGTTATATTCATGTCTAATGTTGACATATATTTTTGACATTTTTCCAATATATTTTTATGATTTCCAAGTTTTTGAATCATCTGCCGTCTATGAATGTCTGTAAGATGTTTGCCACTATGAACTGCAGCAAATGTCTCACCTAATAAATCTGCCTTATCTTTATTTAAAACTAATAGCTCCTGACCTCTACCTAAGGATGGTATTTTAACATCATTCCTTTTTCCAGTCATTTTTCTAAACATTGACCAAACATTCTGTAATTTTATTTCTGAACCTATTGAGGAACAATATTCTCTCCATGTTTTCATTTTTGCTTCCTTTATAGTTTTTCGAGCCATTGCTCTTTTCCTTTTATATTCAATAAGGTTTTCGGATGTTAAATTTATCTGTAATATTTTAAATGCCTTGTTACAATCTTTAACTGTTCTACTACATTTATCATTCCACCAAGGAACTACTTTTTTCTTAACTTTTTTTATTTTTGGTATGCTAGAATTTGCAGCATTTAAAATAAGTGATAATGTTAAAATATGTTATCTGACTTGTACATTCTTCAATGTTGCCTTTTAATGTAACCATATGACTGGTTTTCTCACAATTTATTTAAAATTTTAGCCAATTAGCTTTATTGAAGCACCGTCTTGTTAATACAAAATCATTTTGCCTGTTTATATTGTCATTAATTATTGTACTCACTGGAAAGTGATCACTAGGGTAGACTCCCAGTTTACATCCCATTCACATGAACTAACAAGACAATCGGATATTAATGTAATATCAAGACATGAAACTGTACCTTTATGTATATTTACTCTTGTACCTTTTCCATTATTAAGACAAACTAATGACCTTTCATCCATTATTTCTTCAATTATGTTACCATTATGATCTGTTTTCCTGCTACCCCAAAGACAATTATGGGCATTAAAATCACCACACCATACTTCACTTCTATGTAGTTTCCCTGCTACTTCCTTAAACATTTCACTGTCAAGATTTTTACATGGATTATAATAATTTATCATTTAAATATTTCCATATTTTCTTAAATTAAATATTCTATAATAACACATTCTAATTCTTTATTCATTGGGTTTTTCTTATAAGCTATTCCATCTTTAATTAAAGTGGCACATCCTCCTCCTCTACCATTATATCAATCCTGTCTTTCTATGCTATATCCAGGAATCTTAAAATCTAGGTTAGGTTTTAACCATGTTTCTTGAACACATATTATATCTGGGATTATTTCTAATTTGTAAACAAACTTTTTAAATTCTTGTCCATTGGCTATTAAACTTCTGGCATTCCATTGAAGAATATGTAGAACCATTATAAAAGCTTGGATCCTAATCCTGAGCATTTTCTGTTGTTTCAGTGACACTCAAAATGGTATGAATCTGGTCTGCTTGGATTTCTTTCATATCTAAAAACCTTTCAGCTGCTGTTACAATTGCTTTTATTTGATCACTTTTCTTCTTCATTTGTACTGTAACATTAATAATATGGGACATATGGCTACAAAGTTTTCTTTTTTCACCACCATTGTATTTCCATCCACTCTACTTTTATGCAAACATGTGTTTTGCATATTTGTTGTTGGTACCAACATTAGTCTCTGATAATTCTGCCCTTGATTTGTATTCCAAGTTGTGTTTCACGAATAATCACGAATTATCCCTAATTACTTTTCAAATCATCCAGTTAAATTCTTCTTTTTCCTTTTATTTTCAGTTAATTTACCCTATATAATAACTGCTTTGATTAAGATTGAATTGTTTGAATAATTAACTAGAGCACACCTACACATTATAGCAAAAACAAAAAAGGGAGAGAAAATACCATGGTTTATCTATTTCTTTTTCTCTCTTTTTATCTTCCCCTTCGTGTGCTTTTATTTTGAAGGAGGCGTCTCTTGTCCTACACTAAAAATCTTCCGTGTAAACTAGCAACCTCTGTTAGGATCCTCCAGGATTTAACTCTTAATAAAGGTTAGCTGGCACTACATTAATTATAAATATTATGAGTGAGTGTTTTTACTTGATGAACTGGAGTATAGTTGTGGGGTGTTTTGTCATTGACCGGAATTGTTTTAGGATTTAAAGCTAACGTTCGCCCAACGTTTACTCTCGCGCTCAGATGTAAGCTGCACGTGAAAACCGAACATCATCAACATCATTTTAAGAAGAGAATTTGTTTTGTTTTTTTTAACCCGATCAGATTGAGCTTCTGGGTTTATCTACAATATATTGTACGTGAACCCTGAATAACTGTAACATCATTTTGGAACGGAACGATAATTCGAAACTTTTACATTTCATAAAAAGCAAGGAACTGTTTTTACTGGCTTCAGCTCATTTATAGAAGCAGACGCAACGCTTAATGTCCAAAACATCCATTTATGACAGTCAGTAATATTTTGGACATGAATTAGATTTTTTTGCAAAGAGAGATGTTACTGGCACCTATTTATTTTAATAATTATAACGGAAACAAGTGAGCAGTCTTTGTAGTCACGTAGTTTATCGTTTGCTTTAAACTGATTTAATTCACTGTTTTCCTTTTTTGACACATATTATGTGGTACATGGCCTAAAAGTGAGGAAATAAAAAGGATGCTGTGAAATATAAAAGGCAATATAGATATTTAAAATACATGACGGGACATGTCTGCGCTGCTTTCAGTTCAGTACTGAATAGTGCACATACATTGAAATCAAGGGTGTAGAAAACAGTTCTGCTGCATTAAGACAGGGTATGTTACTTTTTGCTGCCAACTTTTATTTTAAATTCTTTTAAATACATATCTAAGAATCTCTTTACTACATGTATGCCTAGTAAATGTGAAATAATTTCCAGAAAAAGCTGTTTAATGTCACCTGTTTCATGCCATGTTCTGTGTGTTTTAGCAGGATGCTGCGACGCCCCAAACCGACCGACTCTGAGGCGGACCTCCTGAGGGAGCAGGAGCGCTTCCTGACCTCTGGAGCGCCGTCGGCTGCCTCTATGGTCCGCCGTCCTGACAAGAGGAGGGGAGAGGCTGGAGATGCTGAGGGAACGGACAGCAGTGAGAATGAACGAAATCAGAAGGACTTGGTCACCATAGAAGGTTAAAAACGAGCCTTTGCTATCGATATTTAAAGTTCCATCGGTAGAAATATTAAACCTCTGAATGTAACTGCTGCAGATCTTCCAGACCAGCTGCCCTCTTTAACACCAGCCCCTCCGAAGAAGTCTCGATTTAAAGCCAGTCGTGTCACTTTTGAGGATGAGGATGCTGGCGAAAGGCTGGACAGACACGACACCCACATTAGTGCTGTTCTCTCCAGGATTGTGGTGAGTGTTTTTGACAAATCATCCAAATGAAAGGTATGAATAGGAAGCCATGAGACATCAGTGTCCAAACTTTTTGTCATGTAGGCCCAAATCGTTGGGTCAAAATAAAAAAATGTAAGGATTTTGCACATATTTCTATTTAAAAAAGGCATCTACTGTAGTTTTTAAATTCTTTAGGGCTCAATTGAATAAATATAATTTCAGTAATGACACTTTCTTTCTTTCAAAACTTGAGATATTTAGCCAAGTTTAATAAATTAAATAAAAGCAGTGTTTTTGCTTTGGGCCTCATGAAATTGTTTACTTGAAGGAGAGAGACACCAGCTGTGCCCCAATATCTCTACCAGCGTTTACAGGCCTGGCTTTTCCAAAGGTTCTGCACCGCTCAGAAGCCAGCACTCAGGTACATAAATACATAAAAACACTCTGCAAAAACACATTACCTTACAAAGTATTTTTGGTCTAGTTTTTCAAATATCTTTATATACTTGCAGTAAGATAAAACTATCAAATAAGTAACTTTTCAGCAAGATATAGGATTTTGTTTTTAGTCAGTAACTCTTTAATATTGATTAAAAAAAAACTAGTTCCACTGGCAGATTATTTCACGTATAGCAAGATATTTTTCCCATGTTATAAGTGAAGTAATCTGTAAGTAGAACCAGTGCCTTATTTTTATCAGTATAGATATTTGCAGTAGAAACTACTTGGTTTTGCAGTGCATACATCAGTTTGAAGTAATTTTTCTTGGTTTTCAAAACATTTCTAAATACTTTAGCTGGTTGGTAAATGAAACTTGAATAATATATTCCCAAACAAAATTGAAATGTATTTACTAGAGATTAATATTTTGTAAATAAATACCATAACTTCTGTAAATGAGTTGCCAAAATGTGTAGAAGTTAATTTGGACTAAGTACTTTTTGCAAAGCATATTTACACAAATAAAGCGGATTTGGTTCTGTTCTAATGGACCTCCAGGTTCCGTCTTCGTCATCCAAAGGGAAGAGGAGCATCTTTGCTCGTCAGATTGCAGCTCAGAGACTAAAAGAGGACAAAACACTGAAACCATCTTCAGCTGAACCCAGAGATCAGATCCTCTGTTCCGATGCTGGTGAGTAGCATTAAAATGTAAGTCCTCTGAAAGCCTTAAAAATGTTTCCTTTCACTAAATAAAAATGTTTGCATTTTTATAAGGTGTTTTCAAGGTGCGGAAAGTGCTTGTTTTCTGCACAAAGTCCTTGAAAGTGCTTGATATTCAAACTGCACACTTTTGTAATAAAGTTCAATCTACTGTTTGATTAAAAGCCTAAATTTGTGTAGCATTACACTGTAGGAGAGCAGCTGTTAAAATGCCCTTATAAAGCAGCAAACAGTTATTTGAAGCTGCTGATGCCTCTGAAACCTCAAGGTGGGGGATCCTCCAGAGGCTTGCGGTGCATGAACCTACTATTGGGCCCCTAACCAGAGCTCACAAACAGAAACGGTCGCAGTGGGCCCAGCCGTACATGAAGATTAATATTCAAACAGACTTGTTGCCTGTGACTGCTGTGCAACCCTGGATGGTCCAGATGGACGCAGTAGTGGATTGGTGGTGGATGGCCACCACATCCCAACATGGCTGTGACGTCAACAAGGAGGTGGTGGAGTCAGGCTTTGGGCCGAAATCATGGGGAGAGAGAGAGAGCTGGTCGGCTCCTTCAGAGTCCCTGAAGGTGTTAAAATGACCTCAGCAAAGTATATGGACTTTCTGACTGATCACTTTCTTTCATGGTTCAAAAAGAAGAGACGTACCTTCGGTAGCAAAATCATCTGCACCATGACAATGCACCATCTCATGCTGCAAGGAATACCACTGTGTCATTGGCTGCTATGGGCATAAAAGGGGAGAAACTCATGGTGTGGTCACCATCCTCCTCTGACCTCTGACCTCAACCCTACTGAGAACCTTTGGAGTTTCCTCAAGCAGAAGATCTGAGGGTGAAATGCAGTTCATATCAAAACAGCAGCTCTGGGAAGGTTTTCTGACATCCTGCAAAGAAATTCAAGCAGAAACTATCCAGAAACTCACAAGTTCAATGGATGCAAGAATTAAGCAGGTGATATCAAAGAAGGTCCAATGTTAACATGTAACTCGGTCTGTTAAGATGTTTTTGAAATAGCTTTTGATTTTAGCTGTGCATAATAAGTTGGAACAGTGCATTTTGAGTTTTTGTTTTTTGAAAAAAATACTGTTCTCATGGGGAGCTTTGTTCAGTAAAATTGGATTTATACTGTAATAGTTAGTGTAATAGTTGAAAATTATACTGACCATCATTTGCCTTGACCATTTAAGAAAATCTGAGAAAATATCACGTGCATAATAATTTGGAACATGGTTTATTTACATTTGAGACCAGATATTTACATACACCGGATAAAAAGACTGATTTAACCTCACTGTCTGAAATTAAATCAGACTAAAATTTTCTTGTTTTAGGTTATTTCTATTTGAAAAGAAAACTTAGTGAAAAAGTTTTTTTTAATTTTTGAATATTTATTATTCCCAATTGATTTGTGTAATTGAAAATAAGATTGACTTATATTTTATATGTTAAACAACATTATTGAAATTGGGGGATTGTTTTGTTGTTAAATTTATTTTGTTTTCAGACCTCGTTAGTGTACAGGATGTGTGTGAGAGAGACTTTTCAAAACTTAAAATGTTATGTTTTAGTTTTACTGTAGAATACTACCACAAAATATTATCGATAAAGCTAATTATCAATAATGTTTTTTATCTTCAAAGTTTGGTGCTGGAAAAGTTTGAAAACTTACCTTGAAAATGCTTAAAAAGTGTTTGAATTTTACTGTGAGAATAGTGTATGAACCCTGTGTAAATGCATTTGGGTCAAGGTTCTAGGTTGGTGTCCGGTGAAGGCCTTCAGGGTCCGGACAGTTCTGGAGAAACCCTGAGGATCCACCAGGAGAACCAGACGAAGCTCCACGCGATGTCCAAATCTGAGATTCTAGAGGAGCAAAAGAAGCTTTTATCTCAGCTTGGTGAGAAGTAAAATTCTCCTGAAATAAAAATATTGTCTACATTGAATTAATTTCCAGAACTGCATGAAACAGATTTTATTGACGGTTAAACGTCCTTCCCAGATCCCAGACTGGTGGAGTTTATCAGATCTCGTAAATCTCAGAGTGCCGTGTCGCCTGGTTCCCCGTCTGAACACGCAGCAGCAGCAGATGCACGCAGCCAAGATGATCCTCCTGCTGAACACCCAGAGAGCGGAGAATCCTGCAGAACTGCTGCCGGGTCGGTTCAGAGTCCGGCGGAGGCGGAGATGGAGGAGGAAAACGAGGTGAAATCACCACCTTTAACTGGTAAGGTTTTACATTTTAGTTTAATAATCTTCCACTAGTAAGGTCCAAAAGTACCAAAATTTATTAAAGGAGTAGGTTGCAAAATTAATAATATACATGTTATAATTTTAATGATCTTATCTTGCATCTAATACATTATTATTATTATTATTACTATTATTATTAGGGCAGCAACTAATAATAGTTAGTTATAATGATTATTTTTATAATCATTATGTTGGTTATTCTGACAATAAAACAATTAATTGGTGGGATATATTTACACATGAAGGTGTTTTTTATCTTAAATGCAAAATGTACTTCTTTTTGTACAGTTTTGGCTTAAATACTGCTCTGAATATGTTGTGTTTCTTATGAATCTGTATACTCCAGGTAATGATTAATTGATTACTAAATTAGTTCATCATGATTAATCTGATTAATCATTCCAGCCCTAATTATTATTAAATCATTACAGATAGATTTTTCAGCAAACGTTAACTAAGCTGCTAGGTCTAATTAGCTAAACAACAAATCAGCTCATTTTGAAAGTATCTGCTTCATTTAGAAAAAGCTCCTTTTGTATATTTAATTTTTTTTGTCTGTTGGTTTTTTTTTGGCTCATTTTGTGTTGATATGTTTGAATTCAGGGGAGGACCTGCCGGTGAAACCCCAGAAGGAATGGATCCACATGGACACCTTAGAACCGGAGAAGTTGGAGTGGATGAGAGATTTGCCTTCACCCAGAAAGAAAGGAACCAAAAAGGTAATCAATAACCTCGACTGAACTTCTTTATTTATTGATTTCTTAATTCAAATCTGTGAACATTCAAATGTTAAGTGTTTTTACTGCTATTTGTTTCACTTAGGAGATTTTGGTATGGAAGTGCTGTCTTGAAATAAATGATTTTATTGTAGTTATCTAAAATTTATTTGAATATTTTATCGATTAATAATTAATCGGATTGAAAAAAATGCACATTCTGCAGATTTCTTAACAATTACCCTTTTTAGCATAATATAATATTTTAACGTAATATAAATCGAAGATGCAAATAAATAATTTTATTGACTTTCTAACTAAAACATAAGAAGGTTTTACTAGAATAGTATAGAATTAATTTTAATGGATGCTTGATACTTGATGTATCTGCAGGTAAATAATACTTCTAACTGAACAGCAACATGTGTAAAGCTCGAGCCTTTCTATTTGACTGAGCATCAATACAGCGTAGGGCTGATCTGTTGATTATGTTTTGGTTTAACTACTTAATAATCGGATAGTTAAAAGTGCTTAATTCAAAATTTGAACCAGGAGAAGTTAAAACTTGGTTAAACATATTTACAAAGTTTTTTTTATAATCTTAATTCAAAATATATATAGGTTTGTACAGTTTTGGGTTAAATATTGCTCTGAAAATGTTTTTTAAGCAAATTCCATTTTTTGAGTCTGTATACTTCAGTTAATGATTAATCGATTACTAAATTAGTCGACCCTTCTTTCAGTCTTCAATTAATCACAATTATTCCGATTAATTGTTTCAGCCCTGGTGTGTATTAGTCAACATCTTTGCTTTTTCTGTGTCCTAAAGGCCATGCAGGCTCGTTTTGACTTCACTGGGACCTTAATTCCTCCCTCAGAAGATCTGCCGACCCACTTAGGCCTGCACCACCATGGAGATGAGCCTGAGGTCTGTGGCATTAAACATAAAATGACTATCTTTATCTGTGTCGCGCTGACAGTGACTTATGGCTCTTCCCCCAGCGAGCCGGCTACTCCCTGCAGGAGCTCTTCCTTCTGTCTCGCAGTCAGCTCATCCAGCAAAGAAGTCTGGCTCTCAACACTCTCGCCTGCATCCTCACTAAAGTATAAAAACCAGCACATGGAGTGATTAATACCTAGAGGGAAACCTGCAGAGACCCAGTTTTATTTTTTATCCTGCAGGCGCGAGGTGGAGAGTACCAGTCGGTTCTGAAAGGCAGCGTGACGTCCACGCTGCTCGATGCCGGTCTGCTCTTCCTGCTTCGCTTTGCGCTGGACGACAGCATCGAAGGAGTGATGTCTGCAGCCGTGCATGCACTCAAAGCACTGCTTGTGTGTGCAGAAGATGAAGTAAGATCCAAATACACAGTGATTACTGCAAACATCGTCCTGGCTCAATTATAATTACTCTTTGAGATTAAATACTCAGGGTAGCGTGATAAATTGATTTTATCAGTTAATGGAATTTTGGGTTTTGAAGGTTTCATTTGTGGAAAACTGGGATTTATTTTTCACCCATTCACTCCTTGGGTCTCCATAGTTCAGAGAGATTTTATCATGTCTAGGCCCACCATCTTGTTTACAGCTTTTATTTACTTGGACTACGTTTTTTATTATAATGTTATATTACATAATATTTGAAATGCTGTAAGTCATATTATTACAAGAATAGAGTTGTCATATTAACAGAATAAAGTCCAAATATAACCAGAATAAAGTCATAACATTAGGAGAATGACGTAGTAATTTTATGAAAACGCCGACATGAAAAATAAGAAATTAAAATGAAGAACGTTGAGCATCTTAAGTCATATAAGTAGGATAAGTTTGACCAATAACACAATAAAAATAATGAATCTTTTAACACATCAGCATCAAATTATTTTCAATAGCAGGACATTGAAATGATTGTGCATTGCGTCAGTTCCAGATAACTCTGAGCTTCTTTTAATTTTAAGACATTTTTTCTGGTAAAATTGTGATTTTTTTTCTGATAATATTAAGACTTAATTCTCATAATTACACAAAAATTCTCATAGCCAGGGCCTAAAACTCCGTTGCACAACTCACAGAATGAATGATTGAAATGAAAACCACTTTTTTGAAAACATTTTCCATCATTTGTAATTAATTTTTTAGATAAGAAAAATAGGATCTGAGATTTTATTTTTACTTTACGAAGCTCCGGTTTGTTTCAGGAGTGCTTGGACTGCACGTTCTCCTGGTTTCGTGGCCTGGCGTCTTTCCCGCTGCTGCCATCCTCGCAGGAGGAGGAAGATGAAGAGGACGAAGGGCTAGAAGAAAGCATGAGGGAGACAGCCAAGGAGAAAGAAGAAAGGAAGAGTGATTATGATGTTGCCAGGCAGGATGTTATTAAGGTAACACTCTGCTTTGTTCACGGTTGAAATCTTAGTAACCTTTTTATGTTCTGCAGATGAAATCTGTCCATGTTTCAGGGTTTGTTGAGGATGAAGCTCCTCCCCAGGCTGCGCTACATTCTGGAGGTGGTCCGACCGTCCCCACGCGTGGTTCAGGACGTCCTGCACGTCCTGACGCGCGTCACACGACACTCCTCATGGTCTGCCACCCAGGTAAGACGAACATGAGCAACAGAAAGCGAGTCACTCATGGGACGTTTGGATTACACTGTGCTGCATCTCTCACACTCAGGTGTTGGACTGTCCTCGCCTGATGGAGACGGTGATGTCCGAGTTTCTTCCCACTTCCTGGACGTCTCCATCGTCCCTCAGTCCTCCGTCTGTTTACGGATGTCCCGTGGCCGACGCCATGAAGCTATTGAGGGTTTTGGCGACATCTGGGAGACATGCATGCGCCAGATTGGTAAATCAAATCAAAATGCTTGGATTTCAAGGTGATTTCAAGGTTTGGAAAGTGCTTAATCTCCAAACCCTGTAAATGTTATTTACAGTTAAAACCAGATATTTAAAGATAATTTTTCTCACTGTTTGAATTTAAAACTGATCAAATTTCTCTTGTTTTGGGTTTGTTAAAATTACCTAAATTATTTCCATTTGCTGAATGCCAGAAAAAAATTTTTTTGGTCACTTTTACAGACCAGTCAGGTCTCTTCAAGAGAAATTTCAAAGCATAAGATTTTGCTTTATTTTAGTTTCCCCGGTAGAATGTAGAAAACTATCAAAATGCATTAAGTAACAGTAATAAATAATATCATATAATAGTGAATTGAAAATTGTTTTTCTCTCCAAAATATGCTGCTGGAAAAGTTTGAAAACTTACCGTAAAAAGTCTACAAACCCTGCATAAATGTCAAAGATTGCTTCAGCAGTTAATTTTTATCACATTTTTACTGCTTTAAAGTTAGAATTTTAAATACTTTCCTTCTTACGTGTAGTTTAAATTTGTTTCTTATTCTAGTATTTTTCACCTTTGATGAGTTTGCTTTGATTTTAAATGTATTGCGTCTTCTCTTCTTCTCCAGTTAAACTCCCTGGGAGTGCGGGAACGCCTGTCCTGCCTCCTGAGTGCCGAGCCCAGTGAGCTCCTGATGGAGCCAAACGAGGCCCTCCGGATCGCCACTGAGGCCTACAGGCTGTGGACTGTAGCAGCCGCCTACGGACAAGCCTGCCAACTGTACATGTGAGCTACTTTCTGTTTATAGTGGCTGCTTCAGGTACAAATCTTTGCAAAAATGCTACAATTGTTTTTTTGCTGTTTATTTTATGAAAATTCAGTGTAATCATTCAGTCATCATAAAGGTAACCACAAGGAAGAGAACTAACTAAATTAATGTCCAATGGAAAATATTAACTAGTGGGACCTGTCAGAGTAAATTAGGAAAAGTTTTTAAAAAATTCATTTTTTGCAAGTTTTTGTTCTGCATTTAGGACTCAGCCGCTTCTAAAAACAACCCAAATGCTTAAAAAACTACCCAGATGGTTTTTGATAATAAGTTAATGTGTTTTGGTGTCTGGAAAATGAGCCGTTTCAAAAAGCCTCCCGATACTTAAGTCGCATTCTATGGGCACTGCGCCGTTACCTAGCAACCACAGTTACCTAGCAACCCCAGCAGAATTCTAGGAGGCCATCTTTACGTAACACAAAGGGCTAATCTTTTATTATATGCTGAATTAAAAAAAGAAAAAAACACATCTATGTTTGTGTATATATATATATATTTCTTTTTTTAGTATTATTATTTTTTTGTTTATAATTGTCAACTCTATTAAAAATTGATGGAATTAATAGAAAATTGTAGGGGTTTTCACATAATTTGACTTGGACATGTTTTGAAAATATAGAAAAATGTAAACCTCTTTGGCAGCTGAATAGAAAAAGAAAAGACGAAAATAAAATAAAACTCTCGAACAGGAAGTTATTCAGGTCGGCAGACTACAACAAAAACATCTTGAGCTTTCCGAGTGTTTATATTTCTTTGTTTGTCCGCTTAAGGGTGGCCAGTGGTGCCCTCTTCTGGATGGTGGCCAAACTACAACACTAAAAGAAGCTCTAAGCCAATAAGAGCCTTTATTGGAACTAATCTTAATCCAACAAACTATCAGTCAACAATTAATCGTAAGTTGTTTGAAGATGCCGGCCATTTTTTTCTCTCCAGAGACCTGTACCCAGCCTTGGTGCGGACGCTGCAGGCTTTCAACAGCATCCTGTCAACCTCAGATCCTCTGCAGCTGCATCGTCTCTCCGCTCTGCTGTCTCTGCTCACACAGGTCACACACACCGCTGGCTGCCATCAGGAGCTGCAGGCCGGCATGGTCAGGTACTGAGGAGGGACAAGGTGGTAACATTGTCATTATCTGATGAAAGTCTCACATCTACATGTTGCTGTCTCTGTCGTTTCCACAGAGCTCAGGGAGAGGAGTGTCCCCCTCCTCCGCCCGTGTCCTGGGGACACGTTACTGGTTTGCAGCCGCTCCTGTTGGGACATTTGAAGGGCGTAGTCAAAGGCCTCGATAATCCAGTTCAGAGAGACGGCGTCCTGACTCTGATACCTGCTTATCTAGTCTACCTACAAGCTCACTACCAGCAGCTCTCCAGACAGGTACGCTTACCTGGAACCTGTGTAAACGTGTGTGCTATTTGGAAATTTGGGTTTTTAATTATTTATTTGAACATTTTTATTTTCCATGGTATGAAGTATTAGGACTGGAACTAAGACTTTTTAAAATTATGTCAATAATGTCATAGTAATAAAGATGCAATATCACAAAAAACATCCTAATATTACAAGAAAAGAATTGTTTTTATGATAAAAAAGCTTTGGTAGCGTCATCAAGATCTGATGTGAAAAGCTTGGCAAGTTCAGGTTTTTTTCTTCAAAATAAACTCAGTCATGTTGGAATTATTATTTGTGTAGAACTTCTTATGAAACGGCTACTTCACTCTGGTTATATTACAACTTTACATCATTTTATTCTTGTATTATTAGGCTTCATTCTGGTAATATTATAACTTTAGTCTAATAAAACTGTGACTTTATTCTGGTAAAATAACTTTATGTTTATATTATCATAACTTATTTTTTCTATTATTATGACTTTCTGGTAAAATTATGACTTATTGTATTATGACAACTTTATTCTCGTATTATTATGACTTTATTCTAATAGTATTATGGTTATTCCAGTTATATGACTTTATACTCCTATTAAGATTCTAACTTATATTATTATGAATTTATTCTCATAATATTACAACTTTATTCTGGTAATGTGACCTTATTCTCTTTATTATGACTTTATTGTTGACTTTCTTCTCGTAATAAGAAACTTATCCGCATGGCTTTAATACTCCGTCATAATTTCACAACATACAACTGCAATTATTTTTAGAAACAAGAACAGGGTGTTTTAAGTTATTCTGATTTTTTCTCTAATCAGAATGATCAATACAGACTATAGACTGCCTGTATTTGTACTATGAAATGTCAGTTTCTGCTAAGACTGTTTGATACCTGGCGTTCCTCAGACCTGCTTCAAGCCAGTGGAGACTCTTCAGGACTTGGAGCTCCTGACGTCGGAGGTTCTCCTGCCTCTCATGTGTCACAATGTTGTGCAAAACCTAATGAAGAATCTCAGGTAATGCCCTAGTAGCGACAACACAGAAACGGTTTTTTAACAATGTTTTTATTTAACACACTCTTATGTTTACTCCAGGTCCTCCTCGGTTGTGTGTAACCTTCAGTCCAGTCCTCAGAGCCCAGAGATCACGCCCAGCCTCCCTGGTTTGGCATGTTCAGGATGGAGGGATCATCCAGGACTGGTTGCTCCCAGCTCTCCCTTCCCTCTCCTGACTGGACTGGGACTCGTCTTTGAAACCATCGCAGAGATCCATAAAGGTCTCAGTAGGAAGGTAGATCTTTGTCATGTTATCTACGCATAAATTGAGTTCAATTTTGTTTTTTTAAGATTAACTTTTGGAAAATCTCTTTGAATTTTCCTCAAATTTAAAAATACTTGATTGATCCCAACACAAGACAGAAGATAAAATATTACAAGAATAAAGTGACTAGAATAAAGTTCTAATATTAGAATAAAGTAGTAAATTCATGAATCCGGATAGGTGGAAGAAGATGGATGGATGGATGGATTAATGAGAACAAAAAATACCAAAAAATTACTATTTTTTGTTAACATCTTGTGAAATTATACTTTGGTGTAAGATTTAAAGATAATATCACTAGTAGGACTTTTAAAAAACTGTGCAAACAACTGAGTCCATTTCGATGAAAGATCAGATTCTGGTAACTCTATTGAAGCTTTTTTCTCAGAAAAAAAATCTTTTTTTCTTCTTTATTTATTTTAATTGCTAATTCCTAATCGTAATTAAAAATTCTCGGAGCCTGTCTGTAGCGGCTAAAATCCTATATTTTAGGCTACTGGTTGTTGTGCTTGAAGGCGTTGTTCTTACGTGCGTTCAGTAGAGATTCATCAGGCCGATCTTTAGTTTGACTTATTAAAAGGTCATTTATTGAACAGAACAATGTCCATTGTTTGCTACTTCAATGTAGCTACACGTAAATTCGACCTCAAAACCTAAACCAAACACAGTGGAAAACTGTTGCCTCTTCCCACTAACAACACCTGAACAGAATCACCATTGACCTTAAATACCCATCCCCCATCAGACACACAGAACTCAAAATGAAATTCGCCCCCTGGTGGCGATAAACACAGAAAAGGATAAATGGCTCCTACACTGTCTAATACTCCACTCACAGAGAGGATGATTGAAATGAAAGCCACTTTTGCAAATATTTTCTTCTAATCTCTTTTTTAGAGAAAAAAGTGAATTAACATCACATATAGTATGAAAAAAATCATTTTAGTTCTACATATTCTGGTTTATGTTTCCTCCATTTTGGGCCTCAGATTTAACAATGTTTTCAGCTCTGATCCATTCCTCACCTTTGCAGTTCTCAGGCCTCCTGCTGTCAGAGCCTGTGATTGGTTACCTGCGCAGCTGCAGCCAGGCCACGCCCACTCTGTCCCACAGCAGGTCCTGGCTGCTTCGCCACGAACATCACTTCCTCTACCTGCTGCTCCGGCTGGCGCACAGACTGGTGAGTCTGGATTCAATTTAAACCCGACTCCTGCTCGACTGTTGAATAAAAACAATGACATTTACAAAGTCTGAACCTGCAGGACAAATAGTTTGCACATGAGATTTATATATTTTACATATTTCCACTCTTTATTTTTATGTTTTTCAGGTTCCAGATGAGCCTGAACTAGCCAAACATGCCTCGCTTTACCACCAGGTGGCGCTGGTGCTTCTTCCCTGGTTACTTCCAGGCAGTGAATACCTGGCACACGAGCTGCTTTCCACTGTTATCTTCAGCAAGGACTTTATATCGTAAACCAAACCTTTAATTTTCTCAGTTTAATCATTGAAAAGCTTCCAAGAAGCGTCATCCGTTCTCTGTGTAACCGTCTTTAAATGAGCAGAGTCATTAGAAAAGAAGGCATGATTACTTTTGGAGAAGTAAAGCTGAGTTACAGAGTTCAGTCTGGATTCATTTATCTTTTCCTTGTTAAATTAAGATTCTCATAATTATGAGAATCTAACAAAGAGCATTTCTTCACCTAGAGATCCAATGTTTTCAATAAGCAGTTCTTTGAATCTGTTTGACTCAAATATGGTGGAAATAATGACCAGAAGCTGCAGCTTATTAATGTAGCTTAAAGCAGTTGAGGAGCAACAACAGATTAGAAGCCAAATTAAACCATCGGTTAAAGTGACAGCAGCAGCTCGGCTTTATTTTGTTATAAAGTCGAAATCAACATTTTTGTGAAATTAGAGTCTGATTATTCTGGTTAAAGATTAATCAATTACTAAATTAGTTGACGATTATTTCAATAATCAGTTCAGAAACAATTAGTCAGATTAATTGTGTCAGCTCTAGTAATTAGATCCAAACCCGTCTGATTTCAGCATTTAAATATGATCACTTTTAGGTAATGATGGTACTAATGTGTTTAGTTTCTGTGTGTTGGTTTGCAGGGAGTCCCACAGCGGCGGACCAGAGGCTGTGGAGCTCGGGGAACTGAATCTCCACACCCAGCATCAGACGTCTCCCTCCCTCCAGACTGTCGGCGCTCTCCTGAGAGAAGCCTGCACCCAGCTGCCCTCCATACGAGGCTGCTACCTCACCCAGCTGGCCCACCTGGAGCAATCAGTGATCACATCCCGAGTTGTTTTCCTGGGGCGCAACCCTTGGATCGGGTCCCATTTGCTCCCGGAGCTCACTGGCCCCACGCTCCCGTCTGACTGGCCGTTCATCCCGCTGATCGGCCTGTACGAGCGGACCGGGGTGTCTGACGGCGGAGGGCTGGCGGTGGAGGAGCTGCCTTATGGATCTCTGCAGACTGTGACCCACTGTCTGCAGTGGCTGCTGCTGCTGGAGTTCTGGAGGGAAGAAGCTCTGAAGGTACAAGTCAAACCAATTGGATCTTAAGAGCAATTTTACTAAAAAAAGATTTGAAAGGATTTTCATATTTTGGTCAAAATTCAAGCTTTAGATTGGCTGCAATCAGTTATTCTGATGATTAAGAGCTGATAAGATCAACTTCTCATGTAAGTTTTGGCCGACCAGCGATCTTCCAAAATTAAGGGAATCGGCGGCAATAAATCAGTTCACCCTTAATTAATAGGATAAAAGAAATTGGCACGTTCTACAAATTCAACATTTAACCACTTAAGCCTTTTTGTAAAATACATTAGAAGATACGAATAAATAATGAATTTAAAAAAAAGAAAAATGATAATAAATATTTAAAATCTTTATATCATGCAGCCCTTCTTTGAAGTGCATAATAATTAGTTCAGTTTATGTAAAGTTATCTTCAATACTGATCAGTTCTGGTGCTTCTCTTCATCTTCAGGTCGTCCTTCCTGTCGCCAAACTCGCCCGCCTTTCCTGCGTCTTCCTCTGTTCCAGCGATCTGTTCCTGGAGAGACCAGTTCAGAGGCTGACCTGGGGTCTGTTCAGACTGCTCACCAGGTGAGAGCAACTCTGTGAACCTGAAATAGCACTGCGATCTCCGAATAAACTACGAAACGATTAATTGGATTAATCGTGATTAATTGTGATTAATCACTTATTGAAATAAGTGTTAACTAATTTAGCAATGAACTGATTGTTAACTGGAGCATATAGACTCAAAAAAGACCATTTGGTGGGAGAAAACAATTCAGAGCAGTTTTAGCTTCACCTGGTTCAGATTTACTAAAGGAATGCTATGTTGCTGCATTTTAGGCAAAAAAATGTTTCTTTTCTTATTTAAGAAAGCAACTATATTATCTATTGATTTGCATCTCTAATGTATCTTTAATATTGTATAAAATATGCTTAAGTGGTTAAATGAAAAATCTGTAGAATGTGACTTTTTTAAAAATCTGATTAATCGTCAGAATAAATGATAGATTAATCAATAACTAAAAAAATATTTATTTACTAAAAAAAAAACATCTTTGTATGTAAATATGTTTTAGCTAAAACAGTTTTAGCTTCACCTGGTTCATGTTTACTAAAGGAACCCTAAATTATTGCATTTCAGTCAATAAAATCTTTGTTTTTGTATTTAAAAAAGAAATTAAGTTACTTGTTTATTTGCACTTTTTAATGAATTTCAAATGTATAAAACGGTGTAAATGGCTAAATGAAAAATCTGTAGAATATGACGTCCAACTCCATTAATTGATAGATTAATTGATTTCTAAAATAATCGTTAGTTGCAGCCTTAGAGTAAACATTTCTCTTTTTGCTTTTAGGGGGTCCAGATTGGACTCTTTGGACCTGGATGTGCCTCCTCCAGGTCTGGCCTCCTTCCAGGATCTGTACTCGGCCCTTCTGGCCCAGTATGAAGCCGTGTCGTTTGGAGACCGGCTGTTTGGCTGCTGGGTTCTCTTGCCTCTGCAGAGGAGGTACAGCGCCTCCATGAGGCTGGCTGTTTTTGGAGAACATGTGGGGATGCTGAAATCGCTGGGTGTCACTCTGGACCAGGTTTGGTTATCACCTGCTTTTTAAATATCAGCCATGTGAAAACAACCTGCTTGGTAACCTGAGGCAATGATTTATCTCCTGATCTGAAGCTGTCCGTCCCCATCGAGCGGTTCACCTCGCCGCCTGAAGACTCCCTCCCTCTTCTTCGTCTGTACTTTCGCGCTTTAGTGCTGGGATCCCTGAAGTTGTCCTGGTGTCCCGTCTTATATGTGGTTGCCTTGTCTCACATCAACTCCTTCATCTTCTCCCAGGATGCCGCGGTGCAGGTACAGCACATTTTAGTCCACAGACATAATAAAGAATGGATGCCTCATGGACTTGTGTCAGATAATCTAACTCAATGTTAGGAAATAGTTAGCCTTCATAGTGGTATTACACCAAGCACTATAGCTAATATTAGCTGACATTTTGCTGGTGGACATAAATACAGTATAGTAATATTCTATTCACAAAATACAAACAATAATTTGTTCATCTAACATATGAAAAGTTATCACCGGAGTCCTCAGGTCAATAGTCTGTTGATTTGAACAAAAATATCCAGCAATGCTCAGGCTTCTTCTGCTGTTTTGGTTTAGCCAAGTAGGAGGGACAACCACTCCAAGATGGCCGCCGTATTTCCTGCGCCAGAGCAGCCAATGTGTTGTCTACTCTTTACTATGTCTACACGTCTAGTCTCTACATGAAGAAATGTGGGATCTGTCTGTGAGTTATCGATTGAGTTAATCTAAAGTCGATTGATCTTATTGATCAACTAATGATTAATTGAGTTTTCTCTTGTATCAAGAAGGGCTACATACACTGCCTGGCCAAAAAAAAAGTCGCCACCAAAAAATGGTCACACTCTCTAATATTTTGTTGGACTGCCTTTAGCTTTGATTACAGCCCGCATTCACTGTGGCATTGTTTCAATAAGCTTCTGCAGTGTCACAAGATTTATTTCCATCCAGTGTTGCATTAATCTTTCACCAAGATCTTGTATTGATGATGGGAGAGTCTGACCACTGCGCAAAGCCTTCTCCAGCACATCCCAAAGATTCTCAATGGGGTTAAGGTCTGGACTCTGTGGTGGCCAATCCATGTGTGAAAAAGATGTCTCATGCTCCCTGAACCACTCTTTCACAATGTGAGCCCCATGAATCCTGGCATTGTCATCTTGGAATATGCCCATTCCATTTGGGAAGACAAAATCCATTGATGGAATAACCTGGTCACTCAGTATATTCAGGTAGTCAGCTGACCTCATTCTTTGGGCACACAATGTTGCTGAACCTAGACCTGACCAACTGCAGCAACCCCAGATCATAGCACTGCCCCCACAGGGTTGTACAGTAGGCACTAGGCATGATGGGTGCATCACTTCACCTGCCTCTCTTCTTACCCTGATGCGCCCATCACTCTGGAACAGGGTAAATCTGGACTCATCAGACCACATGACCCTCTTCCATTCCTCCAGAGTCCAATCTTTATGCTCCCTAGCAAACTGAAGCCTTTTTTTCTGGTTAGCCTTACTGATTAGAGGTTTTCTTATGGCTACTCAGCTGTTCAATCCCAACCCCTTGAGTTCCCTTCGCATTGTGCGTGTGGAAATGCTTTTGCGTTCACAATTAAACTGCTGTTGTTTTTCTTCGATTTGATTTGACCAAACGTTTAAGTAATTGCCGACCACAATCATTCAGGATTTTCTTCTGACCACATTTCTTCCTGGAAGACGATGGTTCCCCACCATCCTTCCAGTTTTTAATGATGCGTTGGACAGTTCTTAACCCAATTCTAGTAGTTTCTGCAATCTCCTTAGATGTTTTCTCTGCTTGATGCATGCCAATGATTTGACCCTTCTTAAACAGACTAACGTCTTTTCCACGACCACAGGATGTGTCTTTTGCCATGGTTGTTTAAGAAATGAGGAGTTACTCATTGCATCAGCTGTTAAATAACTTGTTGCCAGCTGAAAGATAATGGCCTATGCAGTACTTATCCAATAGGAGGCTTGTACCTATTTGCTTGGTTAAATCCAGGTGGCGACTTTTTTTTTGGCCAGGCAGTGTATTTCATAATGTGCTGAATTAAAGAAAAACATAACATTATTTTCAGTTGTCTTAAATACTGACTAAATAAGCAGAAAATTGTTTTCTCATATTATTAAACCTAGACATATTTATAAAATATAACAAAACAAGAACTTCTTAACTTGCTGAATAGAAAAATAAGACATAAAAAAAATAAAATACACATAATTCCCCACGATAAGAAATATTCATACTGTTAACTCCAGTGCATTAACTCTCCACATCCATCAAAATCATGTTTTTGTTCTATCATGTTAAATTTTTTCTGTATTATTTCCTCCACTTTTCTGTCTCTACATCTTTATCTTCGTAGCACATCAGTAATTTTTTAATGAGAAGTTGGCACTACTCAACTAAATAGACATAGATGAAGTTTATTTTCATTCAGTTGTACGTTTAAAAAATTTACAAATTGAATGAAATTTTGTTGCAAGGCTCCAATAATAATAAACAAATAAGTAATAATAAAAGTATTCATGTAAATATATATAATATATGTAAGAAATATGTATAATAAAATATTAAGTAAGCGCTATTTGGAGTGAAACTTAACTTAAGGAGATTGTTAAGTGTTTGTATTTCAAAACAAAACTACATAAATGCATTTTTAATCCCAAACTGTTCTGGTATGACCGCCAGCTTTGTTTCTGTATGAACTGGATAAACCTTAAGGCGCCATCTGCTGGATGGAGGCCAAACTGCCACACTAACAGAAAGACGTTATCAGCTAATCGACTGGAATAAATTTTAATCTAATTATTTGCATCCCAGACTGGGCTAAAAATCTTTATTTCCCTTTAAAAGGGAACATGTCTTTGTCGTGTCGCCACATGATCAAGGTTTTAATTTGGTTATTTTTACACACCACAGTGAGGTGAGCAACAAAAAGCAAACCGTGTAATTATTTCCGTTCCAGTGGGTGCTGTTGCTGCAGTGAATCACAGGCTGAATCAGACCTCAGGGATTTTACATAATGTCACCAAATTAAAAACTCAGAGTCAACATTTAGATGACTCTTAATGTTTTCTTCCTGTTGCGACTTCTTCATATCCTGGCATTTGGTGGCTCTTCAGGCCTTTAAACGTTCCTCGTTTCTTGGAATGTTTCTCCATTGGGGTTTACGTTTCCCATTGTTTCTGGCTTGTTGGTTACTGCCTTCAGTTTTCATAGCTGCTCCTATCATGGATCAACTTTTTCCAAATCAGACAAGGACAGAAACTCCTTCAAAAACAGAAAAATAAGTCAAAACAGTCGTTTTTTGAAAAAAAAAAAAAAGCTTTAATAGCATGATTGTTGTTGATTGTAACTATTTTAAAAAAAGTGTCTTTTTACTCCACGAAAACTCAAATTTCACGCAAAAATCTTTTGCCACTTGTAGTATTAAGGTCGTCCACCAGAGGGCACCAATATAAATATAGGAATTTATACGTGGTGTTATAAAAAAAACCATCACGTATAAATTATCTTTTGCTGCTACAGGGTTAAACATTCAGGATGAAAAATTTAACAAACACTGTAAGTTTTTAAAAATATAAAAAAATGTTTTAATATTAATACATATAAACAAATCTATAAACAAATAGGTTTACCTGAGAAAGAACGCATGCTGATGTGTTTTTCTGCAGCGTTTTGGTGTTGTTCTGTACCAAATGAAGGGTGAGAGCTGCTGTCTAGAAGTGATAATAGTTTGTCTTGCACCTGGCTGTCTCAGACGGAGCTGACCTCGTTGTTCAATTCAATTCTTTTTCTGGTCTTTCAACTGTGTCTCTACAGTTTCCTGAAAAAGTATTCACACCTCTGGAATGCAAACTTTAATTGTATGTGACACAGCATGAGTGTGAAGTGGAAGGAAAACATCGCACAGCACTTTGACTCAAAAGCAGTAATTGAAGTCAAAACTGTACAACAAATATGTATATTTTGCTTTTGAGGTACAAAAAAATACACTTGGTAAGTATCTTTTAACCGAAAACTGATCAAGCGGCAGTTTTATCTTCACCTGGTTGAAATTCTGCTAACAAAGAAAAATCTCCTATTAAGCACCTTTTACTTTCCAATTATTAAGCAGTTTAAGGAAAACAATAATCAATAGATCAGCCCTTGATTTTAAGTCAAGCAGAAAGACCTGAGCTTTTCACGTGTTGATGTTAGAAGTAGTTTTTTAAGTGTAGATGCATCTTTTGCTACAAATGATCAAGCGTTCACTATAGGAATGGCATTTTATTGCATTTTAGACAGTGAAATGTTAATTTCTTTGTTTAAACAAATTAATTTAGTTGTTTAATTGTGTCTTTCAATATATTTCCAATCTTGTTTAAAAAACACGCTGGTGGTTAAATGAATAATTAGCAAAATGTCCTTTTTTATGATTAATCAATAGAAAAATGTAATTTTTAAGGATGCCATGTAGATTTGCTGCACCGGTTTGTTTCCTGTTGTTAAATTTGACCGACATTTCTCCAGCTTATGATGACTTGGATTCAAATGTTTTGTTTCCAGGAGGTCGAAGCAACTCGACTGACTATGCTGAGGAAGATCTACTACCTGACTGATGAGGTACTCCTACACTTTCTGCACTCGCTGCTCGTCGTCTTGTTTTTACTTCGCTCTGCTCTTCCTCTGCTTTTAGGTGTTCATTGATTTCATCGACTCTGGCCTTTCAGTCTCTCCCCACATTTGTGGAAAACGAGTTTGTTTTCTAATGTTTCTCAGCTTGTTGACCTCACTTCTCATTTCTTTCAGTTTGCTCAGCTGTTTTTCTTGCTGTGCATTGATATCACAGCTTAGTTGTACTCTTATTATTATGCACCTACAGTTTGTTAGCTGGTCTCTTTAGTTCTGCAGAGTCTCCACACACTGACCTAGGATACGATCAAAAGGTTTATTTTAGTAATTCAATCCAAATGAATATACTGTATAGATTTATAACATTAAGTGATAGAGTTGAAGTATTTATTCTGATGGTTTTTCCATAAGGAAAATATGGAAGAGGATTAGGACCAATAAAAAAATAGGATTTTGACTTTTTTCTCAGAATTGTGCAACGGCTTATTAAGGCCATTGAAGACAGAAAAGAAATAAAAGGTGGAGGAAATTTCTGCCAAAAAATCTCAGAAATTTTGTAGAAGAAACCTGGAGATTTTTGAGTTTCAAAAGTTGAAAATTTGCTAGAAAAAATTCACAATTTTTTAGATTAATCTCAGAAATGTTCTAGAAAAAAATTCAGAAATTTCTGAATTTTGAAAATTGTTAATTTCCAAGAAAAAAAAATTCTAATTATTTCTATAAAACTCTTATTTATATTAAATTATTTATAAAAAAACATTTTTCTGTATCCATGCATGTCAAAATCCAAACAAAAACCAAAACATTTTCATGTCAATTATGTTAGCAAAATAATCACAACAGTTTCTTCTTTTTTATAGGATTTGTAAACTTGCACACTCAAAGTCCGTCCCAAATTAATTTGGTAGATTTGAGATTTAAGTCTAGATTTGCCCTGATCTTCTTCCATATGAAAAGAATATTATAGAAATTATACGAGAGCACCTAAAAAGGGTTTTCAAAAGAGAAATGTTTAGTTGAAACCACAAAAGTTCATTTTTAAAGAAGCTAGGTTCTCAGAATACTGCATCCAATCATATTATGGGAAAGTTGAGAGGAAGGAAAAAGTGGAGCATATACTGTAAATATGTATAAACAGCACTTAGAGAGAACCAGGTCATGATCCAGAACTGCCACATTTCTGGTGTTGCATCTTATTTAGAGCAAAGAGATAAAAAAACTGAACTGTTACTCAGTGGTCCAAACTCTTACTGTTGAGGTGAAAGTTTTGCTTTTTATTTAGCCGCCAAGCTCCTTCTCTATATACATTTTTTATAGGTATTATGTAATACTTTACTTGCCAAAGAAACAAGATTCCAGATTTTAATTAGCTATAGAACATAAACATCAAAATTAACAAAAGTAAACACTTGAAAATCCGAGTTTTCAGTTTTTGAGCTGAAAGAATTTAACTTTGTGATTAAATTCTGATTTATTTAGATGGACCTGTGCGTGGTTGGAGAACGTTATGATGTAAGAATAGTTATTTTAATGCAGAAACATTTAATTAATTTGACTCATTTTATGCACCAGCCCAACCTTGTTCACCAGCTCCTCCATAACATCTCATTAGGTCCCGCTGTAATCACATTTAGTGACTGACTGAAAGAATTTATTCATCCCAGAAAGCGTCTAGCCTCACAGCTGATTCAGTATTTTATGAAAATCAGATTCAAACCGCATTTGGAAAGCTTATTGAAACAAATTATTACAAATAAACAGTAACTCAGCCGACATAATGCTGATTATATTTGTCCTTCACCCCTGCAATTGTGGGTAAGAAACGCCTGTGGCTCGAGTCGGAGCGTATCCGTTCCGCGTGTTGTTGTCCTTGGTTGAAGCACCGAAGCTCACGTCTTCCTGATGCGTTCAAGTGTTCGTGTGAGAATCAGGAAGAGTGTAGAAGGAGTGTTTGGGTGAAGTGATTTGTTAAAGGCGTTTGAGTCTTCAGCCAGACAAAAACATGCAACAGTTGAAGACAGTTGAAGCTCAAAGAGGGGAGAGCGACGTGCAGAAGGACGCTGAGGACAAGTGAGATAAAAGTCTCGTCTGAGAAATGAAAGAGGTTGATGTCAGACATTTTGATCTAAGGATGAGTGAAAAGACGGTGGATTTTCTGCTGAAATGTTCACTACACTGCAAAAACACAGAAACCTACCAATTATTTTTGGTCCAGTTTCTAGTGCAAATATCTTAAAGTAAGAGAAAACTAACTTACACGTAACTTTTCAGCAAGATTTAAGAGCTCATTTAAAGTTACTAATTCCTTAATATTGATTTTAAAATGTTCCACTGGCAGATTATTTTACTTATAACAAGAAATTCTTTCATGTTATAAGGGAAAAGATACTTGCACTAGACCAAAAATACTTGGTAAAATTTAGTTTTTGTAGCGTAGATTGAAGGAAATATGCAACTGAGTATGATTTTAAAAATCATGTTTAAAAGAAGCATCTATATTAGTGCAAATATCTCAGTACACTTGAAATAAGACAAAAGCTAACTTAGAAGTATCTTTTCAGCAAGGTTAAAGAGCTTGTTTTAAATCAATAATTTCTTATATTGATGACAAATTTTTGTTCCACTAGTAGGTTATTTCAGACATTTTCCCCATGTTATAAGAGAAATTATTCTGCCACTGGAACTAGTATTTTTTCACCAATATTGAGGAACTATTGACTTTAAATAAGCTAATATATCTTGCTGAAAAGTTACTTCTAAGTTAGTTTTGTCTTATTTCAAATCCACCAGAAACTGGACCAAATAATACTTGGTAAGATTTTGTGTTTCTCAGTGTGAATTTAGGGAACCAGAAAGTTTGAATCCATGTTGATGAACTAAAAGTAGGATTGACAGCAGACTTACACTGCAAAAACACAAAACCTTACCAAGTATTTTTGGTCTAGTTAATAGTGCAAATATCTTAGTACACTTGAAATAAGACAAAGCTAACTTAGAAGTAATCTTTCAGCAATATATAGGCAGCTTGTTTTAAGTCAATAATTCCTTAATATTGATGAAAAACTACTAGTTCCACTGTCAGATTATTTTATACAAACTATGGGAAACTGCCTTATTAGTATAAAAAAAGGATTTTTTTTAAACTTAAAACTAACTCATATTTCTGGCTAACAAGTTACTTTTAAGTTAGTTTTTGTCTTATATCAAGTGTACTAAATATTTGCACTATAAATTGGACCAAAAATACTTAAGACTTTGTGTTTTTGCAGTGCAAATATACAAAACGTTAATTTAGCTACTTTGTTTGCAGTTCTATTTACTGAGACCCATTTTGTTTCTATTTTTTATTTTAGAAGATTTAAATCTTCTAAATATTTATTTAGACCTTTATTCAACAGTATAGATAATTTCGTCTTTCCTGGTTTTGTTGGGCGTAATTTAAATGTAATTTAAGTTCTAGTTCCCACCTTCAGACATCACTAGTTAGTTTGGTATTTTTGGGAGTAATGATCCTCTTTTAATGCATTATTAATACCTGACCCAAATACAATTTAGGATTTATTATTTTTTACCAGTATAACCTGTTTTTGATTCTGTCTTCTGTATATTTTTTCCACAAACTCTTTCTCTTTATGACTCTTTCCACCTTGCCAGGATTCCCAGTATCAATCAAACCCTCTGAAACATCCCTTATGTTACCAGAAGACAAGCTACCAGTAAACATAATATTTCTCCAGGGTGTCCTTAACATATTTCAGGCTGGATTAAAGGTGTCTCTTTCACAGAAGTTGAGTTTTTGCCAGTTTCCCACTTTAACTCCTGTCTTGACTTAATGTTTTCTCATTCTTCATCCGAAAGCGTTGAAGTCAGATTTCAACGATCGAGCCACACGATGAAAATTTCCAGGCCCGGGCCGAACTATTTCTCACAATGCTCTGTGGGACGTGTTGTGCCATCGGTTACACTTGTGGACGTGTTTCACAGCAGTGGTTTCTGCTACAACTCAGTAATAAAAAAGCTTCGTTTTAAAGGGGTAATTATATTAATCCTGACCTGTTTAGTTTTTCTGTAATTGTTGTTTAAATGGTCTTTCTTCAGCAGCCTGCATGCCCATTCAGCTTTCAAGTATTTCAGGAACGTCTCATCATTAATGTAACTTTTTAGAAATGCTGATTTAGCGTTTAATAGTTTCGCTGCTCTTAGCGCAACTTGAACACAACAAGAGTCTTCCCCAGCATCCAACGAGATTTTTTTTTTTTTATATTAATTTCCAGTGGTCCAAGAGAACCACTTTATTATCCATCGCTATTGTTTACAGATGTGCGTCAGATTTATTGGTTGTACCAGAAACAACAAGCAGATACAACGGTTCTGGTTGGAGCTTTTGTATTCTCGTGTGTAAATGAGTTCAATTGCTTTAAAAAGAAAGCTGGCCTTAAAATCTATGATGTTTGATTTACATCCGTATTTCGAACGTATTACAGCTGGAGTATGTAACATTTATAAAAAATATATATTTTTAACGTATTTGTTGAAACTGTGACGTAACAGTAAAATATGAGACAGATAATCTGTGAAAAAATGAGCTCCTCTGCCTCGCCCAGCTAATTAAACAACCAATCAGATCCAGGAGGAGGGTCATAACGCTGCCAATCACACTCGTGTGGCGCTGCACATCACCTCATTCTACTCCCCCATTTGACTTCTGCTACTCTGCAGCTAGCATAGCCACTACTGACAGCAGATAAACTGTTTTCCTGTAATGGTAATTTGTTTAGCAGCATGTACACGAGGTTGATTGGCAGCATTAAGACTCCTGGTCCTGATTAGTTGTTTTTGGTCGGGAGCGGTTAATTTCTTCAGACGGCAATAGTAGGCTCATGGAGGAAGTTGAGGAGATTGATTTTTTTTCAGATTATCTGTCTCACGTTATACTGTAAAAAGCGAATTCTTTATAAACGTTGCTGCAACTTTAACTGAGAAAAATCTCAGTGTTCAATATGTATTTTCCCCGGTGTGGGGGATTTACCAATTTGTGCGGAGAAGTTTGTTATTCTTCTCCATGCTAATTTCAGGAGGTCACTTTAAGTCTCTGTCCTCCTTCTGAAAAGCAGGTAAAGACGAACACCTGCTGCTTTCCTCACATCCTCCTCACTCTGTTTTTCATTTCCAGGTGTTGAAGAACCACTTGCTTCTTTTCCGTCTGACCCAACAGCACCTCCAGCTCGGCTTTGACATGTACGAACAGCTTCCCGCCATCAGGGCGAAGCGTTTAGAGACCGTTCTCGGTCTGCAGGATGACAGCAGAACCTGACTGGATGCACACCAGTAACATAAGGGGAGTTGGAATAAAAAGAGACATGATGAAGGTATAAACATGTGAAATTACATGTTGGGAGGGAAAGGTAGCAGTGGGAGATTGTGTGATGTCTCATTGCCCTGGAAATGGCACGATCGGCGAGATTTTTCTGCGTTCTGTTCCAGCAGCCGAGCAAGAGAAGAATCAAATCCTATCCGGACTTGGCCCAGCTGTGCAAATAATTCAGGGAACACCAAAGTACAAAAATCCCTTTTCAGCGACAGCCAAAGGCCAAATACAGACGCTGAGAAATGAAATGCAGATGGGACAGAGCGGAGGTGCTGCAATCCTCGTCTCCATGTGACTCCAGCTTTTTGCCAAAGGGTTTCTTGCGCTTGAAAAGCCGCCCAGGAAGAGTTTGGCATCTGATATCCTGCTCTGCAAGTTCCTGAAATGTTCTTAACAGTGAATAAAACGTCCCTCTCCGACGACCGTAATGTGAGATTCTGTTTTTATTCAATAGCTGTGCTACAACCTTATGAAACATGTTTATTTGAATTGAAACCAAAGTGAAAACTAGCAAAAAAAGAAACACCAACCTCTGGCAAACAGCTGTTTCAACAAAATTCATTAAAACTTTACTGACTCACATTTTAAAATGCAGCTTCAGGCTCCAGCTTGGTCAGGTGTTTTTGATTAAATCGGCTAAGTTCAGTTTGATTTCATGGCTTTAATGTCTAGTCACATAATAAAGAAGAAAACACCCTTTAAAACCCATTTTATGTTCAGTTTAGCAATTAATATCATCGCAGATGGAAGTATGGAGGCCCATTGCTGCCTTAAATCAACATATGGCTCAATAAATTAATTACTAAGCCAGCAAGAATAAACAAAACACAAATTCTATATTAATTGCGTTAATATATGCCAAAACGTTATATATTTTAATTGGGAACTGTGAAAATGTACTGAAATAAAAATATGCATATATGTACAGTATATACAGTATATATATATATATATATATATATATATTTATTTTCATTTCTCTTTTTCCTTCCTTTGTTTTGTATTTATATCTTATTTAAATAAATCTGAGGGCCAAAATTGTCACTATCTAATAAATAATTTGTTAAGTTGACATGTTAATTTAAATGAAATAATTGTGTTGAATAACTAAAAATATATATGTAAAGTAAATGTTTCCATATATCAATGTATTAAATGGTTAAGTAAGTAAAGTTTTAAATAATCATTTAATTTTAATTATGTGTAATTATATGCATAATATTAACATTTTATGCATTTTGAAAAACCTGTATAATTCTCCTAATATTTCTTTCATATTTTTTGTGCTGTAATCATTTTAACTCTGTATAATGCTAAAATAAATACTCAGCATTCAACATGTAATATATAATAAAATTATTTTATTTTCACATTTAATAGATTAAAATGTTTAAATCCTAAGGTATCAAAATCCAGTTTTATTTAAATGCTCAAATTTAAATATTGAATTATTCAATTGAATATAAGGGTGAAATAAAGTAAATGTTTTCTATCATTATGCCAGATTTTATAGACCAAAAATGATTTAAGTGTCTAGTTTACATTGTTGCCATAATTAATTACTTCATTAATCTGCTTATTATTATTTATCTTGGTTACGGGAGCTTTTTTTCATGCAACATAAATGTTCATGTAAATTTCTGACATTATTTTGACAAAACTTTTATTAATTAGCAAAACAACATTATAAAAAGCTTATTTGGTAACTGATGTGCTTTGTGTTTATATTCTGTGTTGGTATGTGAGCAGTAAATATTTAACTGTAGAACATTAAAAGCTCTGTAAACATGCTTATAAATTGATTTATGAGTCTCATAACTCAATACCAATACTTTTTTAAAAAGTGACTTCTCTTTCAAGTCAATTCTTGGTATTTATATGTGTTTTGTCCTGACTGTGCTGTGTAATTATTTTGTACCTGGTTAAAGACAAAGCCTGCCTGTGGATGCTAATGCTGATTACAAGCTTCGCTCCACATCTGGTCTTAATTCGGCCCCATAAATTGGGTGAAACCTGTAAAACTGGTCTGCAGACGAGAAGCGAGGAGTCTGCCAACTTAACCCCCAAAGTGGCCCAGTGCAACTCAGAAAAGATCATTTCTATGTAGAAACTACAAAGTTTTCTCTTCTTATAAAGTATAACTGGTTAATGGACAAATGTGTGTTTGACTCAGAAGGTGGAAGCTGTCAAATATGATACTAAACTGTTTTAAATGTTCATTTAAAGCCTGAAAACTACTTACAATTATGGGAAATACAAGTAGAGTACAACATGAATATTTTCTAATACCTTAAATCACATTTAATTGATCAATGTGTTTAAAAGTAAATGGAAGCATGCGTATTTAATATTAGGTAAAAGAAAAAATATTTAAATAATGTACAATTTTGTAAATTTTTCTCAAATTTACAAGAAAAATAATACAGTGCGCTTATAAAATAGCAAGCATACACAGCAAAAATACAAAATCTTCCCTAATATTTTTTTCACGTTTCTAAATAAACCAATTAAATATCTTGTTACACTTAAAATAAAAGAAAACTAACTTACAAGTAACTTTTCAGCAGCATGTTGGAGCTTGTTTTAAGTCAATAATTCCTTAATATTGAAGAAAAAGTATTTGCTCCACTGCAGATTATTTCACTTATAACATTTTTCTTCTAAATGAAATGATATTTGCACTAGACTAGTAAGATTTTGCATTTTTGCAGTGCAGATTACAGTGTTTGATTTAAAAAACATGTTTAAAATAAGCATCTATATTTGTGCCACGCCACAACTAATATGAAGTACAAAAAAAATAATTCTTTGCACAAAATATTTAAAATATTTTCCTTATTTTCAAAATAAAGCATGAGGAAACATCTCAACGTTGCTTAAACGTGTTTTAAGTTAATACAAACGTTGTTGAAGGGGACTGAAATGTAAGTTTTGTGCTTTTTAGTGATTGTGACCCCATTTCTAATGCCGCTCTGAGCAACTGTCAGAAACTCTAAACTAATCTGTGTGCACAGATCAGGAAAAAAAACATTTTCTGCTTTTGGTTCATTTGGTTTCAGTTTCTCTGCATTTTCTCAGAGTAGAAAGACAACTTTTTACAAGATGTGAATTAGAAGAACAAAACCTCCTTGGAAAGTTTAGTCAAAATAATTCAGCACATCAAACTGTTGTTGCACAAAACTTTAATTTTAATGACTTAAATACCTGTCTTTATGTCAAGTTCTTGTGAGAAAAACATCCTTGTGATGCAAGGAGAAACGCAAAACGAGCTGCAATATGACGTTCCGACATTTTGATCGGTGTTTTTACTTTCTGAATGAGAGACTGAGGAAAGACGACACTCAAAGATGAACAAAAATATATGACATCCAACTTCTAAAGAAAAGGGGTATGAAAAAACAGTTTTTTATTCCCTCTTTTTTCTTGCTCTGACAAGAAAAACGAGGGAAAGGGGAAGACCAGAGATCACAGAATTGGAGGAACTCAAAGAGGTAACATCTGGGAGCAAATTAAGCAATAATACAAGAAGGCACTGAGAAACAAAGAGAGATTTTGTCTGCAGCGTGGAGAGAATTTATAGACGGCTCTAAGTGATATAAAAGAAGTGATACTGCACACTGGTCCTTTTTGTTAAGTTTACCCCAAGGGAAAGCACTAATTTAGGGAAGACGCACTTTTTTATGCTTACAATTCCATAAAACTGAGCCAAATTTATATTTTCATTTCAGCTGTTTCAGATGTTAGGACATATAGTTGCAGTAATAGATGTCACATTGGAATCGTTGAACCATTTATGTCAAGTGATATTCAGATTCGGCATAAGATACCAGCAAACTAATCAGACATTGAGGAGACACTGTTAATGCTCTCCATGTGAAATCTGTGACCTTAAATGGCAGAAATACATATTTAAGTCTAAACACAACATGGAAAACATTTTCTCATAAATCCGCACAACAGTTTCTGAAATGTTAATTTCAGCATTAAACATATTTTTTTTAATTTAAGGAGCTATTCAGATTATTTGATTGTGAAGTACGAATTGAGCTTTTTGTCTTTGAAAACATTCTCAATTTTAAGTCCAAATCTCTGCTTCTGTTTTTCCACCTCACTCACGTAGAGACAGACACATTAAGGTGACCAAAATAAAGATTTAAATAACGCTTTAATAAATAAAACTGAGCTTCAGTGATCATGATAAATAAATTGATATGTAAGAAGGTAGTGGGGATAAAAACAATTAATCGACGTCTGATTAATTGTGAATTAATGGTTTAATAGATTAAAATGAATCCAATCGATGAACTAATTACATCCTTGTTTTAATGTCGTAGTTTGGCCGCCATCCAGCAGAGGGCGCTGCGGGTTCATCCTTAAGCGGAGCGACATACAAAAACAAATATGGCGGCTGGGCTAATCCAGATCAGGGAAAGTAAAACGGTTCAAACAGAGTCCGTTATGAGATGTAAAATTCACTTTTAAGCGGCTCTGTTATGAAATATAAACACTCGACAAACTTTGTAAATTTATCATCTCAATAGCGCTAATTTAGCCGAGCTACCTGGCGGAGCAGCTTCAATTTCTGCTACTTGACCTCAAACTTTCGGCTTTTCTCGGAGCTCTTAAAATCCCAGCTGTCGGCCACTTCCTTACTTGAGATGTTTGCAGTTCTGTTGATAAACCGTAAGCTGAAAGAGAAACGAACACTGCTGGATCTGCTCGCTCAAAGGCTGGTGATCGATGTCTTAACCCAAAAAGAAGAACTGATGCTAGGCTGGTTCCCATAGCAGCGCTGTCGATCTCTGCACCCTCCAATGGCCATCAATGCATTATAAGTCAACATACATTAAAAAGGTAAGGAAAACTCGAGCTGAATATCAACGTATAATACTGAACACATATAACATTAAACACATTTTAATCTGCCTTTTTTCCCCCACAGCGGACAAGAAGCAGAAACCTCCTCAGGAATCCGGTGTGCTGCATGCAGGGTGAACTCAATAAATGTATTTTTATCACAATACTGTGCAGGGAAAAAAAAAATAGATGGATGAATGTGCTTCCCTTGAATTACACTTGGCATTGAAAATATACTAGATATTTTTGAAACTCTGATTTAAAATGTGAATTTTCTACAGATGAGTCATATTTGAAGTTGGCTGATTTCCTAAATTCACAGGAGAACAAAAGCTATACAGAAAGCACAGAATTAATAATAATTAAAAATATATATATAAATCGAGGCTGCACAGGGATGCAGTTCGTAGCAGTGTTACTTTTGAGTTTTGGGTAGAATATATTTAAATACAAAAGTTTTGGGTGGGGGGGGTTGTCTTAAATAAAAAATGTATATATATTTTTTGTACATTTTTACTTAATTACTGCTCTAAATACATTGTTCTTTCACTAACTAGCCTTTTTCTTAGTCTGTATACTCCAGTAATATAAGATAAGATAAGATTTATTTGTCATTGTCATCAACAGATTACAACGAGATTGAGATTTGCTCGACTCGAGTTAAGATGCAGGTTATGTGTATATACAGTAATATACCAAGATAAAGAAATGAATAGTACAAAATGAGAAATAAACTTAGATATCAGAAGATGGTTGCAGCGCCTTGAGGTGTCGCAACAGAGTTTACATTTATAACAAAGTGGTGTCAAGAGCAGAAGTCCTTATGCCTTTGAATTTAGTGCCATGATTGCCATCGGGTAAAAACTGTTTTTTAGGCGATTTGTCCTGGTTTTTATTGCTCTGTATCTCTTGCCTGATGGCAGCAGCTGGAAGAGACCATGGCCAGGGTGTGAAGAGTCATTTAAAATGTCCAAAACTTTCTTGTGGAGCCTGGAAGTGTAAATCTGTTCCATAGTGGGGAGGGGGCAGCCTATGGTTCTCTCTGCTGCCCTAACAACCCTCTGGAGCGCCTTCTTGTCCGCGGATGTGCTGCTGCCGTACCAGACACACAGACTGTACGTGAGCACGCTCTCTATGGAGCAGTGATAGAAGGCCTGCGGCAGGTCTGAGGGGAGACGGTTCTTCTTGAGTATTCTCAGAAAGTAAATGTTTAATTGATTACTAAATTAGTTAACGATTATTTCAATAATTGAATCATGACGATTAATATGATTAATCAGTTTCAGCTCTAACCATTTTAAGCTTTACTTTCCATTAGCAAACACAATTCTTAATTTTTTTTATAGTTGCAGGCGCTACATGTAACATTGATTTTAGACGCAATAGTAACATATTGATATTAGAAGTATATTTTTCACTGCAGAAGTTACAAATGGTCAAGCATATAAATGACTGGTATGTTATGACATTTCAGGTGCTAAAATGTTTATTTTTTTTCTAGAAAAATAAACATTTTAATGTATTCCTAATAGTCTATATAAAAATGAAATAATAAATAAAATATCTGCAGAACTTGGCAATATTTTTATCCGATTAATCACCAGAATAATTGGTAACAACGCAGTTGTCTCGGTTCTGACTTAGCAATCATTGTTGATTAACCAACTCCCCTGGATCGACCATATTTGTGTTGTGATGATATTAAGTTCTTTTCATGAAATTTGAATAAATATATCACTCACGTTTTTAAAAACTGGTAGCCTAAGACCTCCATGAAATATTAAACAAAGTTTCTGATCTAAAAGCCCAATGTCAAGGCCACCTAGTCTTAAAAAAGCAGCTTTTTAGATTTTACTTTCTTCTCCAAACTGCGGCCACTTTAAAACAAATGTTCAACAATACAACCTATGGATGACGCAGACTCGCTTGTGATTGCTCTCTGTCTTGAAGTTTCTCTTAGTGCCCGCTGAAGGACTCATTTGAGAGTTTCCCCTACGTCATATTAAAATATCCCCCAGCACATATTGAGTCTGTCTCTGCTGGCTTGATGATTGCAAAACAGCAGGAAACACATGAGTTTGTAATCATGATGCACACATAGCAATAAACCTTTAAAGACGGTCTTTCATGTTGTTCATTGCCCGCATAATTACCCTCAAAAGAAAAGACAGCAAGACCCCACGCTGACACCTACTCTGAATGTTTGGCCAATAACAGATAGCTGGAAGTTTTCACTCTAACAGATGTGACTAGTTGTTGCAATTTTCAATTGTTTACACAGATAAATAATTCAATCCAGACAGTTGGAGGCACCATAAGCATGTTGCTGTTCTGAGCATATGAGGATGCCAAATATCTAAATTTTCATTTCTAGAAAGGGAAAGCAGACCCAGACAGTTCATGAAGATGTTTCAGTTCTTACATCTGCAGCATGCAACTTTTATAAAAATAAATGCTGTTTACATATTTGTTACAAATATGTAACAATAAGTTACATATTTGTTGTTACAAATTACATATTGCAATTTTTCACAGACAGTCTGTGAAAAAATTGAACTCTTTTGCCTTCTCCCAGTGTTCCCATTACGAACTGTGGAAATACACCACTCAGTCAGAAACAACCAATCAGAGGCAGGAGGAGAGTCTTAGCGCTGTCAGTCACTCACATGTCACCTCCTCCCGCTGCTCTGTACTAAGCTAGAGCTGGTTAACAACAACATAGTCTGCCACAAATGCTAATGCTAGTTAGCATAGCCACAGTTTTCCTTTAACGGTAAATTGTTTTTCCACCAGCATATTGAGCAGTGTACATGAGCTTGATTGACAGCACTAAGACCCGCCTTATGGCTCTGATTGGTTGAGCACCGGAACCACCAAGGAACTTACCGTATTTTAAGCACTATAAGGCGCACCTAAAAACCGGTGTGCCTTATATATGGACCAATATTGAGCCACAACAGGTCACGCAACTACGGTAAGCAGCCGCCGACTTCATTTTCCCCCGTAGAAGAAGAAGCGCGCGGTGCACGCTGGGTTTTGTGTAAAGACCCCAAAATGGCTCCTATTAAGAGACACGCTTATGACGCAGAGTTTAAGCTCAAGGCGATCAATCACGCAGTAGAACACGGGAATAGAGCAGCAGCGAGAGAATTTAACATGAACGAATCAATGGTTATAGCGGAAGTGGATATATATTGTGATTGCACTAACATTTGATTTACCGTAACAGTATCAGACTGTTTTTTACGTGTTTATTGAATCGAGGAAAAGTTTCCCTCCACTATATGTTATACCTTGCTGTTGTTAAAAGATAAACTGTGTCACGAAAATACCACATCACTGACTTTACCTCGGGGAAAATAATAAAACAGCTGTTAATTCATTTTGGGAATGAACGGAGTTTTCAGAACCTATTAATCAGAATCTATTAATAAAGTTTGACTGACCTATCTGACTATTTTGTTGACATTCCCTTTAGCGCAGCTCCATCTAATGCAGGGGTCTCAAACTCCAGTCCTCGAGGGCCGCAGTCCTGCAACTTTTTTTTTTTTTATCGTACCGCAAGGGGTCTTTTTGTGGGCTCTAGTGTCCCTTTTTCAAAGTAGGCTGACAGGAAAGGGGAAGAAGAGGAGAGAAGACATGCGGTAAACGTCGTCGGGTCCAGGAGTCGATCCCGCGACAGCCGCGTCGAGGCCACAGTTGCCTCTGAATGTGGGTCGTGCTAACCCCTCCGCCACCACGGCACGCCCCAGTCCTGCAACTTTTAGATGTGCCTCTGCTGCACCACACTTGAATAGAATAATTAGGTCATTAAGGCTCTGGAGAACTGATCTACACAAGGAGGAGGTAATTAAGCCATTTCATTCCAGTGTTTTGTACCTGTGGCACATCTAAAAACTGTAGGTCTGCGGCCCTCGAGGACTGGAGTTTGAGACCCCTGATCTAATGGATGCAGAACGTAACCCAGCTTCTACTGTAGCGTCTATTCTATGAGCCATATAATGCGGTGCGCCTTATATATGAAAAAGTTTTAAAATAGGCCATTCATTGAAGGTGCGCCTTATAATGTGGTGCGCCTTATAGTGCGGAAAATACGGTAATTGATTTTAGAGAAATCAATTTACCTAACAGTCATGCTTTTGGACTTCGGGAGGAAGCCGGAGTACTCGGAGAGAACCCACACATGCATGGGTAGAACTTGCAAACTCCTTGCAGAAAGAAGGTCCTGGGAATCAAACCCAGGACCTTCTTGCTGCAAGGCAACAGTGCTACCAAATGCGCTACTGTCCAGGACATGGGCTGATGAGCAGATGTGAGTGGAGGGAGTGGAAGCAGACTGAGAAGGGATAGAGAAAGTGGCAAAGGAAAGGGGGGAAGATTACACAAGGAGAAATAACAAAAATACAAACACAAAGGAGTAAGTAGACTAAAGGAACCTTATTAGAAGAAAGGAAAATAACTAGAAACAAGAAATAAACATAATTAGAAACAACAATGAAGAATGTGGAAAACAAGGCAAAATTACATTGATTTAAACGGAATATCATGGGAGGACAATCAAACCTTCTGGTCAGGAGTGTAGGTGGGAGCCGGGGTCCGTCTCCGGTCAGCGAGGCGCTTGTTCTGGGCGGAGGTGTTATTGAGGGCATCGATGGTGGTTTTCCAGATGTTCTTGCAGCGGCGATGTGATGTTGTACGGATGTGACAGCAATGTTGTTCTCAGTAGAGGAGAGCAATTGTGGCTGGTAACCTAGAGAGACTTCGAAAGGAGAGAAACCAGTGGCTGCAGAGATATGAGTATTGTGAGCGTATTCAACCCATGGGAGGAAACGGCTTCAATCAGAGGGATTGGAGGAGGTAAAACAGTGGAGAACAAAAAAAAGCAAAACAAAGACAAACTGGAGACACAGGAAGAGCACAAGGATGCCTGCAGCAGAGTAGAAACCTTGGTGGACGCTGTCGGCAAAACGGGAACCAAGAGGCCAATGGGACCAGCAACAAAGCCCTGGAAGTCAGCCCGGAGACCAATGAGACGCACTATGAAGCCCTGGAGGCAGCCCGGGAAACTGACAGGACTCAATACGAAGCCCTGGAGGCAGGCCGGGAGACCGACACGACTCGCTACAAATCCCTGGAAGTCTGCTCGGAGACCAACAAGACTCGCTACAAAGGCCTGGAAGTCAGCCCAGAGACCAACGGGACTCGCTACGAAGCCCTGGAGGTCAGCCGGGAGACCAATGGGACTTGCTACGACGCCCTGGAAGTCAGCCCGGAGACCAACGAGAGTCACTACGAAGCCCTGGAGATCAGCCCGGAGACCAACGGGACTTGCTACGAGGCCCTGGAAGTCAGCCCGGAGACCAACGAGAGTCACTACGAAGCCCTGGAGGCCTGCACGGGAGATCTACGGGACTCACTATGAAGCCCTGGAGGCAGCCCAGGAGACCGACAGGTCTTAATACAAAGCCCTGGAGGTCAGCCCAGAGACCAACGGGACATGCTACGAGGCCCTGGAAGTCAGCCCGGAGACCAACGAGACTCGCTATGAAGCCCTGGAGGTAAGCCCGGAGACCGACGGGACTCAATGCTAAGCCCTGGAGGTCAGCCCAGAGACCAACAGGACTCGCTACGAAGCCCTGGAAGTCAGCCCGGAGACCAACAAGACTCAATACTAAGCCCTGGAGGTCAGCCCGGAGACCAACAGGACTCAATACAAAGCCCTGGAGGTCAGCCCGGAGACCAACAAGACTCAATACAAAGCCCTGGAGGTCAGCCCGGAGACCAACGGGACTTGCTACGACGCCCTGGAAGTCAGCCTGGAGACCAACGAGAGTCACTACGAAGCCCTGGAGGTCAGCCCGGAGACCTACGAGACTCGCTACAAAGGCCTGGAGGTCAACCCGGAGACCAACGAGACTCGCTACGAAGCCCTGGAGGCCTTGTTAAGGAATCATGGCTATTTTTCATGGTTTAATATAAGTTAAGCTAATGCCATGTGTGTTTAAGTAGACCAACATTCCTTTGGACAAAAGCAGATGCAAGCAGGAGTTCACAGATAAACATTTTCTGGCAAGGTTGTAACTTAGAGCAGCCATAAAACACTATGCTCTTGAAAGGTTTTAAATTAGGAGGCCATAAAGAATATCTTCCCCGGCTCGCAGGTCAGAGGTCGGGGGTGTCTCAGGAGTTCAGAGTTGCATCTGGAGTTGATCACAACTTAGGAATCTTGGAAACACTGAGGTTTAATTTCTGATACACCTTTTTAATATTAATAGCAATAGTGTGTTAGATTAAAATATATTACCCAAGATACAAGTACTAATCTAGTTAAATGGAATGTATTTGAAAATGTACTAACTATGACAATATCGGAAACCAAAAGGGAATGGTTTGAATGTTATGTTTTACAGGATGAAAAAGACTTCTATCTCATTATTGTTTGTGATAAGGTAAAGATTCAAATCTTTGGAGAAGCTGACTGCAGAGGAGCAAGATAGGTTTTGTGAAAATAACTTATAACTTTAATAACTAGAATGACTCTTGATATTTGTCATTAAAACTCAGGGGAAGGTCTAAGTATTTTCCAAGGTAGCTCTTGGTTGGTCAAAACAGAGGTACGCCCTATTTGCATATATTAACAAAGAGAAACGCCTTCACTAGAAAAGGGAATGCTCAATAATAAGAATTCAGACAACTGCCCTGTTTTGCTTTTAAGCATCAGCTGTCTCCAAAGGTGCCTTTGTTCTTTTTCTTTTAATTCTTTTGTCTCAGGTAAAGAATGTACTTCTGTGTACTCTGAAGTTTTCTTGTTAAATTCATACGGTGTTTTCTATTGAATTAAACTCTGCATTTCTGTGACGTCATCGTGCCTTGCCGTTTCCTTGCCGGCCGTGACGACATCCACTCGGGACCCGGGCATCCAGGAGGAAAAGGAGAGCCATGCTGTTTCCAAAACTTAAGCTAACTTATTAACTTTCCTCCTTAATAATTTGGGGGCTCGCCGGTTACGGATTCTGAGCGGGTGGCTCTGTCACGCGCTGGCCCGGTTCGGCTCGGACGCTACAGTCGGGTAAGACTCTTTGATTTGTTTCCGTGTCTGCGACACGTGGGCGATCGGTGCTGGCTGTTTTGGTGTGTGACTACAGGGCTGGAAGCTGCAGATGTATGTAGATGCTTTTAAAAGATTTTGTTGTTAATAGCTTTGAATAGACACGGGTACAGAGGATCGTGGCAGGTCCAAGCAGTCGGCTTAACGTTACCGCTGTTATAAGGCTAGGTTTTAAGTGAATTTTTCCTGAAGGCTTAATTCTGTCCCTTCGAAAAAATTGGGAAAGTTTGTGTCTAGGTTGAATCACCTTTCTGTGGCAGGATTAAGGACTGAGATTTGAGTTGTATCACTCGGAGGACTAAGATAGAGTTGTATCACTCGGAGGACTAAGATAGAGTTGTATCACTCGGAGGACTAAGATAGAGTTGTATCACTCGGAGGACTAAGATAGAGTTGTATCACTCGGAGGACTAAGTTTATAAGTTTGGAAATAACTGCAGTTTTTTGCCGGCATTTTATTTTGATTTTTTATTTTATTTTTTCTCCCCTCTGTCTTGTACGTTTGTCCGAAACTGTGTTTTGTGTCTCTGTGTTTCTCTGTGTTTCTTTGTGTTTCTCTGTGTGGAGATCTGTGCTTGTTGCTGAGACACGAGGCTGTTTGAATCTGTGTGCGTATCTGCGTGTGTGTGTGCGTGTGTGTGTGTGTATGCTAATTGCCTTGAGCGGAACGCTGTGTTTAAAAAGCGCTGCTTGTGTGAATTTGCGTGGTTTTTGCTACATTTATTGTACAGTTATTATGGATACTGGGTTGACAAATGATGTTATAGGCCATTCATATAGTCTGGCTCCGTGGAAAACTCTGCGGGACCAGATTGCGGACTTCATTTGTATTTATGATAAACAACTTGGTCTGAATTCGCTTGATGTGACGGCGGAGGAATTGAAAGTCAGGTTGGAAAATGCGGTCAGCAAAAACAATGAACTCCTAAGTGCTGAAAAGCCGTTAGGACTGATTCTGAATGCTTGTCTAAGTCAGGCTTCAGCTGATAGGGATGCGGTGCGTGGTGAAAAGGATGGGGCTACTCTGTTTCGCAGAAAGAAACTAATTAAAAAGCTGGAGAATGCGGAACAGGATAGGCAATTCTGGGCTAAACTTCTGGTGGGTTGGCAAGGGACGGATCACCTTTATGGAAAGGGTTTGGTTACGAAGGCTTCGGACTCATTACACGCCCCGGTTGATCTTTCGGGGGTTTCCTCTGACCGGCCGAAACAGAAGTTTAATCCATCTGTTGCTTCACCCCCACCCCCATATAATGACACTAATCCCTCTTGCACGGGGCTGTATCCAGTGTTGGATGTTCGCAGGGGCACCGCTGAATGGGATCTCCTGAGGGTTCCTCCTCAGAGTTCTTCTGCTCCACCGGCGCGGGAGGATCCCGATTTAATGACGCCATGCCCGGCGTCACCTCTTGCTGTTCGCTCTGTTTCTGATAGTCTTCCTATGGCGGATCGGGTTCTACGTGAAAAACTTTGTTTTTCTAGATATCCTTTGGCGACTTCTTCAGGTGTGGCTCAGGTTTCACGTCAGTTGAGCAGCCCTGCACCTTCCTTAGACTCTTCCTCACAAGAGGGGGAGCAGGGGGAGGTTCAGTTGAATGTAGATGTGTCACTGGTTGGCCGTCTGGTTGAGGAGCCCCCACCCATTCGGGGAAACTCAGTGTCTTCTCCTCATATTTTGAAAGATCATGTGAAGTTTACCTCCGCTCCGATGCAGCTTCGGAGTGGACGTACACTGTATGACATGCAGAGAAGGGATGTTAGTCCCTCCCCTCGTGGGGTGAGCACACCACGGAGGGGCGGTGCCACCTCTAATGCTGTCACTTTTCGGGAACGACTTTCAAGTTTAGGCAGGAAATCACAGGGGGGTATGGATGATTGGGACTCAGACCTTTCAAATGGATCGATTCATTCTGAGGACCTGTCAGTACGTTCTGACAGTTCTTCTCCATATGCTATGCCTTTAATAGTTTCACGCCAAGGACACAGATACAAGCCGTTTTCTTTTGGAGATTTACAGACCCTTATTGAAAAATTACCATCTTTGGTGGACGGTGCTATTCCTTGGTTACATGCATTAGATTCACTGACAGGGGGGTTGACCTTAGCATTGGGGGATTTCAGGGCAATTTTGAATCGTTCAACAACGACAACAAATTGCCGTGATGTCGAGCTGTCTGCGGGAACTGTGAACTTCCCTGATGAGACGCCTCTTACAGCTGTTCTGACTCCTGTGGGTGCGGCCTTGAGGGATATATTTCCTCCTGTGTCGCTGTCACTTATTCCAAAGTTTTTCTGGGATTCCAAAGAACACCCAAAGGTATTTTTAGACAAAGCCATAGATATTTGGAGGCGACAGTCTGGGGTTCATCCAGCTGTTGCTACATTAATGAGGGAACATTTTCGTCAAGCTGTTTTAAATGGTGTCCCTACTTCTGTCGCTGCTTCAATGGGGACAAACCCGGAGTTGAGATCTTGTGACCATGCGAAGTGGGAATTGCATTTGTTGCATAATATGCAGGTTTTTCAGGATAAGGAGAAAGAGAAGGAGAGAGAACAAGAAGATCTTAAGAATCAATTATTGAAACTTCAAATAGGAGAAGCTAAACAGAAATTTAATCTTGCAAGACAGGAAAGACAGGAGGTTAGAGCTATGTTGGCGGCTGTTGCACGCGCTCCTCTTCCGGTGTTTCATTCTGGTCCTGGCGTGTCAGCTCCTCGTTTTCGGTCTGGTCCTCCGGGGTGGCGTGGGGGCAGACGGGGAAGGCCTGCAGTGTCGGTCGCGCGAGGAAGGGGTGGACGCGGCAGAGACAGGTGTTTTTATTGTGGGGAGGAGGGTCACTGGGTTCAACAGTGCCCTCACTATATATCAGATGGTACGTTGCCAGACTTGACATCACAACAAACTCCGAATGCTGCATTGCTTCCGCAACGTCCAGGACAGTTTTCTCAGGCTGGACAGTATTGACACACCCCGGTGAAGAACCTATGTCAGGGAGCTTTGGCAGATCCCCTGATTGATGTGACAGTTGATGGACAATCATTACCATTTTTGGTGGATACAGGGGCAACATATTCCACCATGAATGCTGTCATGCCTTCACACAAACTTTCTGATCAGACAATATCAGTGGTTGGTTTTTCTGGGGTGAAACAGACTCTGCCAATCTCCACGCCTCTGCACACGGTTGTGGGCAGACAGAAAGTGACGCATCCTTTTGTGTGCTCCCCCTCATCTCCCGTTAATTTACTAGGGAGGGATTTGTTGATTGCTCTGGGGGCAACTATTTTGTGTGGACCTGATGGATTACTTGTCACTTTTCCAGATGGATCGTCTCACGCCTGTTCTCCGGTTTATACCCATGGACAGTTTTTGCTGCAACAAGCTGAGGAGCAACTGGCTGACATATACTGGGGGCGTTTACAGCCGGAAAAGACTGATCATGCTGGAATTCTGTCTTGTTTTCTGCTTTGGAAGCCCTGGATTCAAGCGCTTGCTCCGTATGGTCCGACCCCTGATCTGCCCCATGTTACTTTGTTTTATGACCGAGACCAGACTGAATGGTTCCAGGAGCAGTTTGAGACACATTTAGCCGGTGGTGACTGGACTGTATTTTCACAGGACATTTATGTGGCACCGGAGGGGGTGGCTGCAGCTGTTGATCTGACTCAAGATCAGTCGTTTTGGTATAAAATGCAAGATGAAGCTGTTCCACATATTTCTTTGGCTCTCCATCCTGGCCATCAGGCCATGGAATTAGGGGGCGTGGTAAAGCGCTCCCTGGCAGTCTTAGACTGGCAGGCAACTGTTAATACAGACCTCTTTTTCTCTCCTTCTACAAACACCTACAGAATAAAGTGTTCTGCTGTAGACTCTGTAGTTTTGGAACATCTTCAACTTCCTAGGCATCATGGCAGGGAGTTGACTGATCATCCAACTGCAGCTGCAATGTTGGCTTCTCTGCCTGAATGTCTGTGGGCAACGGGTCCTACGGATGTGGGGCTCGTTGATGTCACACCTGTCACTTTTGATTTGCGACCGGGCCCTCCTATTTGGAGGTCTCAGTATCCTCATAAGCAGGCGGCGGAAGAGGGACTAGCGGAAACTATTGGGGGTCTTCTGGAGGCTGGTGTGTTAGAATCTTCCACCTCTTCCTGGAACACTCCTATTTTACCAGTCGAGAAGAAAGGGACGGGTAAATACCGCATGGCACATGATCTCCGGACAATTAATTCCGTTTTATTGACCCCTACGGTGCCAGTCCCTAATCCTCATGTTGCATTAACGAACCTTGATCCCTCTCAGACTTGGTTTTCTTGTGTGGACCTTGCTAACGCTTTCTTTTGTCTCCCATTGGCTGAGGAATGTAGGGATGTGTTTTCTTTCACCTACGGGGGTCAGCAGCTGAGATATACGCGTTTGCCTCAGGGTTTTGCTCTCTCCCCAGGGCTCTTTAATCAGGTTTTGAAACAGCAGTTAGCAGACTGCTCGTTACCGGACGGTGTGACTCTGATTCAGTATGTGGATGATCTCATGCTGGCAGCACAGTCGTTGGAGTCCTGCATTGAGGCCACGCGACGTTTGCTGTCACACCTTGCTGACAGAGGTTTTAAAGTGAGCAGGTCTAAATTGCAAATTGCGAGGAAGCAGGTTTCTTTCTTGGGGCGGACTATCACTGCGACTGGCACTCAGATGTCTGCCAGTCACAAATCTGCTATTCTCGATCACCCTAAACCACACACGGTGAAAGACATGCTGTCCTTTCTTGGTTTGACTGGATATAGTAGGAACTATGTTCCTAACTATACTGGTTTGACAGACCCTTTACGGGCATTAGTCAGGGAGCATGGGACTCGTAAGCTCAACCAGGCTTTGACTTGGAATGTGGAGGCGGAAGATGCTTTTATCTCTCTGAAACAGCAATTGGCTGCTGCTGCCCAGTTGGCTGTCCCAGATTATGCTTCGCCCTTTTATTTGGATGTTTCTGTTACAGAACTGACGGTTAATGCAGTTCTGTTTCAGAAAAAAGGGGGAGACAGGAGAATCCTCCAATATGTCAGCGCAATGTTGGATCCGATGGAGAAAAGACATCCGACATGCACAAGACATGCAGCAGGTGTGGGAAAAATGATTCAAAAGACAGCACACATTGTGATGGGTCATCCATTACAGGTTATGACATCACACAGTGTGGTGGCATATGTGAATTCACAACATTTCACATTAACTACATTGAGACAACAAAAACTGAGCAAAATTTTGGAATCACCTAATATAACTTTTGTACATAACGGAGCGAATATGGCTGACAGGATGCAAGATGGACAGCCACACAACTGTGACGAATTAGTATTGAAGGAAGAAAAGATAAGACCAGACCTACAAGCTTCTCCTCTAGAAGGTGAAGATGTGAAAAACTTTTATACAGACGGTTGCTGTTTTAAACATGACACAGACGGTTTGAGAGCAGCATATGCGATAGTGGAAGACTTGGGCAGTGAGTTTCATGTTTTGAAGGCAGAAAAGCTGCAGGGTGCCCAATCAGCACAGAGGGCAGAAGTAAAAGCAATGGTCGAAGCACTGAAACTAGCTGAGGGAATGAGGGTGAATCTTTACAGTGATTCAGCTTATGTGGCTAGCGCTGTACATGTGGAACTTCCTCAGTGGCTCAGGGCAGGATTTATGACTGCAACACAAAAGCCCATAAAACATGAAACTGAAATGAAAGAATTGGCAGAAGCATTACTCTTGCCTCAATCTGTGGCTGTGATTAAATGCAAGGGACATGATCAGAGCAAGACCAGAGTTGCAGCAGGAAACGCAGCCGCAGATGAAGCCGCTAAGAGGGCAGCGGGATACCTGACATCTTTGGTGATGGTGAGTACTGAACTTGAACAGGTCGAACAAAATCACCTTGAAAAAATTATTTCTCATCAGAAAACCGTGTCACCTGAGGAACGATCAGTCTGGAGAGCAAGAGGTGCCGTCTGCAATGAAGGACTCTGGCGGGGACCAAATGGTAAAGTAATTCTTCCTCCAAATATGAGATTCCAGGTTTTCCAGGAAGCTCACGGACTCGGACATGTGGGTATTGCACAGATGCTGAAAAATCTAGAGCACTGGTGGCATCCATTTTTGAGAGACATGGTTAAGGACTATGTGAAAACATGTGAAATTTGTGGACAACACAACGCAAAACCAACTATTAGGCCACCAGTGGGACATTTCCCTTGTACTACACAACCGGGTAAGGAAATAATTATTGATTTCACAGACATGGTAACACCCGTTAGAGGATACAGGTATGTATTAATGTGTGTGGATGCATACTCGGGCTGGCCAGAGGCGTGGCCAGCGAAAAAGGAGGACAGTAAAACTGTCATAAAGTGTCTGATCAATCATTACATTCCGACCCATGGATTTCCAGAGAAGGTGAGATCAGATAACGGCACTCATTTTAAGAATCAAGATCTGCAGAAAGTGGAGCAGCTGCTTGGATTGAAACATTCTTTCGGTACAGTATACCATCCCCAGTCACAAGGCAAGGTCGAGAGGTTAAACCAAACTATCAAACAAAAATTGGCCAAAGTATGTGCACATACCAAATTAAATTGGGTTGATGCTTTGCCTATTGCTTTGATGTCTGTTCGAATGTCTATTAATCAAACAACAGGGTTTTCTCCATTCGAGCTCCAGACCGGACGGATTTTTCCAGGACCTGGGAGTCGCGTGCCTGGATGGAAAGGTGAACTTGCACATTTATCTCATAAAGATTTCTTTACTGAGTTACAGAGTCTGGCTGCGGAATTTGTGAAATACCAGACGGCACAGGAGCGTCCAGCTTCAGGACCAGTTCCAGGAATCGACTGGGTGCGCCTGAAGGTCATCAAACGGAAGTGGTCTGAACCTCGCTACACCGGACCATACCGAGTAGTGGAGAGGACGTCTCATGCTGTTCGTCTACAAGGGAAAGGAGACACCTGGTTTCATTGGAGTCAGTGCACAGCTGCCGAGGAGCCACAGCGTGCGCTCCGTGATGTACAGGAAGAGCTTCGACTTCAATCTTCGGACGAGGAGCAACGTCAGGCGCTTCCAGGAGGGAGTGTAGCAGGAATTCCTGCCACAACCACTTCAGGTTCCTGAAATTCAAAGTTTAAAAGGCTCGGACAGGCATAATAATCCTGTTCCGATGTCCTTCCATTGAGGAAGAAGGAGATTTCATACTCTCCTTAAAAACTCACTGGAATATTGGCATAATAATCCAATTTTCAGTGAGCAACGGCTGCGAAGGTGGAAACTTGAGGTTTCCGACCGAGAAGGATCAGGCTACGAGAAGATCCACATAAACTCATTTTATTGCGAGTTTCGTTTTTGCGAACTGTAAAAGAACTTTCGTCTTTGCGCGTAATTTTTATCATTTTTTGAAGAAGACTTCATATTTTGTTTTTTACAGACTTTTAAAAAAAAAAAAAAAAAGAGAAAACTATTGTGTAATTCTTTATCTCTGCATGTTTTTGATTGGTGGCGGGTATATTTTTAAAATTTCCAGAATAATTTTTAGCTATTGTTATATACATATTTTAGTCTTATTTTTGCATTTTTACATTTGGGGCTGTTCTGTGTACTGTGTTTTTGGGTTGTATTCTGATAATTGAGTTTATGATTTTTTCATATTTGTAGAAAGATAAGTGCCTTTCACGCTTAATTATACCGGTGCAACTTTGCGGTTAAAAGGTGAGTATTAAAATTGTTGAATAACGCAGGATTACATTTGACAGGTTCGCAGGATGGGGTTCATCTTAAGATACATGAACTGGGAGTGGAAGTTTTTGCTAGGTGTGTTTCTTGTACTCAATTTGTTGGGAATGTGGGTTTTCGGAGGATCCACGAATGGACTCATTTCCTCACAGACACTTAATCTCCGACCGAGTCTTGTCGAGTGCGGAGTGTCTTGCGGAAATGCGACTGTTCGTGTGGAGCGTTCTTTAAGTCCTCCTGTTGATAAGTGCCTCACTAAATATCGTGGAATTGAGTTGAACTATACTCTGGGTACTGTAACTAATTATCAAATTGATCTGTGTGAGGTCATTCGTCGCTGCTGGTCGACCCCTCAATCCTGGCAGAAGACTTCTGTGTATTTGTGTGGTGATCTGACCTTCCAACGACATTGTATTACTCAGGAAAATGGGGTTCGACACTTGTGTCCCACTTGGAAATCGGCCTTCAGATGGGTGGGATCAAGTTGGAGTCCACCGTATGCTCATAAATCTGTCACTGAATATGACAAGGTTACCATAAGACGAGGGACTTTAAGACATTCTCCACCGACGGGTAAAAATCCTTTAGTGCTAACCATTTCCTCGATGCATGATGTTTTCTTTAAACAGTATCCGGCAGATTCAGCTGTTTATTTGACTCTAGGTGCTTCGGTTGATGATAAAGATCCACTTGGGGTTATTAAAATTAATATGGTCAGACCTGAGGGGGAGGAAGACAGGGATATGGCAATTCCGGATCAGCATGCGGCTAAGATTGATTACACAGCAGTTTCACCATTGGACATCATTCAAACAGCGACTGGATATAGGGAAAAAAATTTATGGCTGAATTGGATGGTACAAACGGCTAAAGAAACTAATATTGGGAACTGCATTGCATGTGCTACAGCTAGGCCTCATCTGTATACTGAACCTGCCCCATTACACTTGGGAGATAGTTGGGGTTTTAATTGCATGCTGAGATTAACAAATGAGGCAGATCCTGTAAATTGTGATGCGCTTGCCAAAATATATCCACCTATTAATAACTATACTCAGACGGGGACTTTTCTTCCGGTTAAGGGTAACGGTTTATATGTGTGTTTTAATTTTACTCATCTTAAGCCCGATTTTAATATAGGACAGATTTCCAGTGATTGGTGTAATGTTACTTTAACAGCGGCCGGACTCGGGAGTTGGGCAAGAGCTGGTCTTTATTATTTTTGTGGGGGTGATAGATTATATGTGCGTATTCCTCCTAAGACTGTTGGAGTATGTGCTATGACTCGCCTGGCTGTGCCGCTTATGGTTGTGGGTGAAAGACTTGATCCTGTGGGACCGGAGCAGGTGCTCACCTTACAGATACAGGGGCACAAGAGACAGGTGCGTAATACACGTTTTGATACTGCATTTGATTTGACTACTAATTCTCCCACTTATGTAGATGCCATCGGCGTGCCGAGAGGGGTCCCGGATCAATATAAATTGGCGGATCAAATTGCAGCAGGGTTTGAAAATATGCCAGTGTTATCAGCTCTTTTTCCTATCACGCCGAATAAAAATGTTGATAGGATAAATTATGTCCATTATAATCTTTTGAGGCTAGCGAATCTGACCAGGGATGCTGTTGGGGGTTTGAAAGAGCAGTTAGCTCCTACTTCTTTAATGACAATTCAAAATCGGATGGCGCTGGACATGCTGTTGGCCGAAAAGGGTGGAGTCTGTTTTATGTTCCAGGAGAGCTGCTGTACTTTCATTCCGAACAATACGGCCCCTGATGGATCTGTCACTCGAGCGTTGGAAGGTTTGAGAATTTTGAGTAACACTATGCATGAACATTCAGGTATTGATGGCGGCTTGGACAGGTGGTTCTCTACTATGTTTGGTAAATGGAAAGGGATTGTTATGTCATTGTTAGTTTCGGTGGCTACGTTTGTGGCCATAATAGTCACATGCGGATGCTGCTGTGTTCCGTGTATACGCTCGCTTATCATTAGGCTTATTGCAGTTTCAATTGAGAAGGGAAGCAGCGGCCCACCGCCTCCACCGCCCTATCAGATGCTTTTTCGGGGAGCTGCTGATGGGGGGGTTGTGGAGCTGGGCGGTTCTGTTTGAACAGGGGGAATTGTATTTGAATTGTTATTTCATTTAGTATAGTACGTAGTTTTAGTTCCTCTATTAGAATGCATAATCGATTTGTTTGTGAGGTCTGATTTATATAATTCTCAGACCTCAACAGGGGGAATTGTTAAGGAATCATGGCTATTTTTCATGGTTTAATATAAGTTAAGCTAATGCCATGTGTGTTTAAGTAGACCAACATTCCTTTGGACAAAAGCAGATGCAAGCAGGAGTTCACAGATAAACATTTTCTGGCAAGGTTGTAACTTAGAGCAGCCATAAAACACTATGCTCTTGAAAGGTTTTAAATTAGGAGGCCATAAAGAATATCTTCCCCGGCTCGCAGGTCAGAGGTCGGGGGTGTCTCAGGAGTTCAGAGTTGCATCTGGAGTTGATCACAACTTAGGAATCTTGGAAACACTGAGGTTTAATTTCTGATACACCTTTTTAATATTAATAGCAATAGTGTGTTAGATTAAAATATATTACCCAAGATACAAGTACTAATCTAGTTAAATGGAATGTATTTGAAAATGTACTAACTATGACAATATCGGAAACCAAAAGGGAATGGTTTGAATGTTATGTTTTACAGGATGAAAAAGACTTCTATCTCATTATTGTTTGTGATAAGGTAAAGATTCAAATCTTTGGAGAAGCTGACTGCAGAGGAGCAAGATAGGTTTTGTGAAAATAACTTATAACTTTAATAACTAGAATGACTCTTGATATTTGTCATTAAAACTCAGGGGAAGGTCTAAGTATTTTCCAAGGTAGCTCTTGGTTGGTCAAAACAGAGGTACGCCCTATTTGCATATATTAACAAAGAGAAACGCCTTCACTAGAAAAGGGAATGCTCAATAATAAGAATTCAGACAACTGCCCTGTTTTGCTTTTAAGCATCAGCTGTCTCCAAAGGTGCCTTTGTTCTTTTTCTTTTAATTCTTTTGTCTCAGGTAAAGAATGTACTTCTGTGTACTCTGAAGTTTTCTTGTTAAATTCATACGGTGTTTTCTATTGAATTAAACTCTGCATTTCTGTGACGTCATCGTGCCTTGCCGTTTCCTTGCCGGCCGTGACGACATCCACTCGGGACCCGGGCATCCAGGAGGAAAAGGAGAGCCATGCTGTTTCCAAAACTTAAGCTAACTTATTAACTTTCCTCCTTAATAGCCTGCACGGGAGACCGACAGGTCTCAATACGAAGCCCTGGAGGTCAGCCTGGAGACCAATGGGACTTGCTACGAGGCCCTGGAAGTCAGCCCGGAGACCAACGGGACTCGCTACGAAGCCCTGGAGGCAGGCCGGGAGACTGACAGGACTCAATACTAAGCCCTGGAGGCCAGCCCAGAGACCAACAGGACTCGCTACGAAGCCTGGAGGCCAGCCAGGAGAACTACTGGACTCAATACGTAGCCCTGTAGGTCAGCCAGGAGACCTACGGGACTCGCTATGAAGCCCTGGAGGTCAGCCGGGAGACCAATGGGACTTGCTACGAGGCCCTGGAAGTCAGCCCGGAGATCAACGAGAGTCACTACGAAGCCCTGGAGGTCAGCCCAGAGACCAACGGGATCGCTATGAAGCCCTGGAGGCCTGCACGGGAGACCTACGGGACTCACTATGAAGCCCTGGAGGCAGCCCAGGAGACCGACAGGTCTTAATACAAAGCCCTGGAGGTCAGCCCGGAGACCAATGGGACATGCTACGAGGCCCTGGAAGTCAGCCCGGAGACCAACGAGACTCGCTATGAAGCCCTGGAGGTCAGCCCAGAGACCAACAGGACTCGCTACGAAGCCCTGGAAGTCATCCCGGAGACCAACAAGACTCAATACAAACCCTGGAGATCAGCCCGGAGACCAACGGGACTTGCTACGACGCCCTGGAAGTCAGCCTGGAGACCAACGAGAGTCACTACGAAGCCTTGGAGGTCAGCCCAGAGATCAACGAGACTCGCTATGAAGCCACGGAGGCCTGGAGACCAACAGGAGTCAATACGAAGCCCTGGAAGTCAGCCCGGAGACCAACAAGACTTGCTACAAAGGCCTGGAGGTTAACCCGGAGACCGAGACTCGCTACGCATCCCTGGAGGCCTGCACGGGAGACCGACAGGTCTCAATACGAAGCCCTGGAGGTCAGCCCGGAGACCAATGGGACTTGCTACGAGGCCCTGGAAATCAGCCCGGAGACCAACGGGACTCGCTACGAAGCCCTGGAGGCAGGCCGGGAGACTGACAGGACTCAATACTAAGCCCTGGAGGCCAGCCCAGAGACCAACAAGACTCAATACGAAGCCCTGGAGGTCAGCCCGGAGACCAACGGGACTCGCTACGAAGCCTGGAGGCCAGCCAGGAGAACTACGGGACTCAATACGTAGCCCTGGAGGTCAGCCAGGAGACCTACGGGACTCGCCATGAAGCCCTGGAGGCAGCCCAGGAGACCGACAGGTCTCAATACAAAGCCCTGGAGGTCAGCCCGGAGACCAATGGGACATGCTACGAGGCCCTGGAAGTCAGCCCGGAGACCAACGAGACTCGCTATGAAGCCCTGGAGGTAAGCCCGGAGACCGACGGGACTCAATACTAAGCCCTGGAGGTCAGCCCAGAGACCAACGGGACTCGTTACGAAGCCCTGGAAGTCAGCCCGGAGACCAATAAGACTCAATACTAAGCCCTGGAGGTCAGCCCGGAGACCAACGGGACTCGCTACGAAGCCCTGGAGGCAGGCCGAGAGACCGACAGGACTCGCTACAAAGCCCTTGAGGTCAGCTGCAGACCAACGGGACTTGCTATGAAGCCCTGGAGGCATGTCTGGAGGCCACCGATAATCAAGCATGAAGCTTGGAGCCGTCATGACACTTCTTTCTTTAGAAGTACCATCTTTCAATCCAGTACCTGAGAGTGCCTGTTAGGTACATTTTCAGAAGTATATTCCAGATGCCTCTGATCACACGTCTGAATACAGTCAGCTGATTCTGTGGCTGGTCTGAATTCAACTGGCTGTCATTGTGCTTTTCCTGTTCAGATTCCTGCTGGTTCTGCTCTTCCATTCTGTCCCTCAGCCATTTGTTCAGCTGTTCCACTTCAAGCAGCAGGTTAGTGTTTTCCTGTTCAAAGGTGGTGTTCTTCTGCTCCAGAGCGCTGTTCTCCTTCTTCAGAGCGCTGTTCACCTGCTTCAGAGAACCGTTCAGCTGCTTCAGAGTGCTGTTTACCTGTTCCAGAGCGCTGTTATCCTGCTCCAGAACGCTGTTCAGCTGCTCCAGGGCGTTGTTCTCCTGCTTCAGAGCGCTGTTGTCCTGCTCCAGGGCGCTGTTCTCCTGCTTCAGGGCGCTGTTGTCCTGCTTCAGAGCGCTGTTGTCCTGCTCCAGGGCGCTGTTGTCCTGCTTCAGAGCGCTGTTCTGAAGCTCTAGGGTGGCATTTTCCTGCTCCAAGAGGGTTATTCTCTGCTCCAGGACGGTGTTTTCCTTCTCCAGAGCGGTCTTTTCATCCTCCAGGACAGTGATTTTCACCTCCAGAGTAGTGAGGGCTAGCAGATGGTTTGTTTTTTCCTGCTCCTGTTGCCTTCTTCTCAAATTCAGAGCGTGATGCAGGTCTCCGTTATCGTGCTCCTGATCAGAGTTTTGCTGCTCCAAACGGTTTATTCGACGCTCCAGGGCGCGATTTAACCGCTCTGAATGAACGAGTCTCTCCCTCTGAATGTTGTTTCCCTCTTGTAATGCAGATATTATCCCCCTCTGCTCGTTGTTTTCCTGGTCTATAGAGGAAATTATCCGCTCCAGCGTGTTGATTTGAGTGGCGGTTTCCTCCTCCAAGATGGCTTTTTGCTGTTTTAAAACACCGCACTCCTGATGTAGTGCGGTGTTTTTCTGCTCCAGTGCAGTGTTTTCCTGTTTCAGTGTGTTGTTGTCGTCCTTTAAAGTTCTGTTGACATGAAACAGGTTTTTTAATTCTTCGTCCTTTTCAAGTGCAGCTTTTTCTGCATCCATTACTTTAATCTTCAGCTCCTCATTTTCTTTAATAAGTGACTGTCTTTCAATCGACAGCATGTTGTCTTCTTCCAAAACGCTATCGATGTTCTCTGTCTCTCTAGCCATTTCTTCATTCGAAGAATCAGAAGATGAAGCCTTATTGAGCTGATTCACCTTTGATCTTTGTCTGAACAAAGTCTGCCCCATGTTTTCCTTTGTTTGTTTGTTAGGATTTTCCTTTTTATCTTGAAAAGTTTTAGTTTTCAAACTCTTGTTAGGAGACAATCCTACTTGCTTTCTCTCTCTCTTCTGCAATGGTTCTGGCTGAAGAACTCAAGAGTGTGACGCTGCACAAGAAGCACTCTAGCTCTTTGTGACATCATTATGCGTGATGTCACAAACCCGGGTCCAGCGGTGCAGTGCAAAAGGGGCTTAGTGTCCGTCTCTAGGCAACCGTGACATCATCATTGGTCCGAAGCGTTCTGGGGTCCTTACTAGCTCCCGCCACAATTTAGCTGACCTTAACAAATCTTGTGTTTGAGTTTCGTAATTATTGTTACACTAAATGTTTATATGTGTGTAATAGGCGTTACTGTCGGACATACAGAAATACGGAACAAATCGCGTCCCGTTACGAAAAGGATGACAATCCTACTGTGCTCTTCTCCCATTAAAATTGTAGAAACTATATCAAATACAAGTATATGTACAGTTTGGTAGGTAGCTGGTATTTTGGATGATGTTGTGATGACAACAAATTTCTTAATTAATTCATAAATGAAGTCACCTGAACAATACAGTAGCTGAACAGAATGGGGTTGTGGTTATAATTAATGTCGGAAGTGTTCACAGCCCCTCTTTGAAGCATACAAGGCAGCCATATTAGCTTACTACATTAGCGGTAGCATCTCCTGGAAAATTACACTTTACTAAGACTGCCTGTCTCAGGAAAATAATAAAACAGCTGTTAATTCATTTTGGGAATGAACAGAGTTTTCAGAACGCTGGTTTGTAATCTATTAATAAAGTTTGACTGACCTATATGACTATTTTGTTGACATTCCCTTTATCGCAGCTCCGTCTAATGGATGCATAACGTAACCCCAGCTACAGCTCTACTGTAGCGTCTATTCTATGCGCCTTATAATGCGGTGCGCCTTATATATGAAAAAAGTTTTAAAATAGGCCATTCATTGAAGGTGCGCCTTATAATGTGGTGCGCCTTATAGTGCGGAAAATGCTGTAATTTTTTTTCACAGATATCGTCTCATGCCATACTGCCACAACATTGACAGAAAAAACAAAGTTATATACTGCAGCTTTAAAGTATTTTTAAAATGTTTACCATCTAAAATACTTTCCAAAAGGATTCATACTCCATTAGTGATCCCAACTTTTTACATGTTGGGATCAGTAACATTTATCTTTGTAGGCTATGTAACAAACTTACATACAATAGTTAAAATTTAGAAATAGGAAGAAAATTAAGTTTTTCTTTCATTTTCTTTCTATCCATACATTTTCTATACCAAACCATGACGGATTGTGGGTATTTCTCTCAAGTGGTCATTGGGTGAGAGGTGGGGTACACCATGGACAGAACAAACAAACTCTCAGACACAAGCAGGAACAGAAAAGCACGTCAGAGCTAGTCAGAAGATTAATTCAGGGTTTGAAAAGATTTGAAACTCGGATGAATATTCAGCTTCCAGCAGGTCAAAGAGCCTAAATATGCAGCCTGAGCTACAATGCTTTTAGATCAAAGCATGTTCATGTGTCAGAATGACCCAGAAAGATCCTGTCCAAGTTCAGACTTTTCAAAATTTGGACCTGATGTTCCTAGTAGCATTCAATTCAATATGTCTTGAGCTATTTGCAAAAAAAAATAAGAAGGTAAATATTTGGTCTGTAGATGTGCTTTCAGATGGAACAGAAAAAATACTCGGTCTTATTAAAAATTGACTCAACGGCTCAAAGAACAGCAGCACACCACACTTTATGCACTTCCACGAATGATTTCTCTAATTATGTACTACTTTATGATGATCTATTATATAAAATCCACAAAAATACAATAGAGTTTTTCATTCCTTGTAAGATTAATTGATCTAAGTTGTTATTTGTCTCACTTGTGTCTTTGTTGGCTTCATCAATAATGGATAAAAAAACAAGTCACTGCATGGATTTAACTAAGTAAATAGATACAAGCCTCTTATTGGATCATTACTGCAGGGTAACTATCTTCCAGCTGACTAAAAGTTATTTATCCCCGACTGATCCAATGAATACCTTGTTATTAAAAAAAGATATGTTTTACATTCTTTGGTCATGGAAAAGTCCAAATAATTTGCATGCATCAAGCAGAGAAAAGCTCCTAGGAGATCACAGGAATGAAAACAGTCCAACGCTTTGTTAAAACTGGAAAGATAGTGGGGTGACATTATCTTGGAGGAAGAGCTTGGAAAGAAAATGCTAAAATTGGTAGAACTTGAAGGTATGTGTAACAGTGAAAGTAAAAAACAAAGCATTTGGACTGAGCAGCTGTAAGAAAACCACTAATCAGTGAGGTTAACCAGAGAAAAAGACTTAAATTTGCAAGGGAACATAAAGATTGGACTCTGCGGCATCAGAAAAAGGTCGTATGGTCTGATGAGTCCAAGTTTACCCTCTTGTACATCAGTGGCCATTTAACAAACACTCACGGACCACCAAACTTGAAATTGCCCCCACAATAATGTAACATAACTTAAAATATACAACCTGGAATGAAAATGTGAGTCTCTTAACTCGTTGTCTTTGTTCCTCCTACAGTGAATGGTGATGCTGGTTTGTAAATGTGACTGGCCACAATAAAACAATAGTTGACTCTGAGCATTTTGAATTATTTACAGATCCTGAGAGTATGGGTTCCAAAAATAAAGAAAATACATGGAAATCAAAAAAGTTATTTTCTGTAGTTTAGAAACATAATAAAAGTAAAGTAGACTTGAGTTGCGTTGGAAAAAACAAACATTTTCTTTCAGCCCAACCTAAATAATTTTATTTTAGGTGTTAAGATGCAGTTAGTCGGCGTGGGGCGCAGCGCTGCTCACAGCCTCGTCACAGGAATGTCACATTCAGCACAGCAGCAGACACAGATCTGTATGAAAAATAAAAAAAAACAACTTATGTTTAGCTTCTCCTGAATAATAATATCCAATTATTATTTGGTTGATCAATAATAAGAATAATAAATCAACACTACACTGCATAGTTGTTAATTTTCACATGTTAATGTTAGATTTGTTAGAAATATTTTAAATGATTGAGCATTCGCTAAAGAAATGTTTTTATTGCATTTAATAACATGTCTATTTTCCTATTTAAAAATGAAGTAAAATATTTATTTGCATCTTTAATTGCATTTCTTATATTGTATGAAAAAAGGCTTTATAAAAAATCTACATAATGTAGATTTATCAGATAAGTCGTAGGAATAATAGATATATTAATCAAAAACTAAAATAATCAACAATGAGTTGCAGCCCTAATTATAAGTTTAATAATAATAATAATGCATTGCGTCTAATAGTATTTTTCAGATTTTTTTATAATCTGATGTTTTGATTATTTTATCTAAGATGGTGAATTCGATTCAACCAAAAAAGTGGGCCACAAATTAATTTTTGATGTATCCAGTACTTTTCTACAGAAACAGCTTTCTGCTTTTTAAATTTTAACATTTTTAGGAAAACTTTAGTAGGTAAAGGATAGTTATTGAGGTCAATAACTCAATAACTTTTGAGTTATAGAGATTGCTGCTCCCTCCAAGCAGCAATCTTTTGGAGGGAGTCCAAATTAGTATTTTCCTGAAAAAGTGACTTTTGGCAATACAGTTTGTTTTCTATTTTGGTATTTCTGTTACACTTTGAACAGGATTTTATGTTTTGTCATAGCTAAAAAATGTATTCAAAGTATTCATCCACCAAAATTTGGATCGTTTCCATTTGAGTTTGGAAGAAATGTCTCAGATTGACATGATGTAATGAACTGGAGCTTAAAATGAAAAGTGTTTTTTTGTAGATTTACCATCTTGATCGGTCGTCAGATTCAGGTTTTGTCTTTTTACTACCTGAAAGTTAAAGGAAGTCTGAACCTCTCAGCAGATGCTGGTTTTACAAACAGCTGGATGTGAACCTTGTGTTCTCTAAATCAGACAGATCGATGCTCACAGAGGTGTGTGCTTCAGTGACATAATGGAAAGGTTTTATGTCTGGGTGCAATCTTTGCCCTGAAGATGTGCCAGGTGAATATACGACCCAATTTAGTGACATGACAGGATTAGAAGTGTGTTTCACACATTTAAATAAACAGTTTCTAAATGTTTCTCTTTATTTGTTATTTCTGCACCATCTGTTGTTCTGTTGCCTGCAGACTCCATGTTTATTAGGCTGCACTTCACGATCGATAGCAGCTTCGCTCCCTTTCGCTTGGAGCTGCTGACATAATTGCTGTAATTAAAATCAGGTCAGGCGAGGCCTTTGACCTGTTAAGACCTCTGCATTTTAGAACAAGCACCTCCATTAATACATCAATGGGACGGCGTGGAGGCAGCTTGCTGCTTCGCTGAGAGAAACATGGAGCATTTAGCATTTAGTTCCCTTAGATTGAGTCAACTCGCAGCAAACAGAAATATCTAATCAAGTCAATTTTATTACAAACACAGATTCAGAATCAGTTCAATTTAAGTTGCTATTCTAGGTAAGAATATCCCAAAAATATCCCATCCAGCTACAGAGCATGTATATGGTGACAGAGGAAAGGAATAACTGATATTTTAGGATATTTATTAAATATTGGTTCTATGTATCAGGAGGTATAAGAAGTAAAAATGTTCATTTTGGCAGGGAAAAATGTTACAGGCATTTTCTTCATGAGTCTTCAGTCAGAGGCTTGTAAAGAACCGCTGCAACACGGACTGGTACAGGAGATCCTTCTTTCTCATACCTATCAGTTTTTACTGATGGCTGTGACTCTTTGAAGAAAGATGAATAATATGAGTTACAAGAAGATTTAATTTCCCTCTGGATTAAAAAGCATTTTTTAATTTAGTTTAACTGAATACACTGCAAAAACACAAAATCTTATCAAGTAATTTTGACCAAATATCGTAGTGCACTTGAAATAAGACAAAAATAATTTACAAATATCTTTTCAGAAAGAGTTAGGAGCTTAATGTTGATTAAAAAGAACTAACTATCTTGCTGAAAAGTTGCTTATAGGTTAGTTTTGCCTTATTTCAAGTGAACTAATATATTTTCACTAGAAAGTAGACCAAAATTACTTGGTAAGATTTTGTGTTTTTGCAGTGTATAAAATGTAAATTGTAAACAATGTAAACAGACAGAAATTAAGGTTACTGTCTTAGCTTTTACTGCAGTGACTTTTAACATATAAATTTATTCAAAAGTGTCACGTTTTAGGCATAAGATCTTGGAATAGGTGGCGGAATTTGGGACGGTTAAATCAAATATATTGGTAGTTTCTAAAAGAATGAAGTACAATATTCCAAAAGTAAACTATGCAGGAGATTTATTAATTTAGTTTTGTCAAAATATCAAAAAAAGTATTTCAGTTTGGTTGAGTAATGAGGCAATGGGAACATTAATGACCGGATGCAGGCAGGATGGTGAACATGTTCGTCTTTCACCTCATCTGACTCTCTGTCCTCTCCAGGATTTGCCTTTAAAACAGAGAATCAGAAAAAAATACCTCGTTAGTGATCAGAGGAGCTGCTGCCAGTTCTTCTGAGTCAACGTGTGTGTGTGTGTGTGTGTGTGTGTTGCTGTGAAGTGTATAGCTTATCGATTAGTTACAACCGTTCTGCAAGACATTGTGTGCAAACGATTAGAAGGATCTGTTACCTTTTGGTTTTAAAGAGTCTATTTGTTAGGATTTAATTTGGGTTTTAGCCATTACTGCTAAAAAGTTCCAACATTAAACCAAAAAAAATAAACAAATTTGTACCTCTGGTAGATTTAGATGTAAAAATTGTTTCATTCAACCGAGAAGCTTATTTCTCACAGGGTATGAGACTGACATCTCTCAAAAATAATACAACATTGTAGAAAATAAACTGTTTTTAAAAAATCAACAGCTAAATCTTGGTGATTTGGAAATCAGATTCTTTTTAACTCCAAAACTCGCCCAAAATCTTACCCAGTGTTTTTGGTCTAGTTTGTAATGCAAATATCTTAGTACACTTTAAGTGAGACAAAATTAACATAAAACTAACTTTTAAGCAAGATATAGGAGCTTGTTTTAAGTAAATAATTTCTTAATTTAGATAAAAATAAAAGAGTACTAGTTCTACTGTCAGGTTGTTTCAGAAACTGTCTTGTTAGAAGTGAAATAATATGCCAGTGGAACTACTTCTTTTTATTTTTATCAATATTAAGGAATTATTTACTTAAAACAAGCTCCTATGTCTTGTAAAAGTTACTTGTAAGTTACTTTTTTCTTATTTACTATTGTACTAACATATTAGCACTAGAAATACTTGGTAGGATTTTGAGTTTTTGCAACTGCTATCCAGGTTTTTGCATGTTTCCACTCTCATTTTATTGATTTATTTTTTGCAATGAGCTTCAGGTATTAAGTTTGGAAAGGCCTTTTTGGCATCGCTGTAGTCTTTAGCTCCCTCTGCAGAAGAAAAATCATGATCAATATTAAAGAGATTACCGTAAGCCTAATCCTGGCAGGACTATGAGGAATGTCAGGCTTAACTGTGCTTTCAGTGTAGAAACGTTTGCATTTTTGACAAGAAAGAGGTGAATGAATCTTGCTGTGGATCTAGATTTTGACGTCAAACCTAACAGGATTTATTATTGGAGAGTTTTAAAGCTGGAGTCAAAAGTTATTGAAGAGTTAGATCACTTGTTCTTATTACTTAATCCGGTTCAAATATAGTTTTTGCAATGTAAAATACTTCTTTGAAAAGCACAGCTATTTAAGTACCACATTTGTTTTAGCCTTTTTGTTGGAGCAATGCTCTGACCTGGTTCTTTCAAGCAGCTGGTGCAATGCAGACGCACAGATATTCAGAAACATACAATAGGTCTATAATAGTTTCTGAAACTTCAAACTACCATCCAGCTCCTGCAAATCAATACTGAAAATGGCATCTGTGAGATTAGATGGTAAAAGTATTTTCTTTTTTGCAGAGTTTGATGTAAAGACGGCACTTTTCTTTTGTGTCTGCTGGACATCTTCAAATAGAGGAACGATCTCACACTTGTGGAGATATTCTGAACTTGCAGCAATCTTCTTTGTGCACCTTCACATCACATACTGACTATTTATTGGTCAGCATCTACAAAATACATTTAATCTGTTTTTACAGATTAGTTGGTAAATATTCCTTGGTAAACTTCTTCTTATTCTTTCAATGTAAAAGTCAAAATTTTTACACCTTTAATTGTTTTTCTTACAATTAAAGGTGTAAGAAAAACATTAAGATCCATACAGTATGAAGCGCAGGGAACCTATAACTCTTCTTCAGAGAAGCAGAGAGGAAAAAAAAAGTTTGGTCTGAGAGGAAACAAAAAAATCTGACTCTGCTCTGCTAGTGAAAGCACCCTGCGCTCAGTGGGATTCATTAGCAGCATATCTTTGCCTGTATTTAATACGCGGCCCTGACAGCAATGCTGCCACTGGGGTTATTAATGACCTGATGATAAGAATAGTGCAGCCAACTCTGGGGGAGAAGCCCTTATTCTGAAATAACTTCTTGCTTCTTGCAAAGTTATTGCAGAAAAACGGGAATATGGAGACCACAAGACTCCATGTTGAAATGATTAAAAAATGTTACTGTTAAAACTATAAGTTTAAACACAAAAATAAAAACACGCACATTTTGTTTCACTATCTGAAGTTAAATCAGACCAAAATTTTCTTGTTTTAGTTCAGTTAGAACGACAATAATTATTTTTATTTGCTAATTGCCGCAATACTTAGAGAATATGAGTTTTAGTTATTCAGAACATGGGAGATAATATCTGTGTTTCCATTGCAAATTGTTTGCAAAACTTTGTCAACACTCCGCTAATGTAAAAAAAAAAAGCCCTATTTTGCAAATGCAGTGTTGCAATAAGTTATTAAAAAACCATGACTACTTCCTGTCTTTGGCTTCTTCGTGGTTTCTGCCAGTGGCAACATCTGGTTGCTGATTATGTGACTCATGTAATGCTAAGAAAGTGTTTTCATTGCAGTTTTGCGAAAGGAACCAATTTCAATTCAGCGACCTCATTGTAGTGGCAAAACTTTTCATCCAAAAAAAAAAACAAGGAATTTTTTTTTACTGGTGTGAAAAAACCTCTAAATTCCTCTCTACTTCATTTTTTAAATATTTTTTTTTATTTAGAAATTTAGCAAATTGCAGAGCAGAACCAGAACCAGAAGACCTGAGGGGTCTGGAAGGTTGATACAACAGCAGATCTTTAATGTGGTGCTAAGCCGCTCAGTGATTTATAAACTAACAGTATTTTAAAGTTTATTCTCTCAGTGTAGCGGCTGTACAGTAGAACTGGGGTTGTGGAGGTTCCTCCATCTTTTCCCCAGTGTTAGTATTTATTTAAATGTTTTCACATAATATACTTGGATTTTTTTTTACACAATACATTTATAATTTCATTATTTTTGTGGTGGTTATTGCATTAGGTTGTTTACTATTATGGGTGCACACATTTAGTAAGCACCTTATGTTTATTTGAATCATTAACTACTGTGTTTTTCTGAGTTTGGAGGACTGGCTGGGGGAGAGGACTGGTTGAAAGGCAAACCAGGAAGTGGAACAAACCATCAGGCTGCTGGAAGCAGGGGACTTGTGTTGAACAATCTGTCTCTCTCTACTAATGGCATAACTGCTAAAACGTTTTTGGTGTTAGGTTGCTTTAGTTTTTACAGTTGTGTTGTAGTCTAAATGTGTTGGTTTGAATTAGTTGTTTAAGTTTATGCATCGTTTGTCTTTGTCTTCTCTCCCACCCCTCCGTGTTTGTGTAGGCTAGCCTTTGTGTATAAATTTCCCTGTGTGTTCATTGTGTGAGATCAGTTTTTGTTTGTTATTCTGAATTAGGTGTGCCTTAGTTGATTTCTTTTGGGCCCATTTTGCTATATTTTTTAGATTTGTTGTTGAAAGCCTTTTGTTAAGAATTTTTGGGGAAAATAAATAGAAAATATTTTTATATATCCCTTTGTCCTTGTGCCTTACTGGTCGGACTGTAACAGGGGTGATGTGCTCTATCTTCCTGGTTTTAGTCAGAACGCCAGCAGCAGCGTTCTGGATCAGCTGCAGCTGAGGATTGATTTGTTTTTAGGCAATAATCAATGCAACTAAAGATAAATGCATGGATGAGTTTCTCTAGATCTGGCTGAGACATAAGTCCTCTAATCCTGGAAATGTTCTTCAGGTGATAGAAGGCCGACTTTGTAACTGTCTTTATGTGGCTCTGAAGGTTCAGGTCAGAGTCCATCACTACTCCCAGGTTTCGGGCCTGATTGCTGGTTTCCAGCTGTAATAACTGAAGCTGTGCGTTGACTCTATGTCGTTCCTCTTTACGTCCAAAGATAAAAACTTTAGTTTTGTCTGAAGTTTCATTCATGAAGCCTCCATCATGTTCCTGACAGTGTGATGTCAGTCTTATGCATACAAATCAAGGAAAGTTTTACCAAAATATGCAGAATTTTTCTTAATGACACGCGGCTCTGATAGATCAACAAGTATAACTGCTTTCATGGTGCAGGACTACAAAGTGAGAAATGTGAGTTTTTTAACCAATAACTGTTTCACTCTCACACTTAAACACAGAAAGCCACATTTGGCTCTTTACTTGTAAAGAATGAGCGTCCTGCACATGTTTTCCCTGCCCACATGGTCAATAATCTGTCTAAACTGTGTCTGTGTGTGTCGCATCACACGGTGTGTGAGTGGTAATGATGAACATAAAGAGGCTGTGTCAAGTGATCACTACAGTATTGATGTTTTTAATGGGTTTATAAGAACATCCATAAGCTCACTGACCCACACACACATCCAAACACTCGCAGGGATTGCTCTAATTAAGTGTGTACCGACTCATCCAGTCTAACCTTCTGCTCAACCTGACGTCCTCGTTATGGGCGGAAAAATCTTCATTTAGATTTAGGCCTTTTTTCCGTTTAGGTTAATGTGCTTTAGCGGTCTAATGGGTCACATGCACAGGTTAGCTGTCGATGTTTGACACGGCGGCGCCTTGTGAACCAAATTAAACTGTTTTTGTTGTTTAAACATAATTGAAATCAGATGTTTAAAAGAGAAAAAACAGGTCAGCATAAAAATCACCTAAAACCATTCTTAATAAATATGGAAGCATGGAATACAATATAATTCACATTTATACAATATATTATGTTTGTACAATATGCTATCACGTTTTCACAATATAATTATTAAATTTTTACAATAAATTGTTTGTAGAATAAATTATCACAATCTTTCAATATCATTATTACGTTTTTACAATATAATTATACGTTTTTATAAAACAATCATCACTTTCATACAGTATAATTATGTTTTTACAATATATTATATTTGTACATTAAATTATCACGATATTTCCATATAATTATCACATTTATGCAATATATTATGACATTTTTACAAAATAATGATCACATTCTTTCAACAATATAATTATAATTTTTATTCAACATATTACCTTGGTACAATTTATTATCACGTTTCTACAATATAACTACTATGTTACAACGTTATAGTGCTCCAAAATGTTTTTTCCTCTGTGACAGCAATATGCCTCCGTATTTAAGCCAGTCAAAGAGAATAAAATTATCCAAAATAAGCAGTCATAAATCTGATTTACCACTTTGAGTTGCTATTTTGTTTTATCAATCATAAACCACTCTTAATGATAAATTAAATTAATTACAGTACCGCAGCACTGTTCTCTGTTGTCTTTTCTTAAACGGCCATCACAAAGTTTTGGTCTCAGTCCCTTAAAGATTTGTAACCAGAGTTGGAAAAGTTTGCTCCTGCATGGCTGACTCAACTCCAAAGACATGGACAAAATTCCTGCAAACTATTATGTGAAGTTTGTGAGAGGAGAGCCACAAAAATGTGACCCAGCTCACACATTTTAAAAGGAAATCCTGCCTAATATTTTTATTTTTACTCCTGCCTTTAAGCAACAGGCATAATTTTTGGTCATTCTTACTGAGCAGAAACAGGAAATCGTTTTAACTCTCAGCCAATCCTCCGTTTTTTAATATGACTGTTTTTAATGTGTTTTTATCTTGCTGCCCCCTGAAGACAAAAACAAAAGCTTTACTCAATTGAATTAAACCGACTGATCTGATTACATAAAGTTGTTTCCATTTGTGTTCAATTGCAGATTAAATTCCTGACACTTCCGCAAACTGACTTGTTCATATAAGCAAAATCATAAGTCTTGTGTGTTTCAGAAAAAACAGAAAGTAGATTCTGCAGCAGATTACAAGATTATTACAATGTGAATTGCCCTAAAACATTTTATATTAAAGAAAACAGCTGAAGCTATGCGGCTAAATAATAAAATGGGATTCCTTCCAAAACTGAAGGGAGAGTCATTTTTCAAACACCATCGCTCATTGATTAAGAGCAGTCCAAAGTTGCGCCCATCTATGCTTTTACATTAACAAGAAATCTAATTACTAAGACCGATGTAAACGCTGTCACTTCTGATTGGGTGTTTGGTTGCGTTCAGGGACTGGATTTTACTTAAACGAACCAAAAATAAACCTGGTTAGTGTCAGACAACAGCCCTTCACAATTAGAGAGTTTCTCTGAAACACAAGAAAGCTCTTAACAGCAATAGTCGGATATTTCCCCGAAGAGTTACCGAGCGTAATCAGAGGTAAAATGAGACTGCGTGTTGGATATGCATGCGCCAGGCGCCCAGAGCCAAATCTCTAAATGAATGCTGATTTCCCGCCATGACAGCCGGATGACTAATCAGACGCTCCTGAACCTCCATATCAGGCAAAACGGTTTCGTCAGGAACATGAGCGTTAGGAGACGTTTATTATAAGGTCTCCTAACGCTAATAAGGAAGCTAAATGGTTGTAAAACTATTGGAGCACCTGCTAAATTTTCCACTGTGATGTAAGTAAAGTAAACAGAAACAGTAAAACCATTTAAGCATAGAAGGATCTGGCAAAGAGGTGAAAAGACTGACTGGCTTTTAAATACAGGGAAGGTGGTTAACAACCAGGAGAAAGCAGTGTAGCTGCATAAGAAAGAAAACAAAGGAATAAACTGAATTAGCTATTTCTTGCTTGAAAGTTAGTTGTAAGTTAGTTTTGTCTTATTTCAAGTTTACTGCAATATTTGCTCTCCAAACTAGACAAAACACTTGGTAAGATTTTGTGCTTTTTACAGACTTGTGGAAGTTTTTTTTAGTATTTGAGGCTGAAATAAAAACAAAATAGAGCTTTGTGAGGGACCAGACTCAAAGGAGCACAAAAAAAGTGTTCAAAGTAGAAAAAGTTCAATTCAATTCTTCCAAAAATAGTGAACAAAGCAAAGATTTAATGCAAGAATAAGTCAAAGGATAAATAACAAATTTGGGCCCAATTCAACTGAACTCTTAACTGAACACAAAGTGGAGTAACCTACCGCTACCACAAGAGGGAGACACAACATAACAAAAGAACAAATAAATACAAAATTAACTAAACCATCCTATGAAACAAATAAAGCAAAACTAACTTTTACTTAGCAGAAACAATAATAAGTGAATATTTAAGTGACAAAATGAACTAATTAAGATCAACTTGAAGCAAGTCTCCCCCCTTCAGTCTTTCAGAAAAACTATTTTTTTGTTCCAGGTTTCCTCCTCCAGCTGGTTTGTAATTGCAGCACCTCAAACAAAAGAACACGTGTAAGTAAACCATTCAGACTGACATTAACTAAAGTGTGCACCCATTAGAAAATATATGTCTAAATGAATAATTAACTTAAACAGACTATAAGCTATAACTAATATAAAAACAAAATAAATACATCTATAAGCTTGTGGTGGATGCCACAAGCTTATAGTAGGAACATAAACCTTAAAAAGCTGCATTAGCAAAGAGCCATTAGCTCAACAGTCTCAATAAATATTTAGTTTTCTGAATTTACGATGTCATAATCCAAAACTTGTCTGCAGAAGGTTGCAGTAAAAGGACGTTCACTTGTCTAAATCAAACATCTAATCTGTTTGAGTCTTTGAAGATTCATTGGGGAACAGAAAGTCAAGTGGTTACAGGTGCCTTCTTGGCACGTGAAGCAGATTCTGTGAAATCTTAGTGTTTCTTCAAATACCATGTCTGGAAATTTTCATTCTGGTTCACATCTGACAGGGCAAATGAAAAAAAACCCACCTGGTTTTGGTTTTCCATATGTTAGTATTTTCCCTACCGTTTAGCCTTTTTTTCCTGCTTTGCATGATCTGTAGCACATATCTAAAGTTAAAAACATGCACACAAACAACAGGAGACGGAAAAACTCCCAGCGGTTTCCAGCTAAACAAAAAAAGAAAACCTCTTTCATATTGAGCTTCTCATCACCCGACCGGCCCTTTGAAAGAACAAACGAGTGAATCTCTCTTTATCACAGTGGGATCCGAGTCTCAGCCCAGTTAAAAAAAACACAGCCCCCTCTAAATCTTAAATATTTAATACCCCTCAAAGTACAGGAGTAAAGAGCGAGGCAGTCCGCCGAAGAGAGACGCGGGCAAACAAAGACGAGATGAATGAGCTTTTATCGTGAACCAGCCACATGATGTAATTTAACGGCGGTGGACTTTTTGGCGTTGAAGGAAATCTGTTGTCCTCCTTCTGTCTGTTTAGTTTTCTAACAAACGGCTGGAGGAAACACACTGTTGCCCTTCAAAACGTCTGCAGCATGTGGACGCCCTGCTGAACAAAGCTGGACCCGACTTTAATAATTCACTCTGATCTTTTCCTCTATTAAAACAAAACCATGTTGCATGAATGATGCTCCCTTGCTAAGACACACATTTAGCTAAATTTAAAGAGCATTAAAGTTGAATGTTTTAGGAAAAGTTTTTTTTAATTTTTTATCTCCTTTTCTTGTTTTTCTATCTGCCGTCGGAGGAGATGGGACCTAAAGACGGCTTTGTTAGGGGTATCATGGGAGCATCATGTCTTCTCTCTAATATAATCAGTTTCAGTAAATTACTCCAAACCTTAACAGCATTAGGACCTGGTGACACTCATTTAGCCCACTTAGGACTCTGAATGTCTAAGACACTGGATTAAATGTGGCTGCCTGAGCAGTATCTAAGCTTGGTGGGATAAGAGCATTACAAAAAGAGAGTTTTACTCCTGAGGAAAGAAAAAAAAACTCTAAATGTGTCACATTCATCAAAGGAGATTTCATACTGTGTTTCACGGTACTGTCTAAATCTGTCTGGTGCGGATTTTTTACGCAGTTCAACAGAGTTTGGATTTGACTTTCAGACTCCAGTCTGTTCAAAATCAAAATTCAAACATTGAATGTTGGTGGATCCAACTCAGCTCCTTCTGGCCTCCCCATTACTAGACATGGAAATGATGGGATTTTTACCACAAAATACTGGTGTTTGCTCCTCTTTAAGAACAAATCCAGCTCTGGAATAAAACTAAGAGCCCACTGCACTGAACCCCATTGAAAACCTCCTGGTTATTCCACCAAATACTCATTTCTGAATGAGTTAAAACATTAGTATTGTTGTTTCTGAATCAATATGATCTTTGCATTATCTGAGGTCTGAAAGCACTTGCATCTTTTTCGTTATTTTGTCCATTTCTCATTTACCACAAATAAATACTACATTTTTGCTTGGATTTTTGGAGACACATTCATAGAATAAAAGAACAATGAACAATAGGTATATATTTTACTCAAACATATAGCTATAAAAAGAGTAAAATCACAGAAACTGATCGTTTTTCAGTGTCTCTTAACTTTTTCCAGAGCTGTACGTCTTCCTATTGGAAATTATGTATTTTTGGGTGTCATAGTTGTTTCTGTTGTCATATCCATCGATCGTTTGGGTGCAGAAATAATAAACTTTACTTCAAATAAAAATTATTCCCCTCAAAAAAGTATTTGCCCTCCTACCGATTTTTTTGTTGTTGCTCAGAAATGTTAAAGTTGTCAAACAAATTGCAATAATTTATTGTTATTAACAGTGGTGGATATAAAAATATTTAGCCACAATTGAAAAAAACCCAAAACAAACAAAAGAAATCTATATAAAAAAGACGCATACATTCATGAGTCAAGGTACAAGTCAATTAAATTTTTAGAAAGCTGGCAGGCAATCAGATAAATGCTAATATTTCAACATATTACTTATTTACTTATTTATTCTATTTGTGTGTTAAACTTCTTAATCTGGGACCTGAGTGTGAATTTCAGTACCACAAATAAAAAACGGTGGTATGACAATAAATAAAATCCTTGAAGTCCTATTATACTCAGATTATACAAAAACTAAAAACTGATCATGTAGAAGGTTGTAAAAATGGATTGCATTGAGTGTATCCTGCTAAAAACTAATTTTTTATCTCTTGTTTTTACCTTCCATCTCCAGATCTTTTGAGTAAGACTGGTCAGTAATTGTTTTTTTTTTGTTTTTGTTTTCCTTTTTGAGTGTTTTTTGTTAAATTTGAATCATTTAGAGTTCTGTATTACCTCCAATCAGTAACACGAGGCTCTTCAGAGCTCCACAAGGCATCTTGTAAAAATTGCAAAACTTCAAATAAGATTAAGACCACAAGGATCCAATAACAGTTCGTCACATAGCTTTCAACAAGCTTTTGAAATTCTTACAGCCAACTTTTTCAGTGGAAACAGATTTACCGTTCAGCTCCTGAGAAAAACATCATTCTGGACATTTGCTGTCTGGGAAGAATATATATTCACACAAATATGCGAGTAATCTTTCCTTTTTGATAGTTAAATGCAATTTATTTGAAAACGATCTCTTGATTTGAGGCATCAACCTCTGGTTATGGAAACACCAACCGACATGTAATGGTGTGTTTAAAGGTGACTAATGAACTGTACAAAATATGTTCAATGCAAAAGAAAAATTACAAAATCATTCTTAGATAATGACATTTCCGTCTGCCTATTTTGAGCTGTTTCATGTCAACTTTAAATCCAAATAAGCTGCTGCTGTTCGCGCTCCTAATTCAAAGTTTACTCTCGCTCGTTAAATTGGCTGCAAACAGATGTGAAATTACACAACTGTACATCTCTGCAAAGCAGAAGTAGAGCCTTCTGCACAACCAACAAGAATGCAGCAAGTGTTTTCTGGATGGTAAGTCAACAACAGAACACTTATCTTTTTCCAGCAGCCATTGTACAACAAATACAACAGTAAAACGAGTGACGGGGCAGTGCTAGCCAGTTGTAACTTAGCAATTGGGAGGTTTTTGATAAAGACAGACAACAAAAAATATTAAGTTATTGCAAAAACAAACAAACAACTAGGTGTTTTTTTAAGTACTTTGGCTGCTTTTAGAAGCAGTAGATACCCAAATCAAAGTTTCTGTCAACTTTAAAAAAAACCAAAAAAAAAACAGATCAAACTTAAAGAAGTGGAGTTCTTCTGCCACAGATCAAATATGTTCTGCAAGGTTTTTCATTGCAGATTGATTTACTGTGACACCAGCAGCTTTAAAGCCTAATCTGTAGGTCCTGGCATGAAATGTGGCTGTTGCTCTTCTGCTCAGTTTCTCCAGATATCAAGCTCAAAAAAAGTCAATTTTGAATGATATCACCCCTTTAAATTGCATCTTGGAGTTTAATTTTAGTCCAAATGTTGCTTCCATGCAATTTAGTAGAGAATGAATCCTGAATTGCAACATTGGAGTTTTAGGTTTCTGACACAACTGGAAAACTATGGAAGTAATGGAGGAAGAAATCACATTTTTTACAAATAACTTTTAGGCAGGTCTTTAACATGCTTTTCTTTTAGCCAATTTTGATGTTAAAAAATGTTTTTTTATATAGTATTCCCATCTTAATGCTGTGTTTTCATTGGCTGTAAATGTTAGATTATCATAATTCACATAGACAGAGGCTTGAAAATGTGGGTTTGTGGATATATAATATATATAATATGTTTCACTTATGGAGTTACATTACTGACATCAATAGAATAGAATAGAAATATCATTTATTGTCCCACAATGGGGAAATTTCTGTGCAACAGCAGCAAAAGTGACTCACTACAAAGTGGCAGAAGAATAAAAATACTACACAGTAAGGACAAAAATTCAACATGAATACTGTGTAGTTCTAAAAAAACCCAAACCTTTAGTTTATTGAATGACTCTCTATAATTTGTTTTTCTCTGATTACAGGTTTCAAGTTGAACTTTTGTATTTTAAACAACCAGAAACGGCAGAACTCTGAAAATGTGAGAGTATAATTTGACAATATAATTAACGTGTAGGATCCCTGATTGCTTCACCTTCTCAACAGTAATTCAACCTTATCTGACTGCAGTACAACAAATGAGACTATATGAGACAGGGGAGGACCCTACATGTTACAAATTATCCTAGAAACTGTCTCTAATCTGACTGATGTCTTGGATTTTTAACTCCAGAGTTCAGATTAATTAGTGCCATGCCTCCTTAGATCCCTGCCAGTTCTCCGTTTCTTAGAAGATTGACATTGTGGGACCTTTTGTCTTGTCTGGTTTCTCATTTGTCATGAGTTGCCCTCTGGGGCGCTATTTTCTTTTCCATTACCTCATTGGCTACAGAGGAGAAATGTGGCACACAGCCATTGCATAGCACTTGTTTGCATTAGCGTAGCATTTATGGAGCTGAGTTATTTGCTGTCAAAACTCAGCAGGGATACCCAAAGATTCTGTCACAGATTTATTGCAGGACTGACGCCACTTTCTGTTGGCTGCGGTTTAAACCGTCTCAACATGTCATCTTTCATTCACAGTTGAACACAACTGATCTGAGTGCATTGATTCTCCATTTAGCTCCCTGACTGCAGGACTCATCCTTCTCTGAACATGCTGTCTCTGACCTGAACATAGAAACTCATATAGGTTTCATCTAATTTGCTTTACCAACCTGAGGATAATCCTAATTGCCGGCTTTAATGAGAAAAATCATCACTGAGGATATTGAAACTTTCCTGCTGGTGTAAACACTTTACCTCCGGCAAAAAAAGGGCATGACGCCAATTAAGAGAAAATTATTCCATGTCTTTATTAGAAGGTTTAATCACCGACAGGATTTTTCATGTTTTTTATTGATATTTTTTGTTGTACACCAACATAAAATAGTGCATGGTTTTGAAGAGGAAGGAGAAACGTTTTTCAAAAAAGTGTGGTGGATTTATGATCAACAAAGATCAACAATCTTTAAAAGCACCTGTTGATAAAGTCATAGTTGTGAGTATTTTGTGAATGTTTCTATAAGCTGCTAAAGTTTACATCTATAAAAGTCTAAGTAAGGCAAATCAGGTTATACTGAGCAACAAAAGTTGTCTTTTCTATTAACAAATGTATCGCGTTGTTTGACGTAGAGGTTTTTGTATTTAACCTTTACATACAAAGTGTACTGTTAAGCTAAAAAAGAGCTCCTCGGGTAAAACTACTCGCATTTTCGCCTTTCACGAAAAGACCAGATGCTAATGGTAGCTTGTTCATTTCAAGACAGCTTAAACTTTACCTTGAATTTAGTCTAAATTACATTTCTATTATTATTATTTTTTTATTGTAAATATGTTCATATGTGCTATTATTCTGCTGCAGCAGTGACACAGCTAAGGCTTTTATTTTGAAAGACTTAGAACAACAAGGCGTCGTAAATCGACTGTCGCAAAATGTACAGCAGCAGCAGTGAACGCCGGAGTGCACAGAAGTGTGCTTCACGGTTAAAAACGAGAAAAGGATATTGTCCAGGAGTAATTTTAGCTGTTAATGAGAGAACAAGGTTGGTGTTCGCGTTTTGTTGTGCAAATTTACGTTTACATATATTTCACGGAGCAAACAGGTTGCTATTATTAGTAGCATTTATGGTTTCGCCCACTAGAGGGTGCTCGTGATCTTTGTTGAATTAGTCATGCTTAGTCAGTAAAGCAAAGATTAAATGCTATGTTATAAGTTATGTAAAGTCACAGACAGTTTAATAAATATGTAGTAATGGCACTCGAGGTATAGATTGTCCAGGATAAAAAGGTAAATAATCATTTTCAGGTAAATTAATAAGGCAAAAGGATCAAGTCAACATACTGTTTGAGTTACTAATGGTAATATTTGTTGTTTATATTTTGTAGCTCTTACTGGTTTGTTCACATGAAAGGATTGTGAAACATCGGTTTGAGAGACCACATATTCAAACAGTATGCTACATTTAGCTAATTGTGATTTGTGGTGCTTCCCTGGACGCAGAATATTATTCAGTGTACTGCTTCCTTGGGCTGCTACTGTCTGTAAGAACGCTTTGCACGTAGGTCAACGTGACACAGTGACTACTACTCCAAAGTCTGCATACATTTCACGGTCATCACTTGTTCTCCACTGGAATCTCTCACCATTGTTCTTGCGGTTTTAGAAATTGTTTTGCCATATGGCAGTAAACAGGCCTGTCTAAGATTTATTTGCAGAGGTTTAGGCTTCCTGTGCTGGACAAGACTACGGGAACATAACTTTTATCTGTCAAGTTTTCATTGACATGTCAAATGTTCCTTCCCTATGATCTGTCCCCACAGCTATGTTCATGTTCCCGAAAGAATTTAAATCTGCTACAGTTGTCAAAACAAGTAAAGAATAGGATTTATGTTACTTTACATGTGGTTCCTTAGAAAAGCTGCATGGACTTGTTATCTGATCTCCTTGGTAATTACTGTCTTGTCGACCAATGTACAGAGGGGAAAAGGCAGAAAGCCACATTTCTTTGTCCCATATTCTCATTGATTTATTTAATGTTTATGTTTTTCCAAAGAACAGCTGTGTGGAATCCATGCAGATATTTCTCAAGTACCTCTTTGTGTTATTTAGAAATGGTTCTTCTGTGCCCAGAAAATGTGTAATTTGAGAACTCTTCTAGATCAGACCTGACAAGATGTAGACACGTGGTTGATGGTGAAACTGCATCTTGAAAGTTTCACTGGACGTATTTCACTTTTATTAGATTCAACTTCAAGATGCAAGTCATTTCCTGCTAACCTTGAGGTTCACCTCTTGTCTGCTGCTGCATGACATCTGTCAACACGTCTGACCAGTGGTAGTATTAAAGTGATAGAATGAGTGATACTTATTGCAGAGTTGAAGAGAAGACGCGTCTCAAAACAATTAGGAACACATGGATCCAAATTAACTTCTCCATTTCACCTTTTAAATTTTTTCTGTCCATTTGACACAATTTTTAACACTTGTTTTTCTGCGGTCTCTGGTCCGCTCTCGTCTACATATGCATTCGAACTGAGACCTAGGTTTTTTGCACATTCGCACCTCCCAAAACAAACCAGACTTTCTATTCAAACGGATTAGAGTTTGATTAAAATAGACTAAACAGGGCTGGTGTGAACGTGGCACAAGTATCTTGGGGTCTTGTTCATGAATGAGGAAAAAATGGAGTGGGCAATCAATGGGTGGATTGGTGCTGTCTCTAAAGTGATGCTGGCTCTGTATCAGTTTCTGTCATGGAACGGTGTGGTGAGGGTTGGTGAGGCAGACCCAGGTAAGATGAATAATGAAATTTAATGATGAAAAGCACAGTCCAAACAACAGGCAGCTCGCACATAGACGCATCGACAAGACATTGACAAGGACCCGACGAGGAACAAGGAACACAGGTGGATTTAAATACACAGCGGGTAATCACAGAACGAGACACACCTGGGAACAATCAAGGGGAGGACAGGACAACGAAGAGACTCAAGGACACAGAAAACTCGAAATTAACACACAGAAAACAGAACACGGACAGTTTCTCATGGTGAAGAGAGAGCTGAGCCAAAAGGCAAACCTCTCAGTTTACCTCTAGTTGATCTACATTCCTACTCTCATCTTTGGTCACAAACTCTGGATCATGACCGAAAGGACAAGATACAGGCAGCCAAAATGATTTTCCTCTGCAGGGTGTTTGGGCTCTGCTTTAGAGACAAGAGTGAGAAGCTCGACCATCCAGGAGGGAGTCAGAGTAGAACTGCTCCCAGATCTGGTTAAGATGCATCTTTGACGCCAGGAGGAGACCCAGGACACACTGGACGGACTATGTTTCTTCACTAACCTGGGCCAAGAAGATCCCAAATTCACAAGATATCTTGTTGTGATATCTTGTGATCCAGAGTTTTCTCTAGAGAGAAGTCTGGGCCTCTCTACTTAGTCTGCTGCCCCCACAAACCAACTCCGGATAAGCAGAGGATAATGGATGGGTTTCTTTATTGGTAATCAAACATGAAAGAAACTGACATTCTGCAAAAGTCTTGATGTCAGGAGTTCAACTCTGGACAGCTCACTCAAAGACTAACAGCTTCCATATTTGGGCCATATGCTCAACCCACTGCATGCTACTCCAAACAGCTGAAAATTGTTAAAATAAATCATCTGGATCTGATTCAATCCCCTTCCATAGTTTCTAGCTGCTCTTCCACCTAAGAAAAATACTGACCGGAGGAAGTCATGTGGGGCTTCTGGGCAGGATTTCTCCCTCTGGAGGAACAGGGCACATCCCACTGGAAGAAGAACCCAAACCAGACTCAGAACCGGTACTTCATGAGTAACAGTAGACTGAAGAAATCAGACGATAATTATTATCAGCTGAAAGAAATCTCACTACTGTTTGATGCAAGTTGAACTTTGAAAATTGACCAGATGCTCCACAGCACTGTTCTACTTGGTCTGCCTCTGCTTGAACAGAAGACCACGGAGTTCAGTTAGCATTTTCAGGAAAATATGGATTTTCCTAAAGGAAGACATCCAACGCACTGCTCCTATAAAAGAAGAAATTATTTACCCAGATCTCCAAAATCCCAGCAGTGCAGCCAATGCAAAACTAAATTATATGTGTAACACTTGACAGATAATCATGAAATTGCCAAAACTATCTGTTTAAGAAATAATTGATCTTTGTTCTTGGCAGATGGCAACCTTATGGGAATAGCCAGATGTTTCCCCAAAGAAACATATCAAGTGTCTGGGTAACGTCTCCAATCGTGCCTAAATGGAACGACAAGAAAACCGAGCATCATTGTTCTTTAGGATAATCAGACGTGGCTGATTACCCCAAGTCTGAAACCACATGCTAAACTTGAGTAATGCAATGTTTGTCTTGGATGGACACACAAGGACACACTGTCATCGATCTTTCCAAAGAATATTTGGTCCTGACAGAACTTTCACCGGTATAGTTTGCCAAGAGGAATAATTAAAAAGTCTTGTAACTTTTTTTGTTTTTATGGGAAAGTAGTAGTGTTCTCTGCAGAAGAATAAGGGATTGCAATTACTTTTGGAAACAGTGTAGTTTTTGTGGATGAGGTTTGGCAATAAAAAGACAATACATAACCTCAAAAAGCCCAACTAGAGAAATGTTTTATGAAAGTTATGGACTTAACAAGTGTTAGACATTTTCTTTATGCTTTCTACCCTAGACGACTGTTGAGATGATTTAAATACTGCTGCAGATGAAAACATGAAGATCAACATACCAGAAGCAACAGGCATTACGCCTGTCAAAGGATCATGAGCAGAAAACATCTGCTGATGTTCTGTTCAGTATAAAGGGAACCATAAATCACTGCTTTTGAAAACCGAACAAAGACAGGCATGGAGAGTGTGACGAATGTAATGGAAGGGGTCCTGGTGGTCAGCATGAAGCAGTGTTTAGTTACCAGACTGTAACCAGTCAGTTTTATCTGTAGGTATAGCGAAATGCTTTGGAAAGTATTTTAATTATCAAAACATGCAGCTTATTCTGGCGTCTCTGCATACTACCTGACCCTATTTCCAATTTGGTCACTAAAAATGTTCACATTTAATCTTAATATTATTATTTTTATTATTTTTTAAATATGCATTGATAAATTTTCTGTTTCAAACAGTTGGGGAATGTTGTTAAATTGGGCTTGAGTTGAGGGGTATCAGGATTGTTATAAAAAAGAATAACCTGTAAGAATATGACAAACTTTTATTAATTTCTTTAACAAATGCTTTGTTTGGAAGAGAAAATGTGACCTTAGTGACACAAAACCAAAATATAATACAAATAAGAAATATCTGCATCTGAAAATATTTGCAACAAAAACCTAATTTCCACATTTTATTGTCTAGAATAATACAGATATAGTATTAAAAATTACGTTTAAATGCAAAAGTCATTCAGATTAATTTTCACATTTACATTTACATGTTGTACAACTGCAGAATACTGAAATAAAAAAAACAAATCACACAACTCAGCTACAATTTTTGATAAGCGGAGTTCAAGATCTACTGCCTTTAGTACCTGCAAAAAAAAAAAAAGTAAACTCTGGAGCCGCCATCATTCCAGCGCAAATAAAGTTTTTTAAACTACATAAGCAAATATATCACTGAACCCTTTGATAATGTCAACGATCCAGCCAACATTTTCACTAATGATCTACCTAATGAAATTAATTTGACATTTCACAAAGATTAATTTCAGTCATTTAGTCATCAGATCATCAGCACTCTTGTTTAAATTCACAAAAATACCTGAAACCACCAAGGACACCTTTCTGTCTTAAAATACAGGTGATCCAAATCATGGTAATTGCTCTTTTGCTATTACCTAACCTGACCTGTGAGAGCTAATTAAAACGCACTGCAAAAAAAAAAACAAGAAAGAGGCAACTCACTGGATTTCAAATGAACAAAAAGTTCTTCTTTCTTTTTTTGTGTTTTTTTTGGGTGTAAGGTTAATTACATAGAGTATAAGTTTTTAAATTAAGCAATCAGCAAAGAGAAGACAAAACTGTAAAGAAAAGAGGAGGGAATGAAAAAAGTATTAAAATAATGAAATAAATATTAAGCTGAAAGAGGCAGAATGCCATCCTGCTCTCTTTTCCATGACATTATTATTTATTTTTCTTTTGTTCATAAGTCAGAGGTTGCTAAACTTGATGAGGAAAAAACCCCTAAAGGTTTGGACAAATCCAAACTAAAGAACCTGACAACATCTGAGAACGAACTAGGAGCGATCCCAAGTGATCGCTGGGATGGAAAACACATTAGATGACATCAGTTAGCTGAATGGGAAAAGCAGAGAGGAGAGCAATCGAACTAGCAAGAAAAATAAATCACGACGCCAACAGGCTGAGAAATGCCCCAAAACAGGAAATATGTAGCCCAGCAGAGGCTTTGGTGCTTTTTAGCTCTTAAAGATGCTGAAAACTGAGTATGTTTTCCATCCACTCTACTTTTATTCATTACTGCTTTGTCTGTCCCACAAAATGACAATAGATTAGACTGAAACAGACTAGACTGGCTTTCTTGTTTGTTCCCAAGGTGACAGAAATTCTCCTTTGACAAGGAACGCGTCGCGGCGTAGTTTCTGTGTCTAGCGCTGGGCGGTTGTCTAACATGGATGGTGGAGTAGAAAACTGAACTTTTGCGGTTGACATGAAGTGTCAGCCAATCAGAGAGACTCTGCTACCTGACGTAGTGGCCCGTAGTTCATGTCCTGCTAGGAGATGCAGGCACCGATGTCGGTCAGCAAGTCATCAAACCGGGCTTGGGTGAGACGAAAACAGCGCTGATAGCGACCCTCGATAGCGCCGAGCTAGCTTGTGAAACTCACAAAACTCAGAACATCTCTAAATTATCTGGCGAATTCAAACACGACGACAACATTCTGTTGCTTTCAGTACATAAAACCAAGACAATCAATATTTCATCCATCCATCCATTTTCTTCCGTTTTATCCGGGGTCGGGTCGCGGGGGTAGCAGCCTAAAAAGGGAGGCCCAGACTTCCCTCTCCCTGGCCACTTCTTCCAGCTCCTCCGGGGGAATCCCGAGGTGTTCCCAGCCGAGAGACATAGTCCCTCCAGCGTGTCCTGGGTCTTCCCCGGGTCCTCCTCCCGCTGGGACGTGCCCGGAACACCTCACCAGGGAGGCGTCCAGGAGGCATCCTGACCAGATGCCCGAGCCTCAACTGGCTCCTCTCGATGTGAAGGAGCAGCGGCTCTACTCTGAGTCCCTCCCGGATGACTGAGCTTCTCACCCTATCTCTAAGGGAGAGCCCAGACACCCTACAGAGAAAACCCATTTCGGCCGCTTGAATCCGCGATCTCGTTCTTTCGGTCATGACCCAAAGGAAAATAAAAATATTTTCTATTATTTTTTTCCTTCTGGTGAAACTTTAACAAAAACTGCAGGTGTCTGTCTGGGGAATTTGTGGTTAAAACAGCTTTTTCTTCATTCAATAGAGTTACAGTGGATAGAGCACCAAGAAATTTTACTCAAGTAAAAGTAGTGATTCTTGATAGTAAAAGTAAATATTTTCCAAAAAATTCCTAAATGTAACTAGTTACTACCAACTGTGGTTTGAAGGAAGTGGGGGCCATTCATTCTTGCCTGTGGCACCATTCAGGCCAGAACCGCCCCTGGCCGACCGGCAGCTTTACATCAGATTCCCGTTAACAAGCCTCAGCCTTAAAAGCTGGGAAAGGATTTGCGTGAGCGCCATATTTGGCCTCATAAAAACGCAATTGTGCTTTCAAGCTACTCTCAAAATGAAGCAGACGCTTTTATTATCAACCTTCCGGTTTGTTCTTAGATTATCACCTCATTAACTGAGATTAGTTTTATGATCTCGGAGCTTTCTTCAGAGACCAAGAACTCACATCCTGGCATTAAACCTTTAAAACGCACCAGAAACATCTGCGGGACTGAAGAGCCCCGCAGGAGCGGTGACTAACGGAGGCAGAAGCAGAGGGGGAGGGTTTGGGGCTCTGTCGTCACCGGGAGCTGCAGCAGCAGCAGCAGCAGCATCATCAGCATCACTGAAGTGAGTAAAGGCAACAACAGTGCGCAACTTGGAGAAATAACTCCACAGCAGCGCGCATGTGTCCGTCTGCCGAGGCGCGTCCAGGCGGTCAGACCCACGCGTGGTTGCGGGAGTAAATGAACCAGAAGCTCCGCTCGCTGTGGCCGTGCAACCAGGAAAGTCATGGATTTTAGGAGGAAGCATCTCCCCATCGTGATTTTCTTAAGTAAGTACTCATTTATTTGTAACTTTTATAGCTTTAAAGAATCAAAGTTGTTGTTTTTTTATTTATATTTAGAAGTTTTTAAATGTGTAACCTGGATTTGGGGTTTTATTTGTACTCTGTTTTGCGAGCCTGTTGCGGCGTGATTTCATCCCTATCCATCTCAGTTTCCACGCACTGTGAAAAAACAAACAACATATTAATAACAATGCTGTGTAGCTGTCATTTTCCCCCAAGAGGAACACTTGAAAGAATTTGATTTACATTCATTTACACTGCAGCAGGGGGACAAGACTTGGCAGGAAAGCTGCTGCCCTGCCTGTCAGCATAAAGCACACTGCTGTTGGGTTTGTTTGGACTAAATGGAGAAAATCAGACTTCAGCTTAGACAGGAAGATATAAATAACGTCTCAGTGAGAATCTTTTTATTTAAGAGCATCATTTTCATTTGTGTTTGCCTGCTTTACTGCACATATAAGTTCATTTTTCCAATTAAGCTATCGTGTTATCTCAATCTCTACTTAAAAATTTATAATTTCTTTAGCTGAGAAATTGTTTAACCAATCGAATGGATTCTAATCAGGGCGGCTGGTATATAATCAACTTTTTCTTCTTCTTCTTCTTCAACAAGCCCCCAGTTTTCTTTAACAAGCAGGGCTCACATTAGGAAGTCCTCCCCCTTGCAGCTTGGGAAGTTACAGTCGCTGCATGGATCTCTGGAAGTGGCTCTTACTGCAGTCAGTCACTTAAAAGTGCCCAGGCTGAGCGTTTGCCAAATTTCACAGCATTAAGTCAGTTCTCCCACTCCGTCCAAGTCCTGGGGCGAATGCGGCATGCAGCACAGACTGAGATTGGTTTTCCAGTTCTGACAAGTGCTTAAGGAATTTTTGTCCGGGGTGTTTATGTTTTTAAATTCACTAAATGTACTATGACATCACTTGTTTTCCTGCAAGCTGCACTGCTTGATGTCTTGAGCTGCATCTGTGAAGGTTTGTTGGGAAAACAAAAGGAGTTGATGCCGACTGTAAATAAAACATCTTCCTACGACGTCACTGGAAAAACCAGAGGAATTTGTTCACTGTTGCTGTTCAAATCGAATCTTTTTGAATTCAAACTCTACAGGTTCATGTTCACAAACATGCCGCAAAAACTCAAAAAGCTTAAGTATTTCTGTCTAGTTTCTACTGCATATATCTTAGTTTTGTCTTATTCGAAGTGTACGAACTCACAAGTAACTTTTCAACAAGACATACGAGTCGACTTAACTGGATCCACAAAAAAACAAATAAATACATTTCTATTTTTGTCTCAGAGATCATCAATAAGTTTTTCTGGTTGAAAAGAGCTCAGCTTTTGGGCTCATTTGGGTTAGCAGACGTTTTGGATTTGGATCTTTTCCCATGATACCACTTTAGGAAAATCTTTCTTTCTTATGGTTGACTGTGACTTCAAATTAGGCTTGCAGAACATTCACATCTTGTTTTCTGTTCTCCTCCTGACGTCCTGGATGAGTTGATTGATGTGATTTTGGTTTCCCTGGGTTCAACACCGTTCCATATTTTCTCCATTTGTAGATAATAGAGCTCACAGTGGTTTACAAGAAAACCCAAAGTAACAGAGACCCCAAAGAGCCGACAAATGATTGATTCACTGCAAAAACACAAAATCTTACCAAGATTTATTTTTGTCTAGTTTTTACTGCAAATGTCGTAGTACACTTGAAATAAGACAAAACTAGCTAACAAGTAATTTTTCTGCAAGATATTGTTTTAAGTCAGTAATTCCTTAATCTTGATGAAAAAGTTCTAGTTCCAATACAGATTATTTCACTTATAATGGAAAAAATATCTTGTTATAGGTGAAATAATTGCCAGTGAAGCTAGTACTTTATCATCAACGTTAAGGAAATTATTCACGTAAAATAAGATCATATTTCTTACTGAACAATTACTTGTAAGTTAGGTCTGTCTTATTTCAGGAGCAGTAAGATATTAGCACTAAACTAGACAAAAATACTTGGTAAGATTTTCTGTTTTTGCAGTGATGATGGTTTTTTTTTTTGTCAGGCAGATTATTTCACAGTATGAGAAAAAATATCTTGTTATACGTTAAATAATCTGCCAGTGAAGCTAGTACTTTTTCATCAATATTAAGGAATTATTTACTTAAACTAGAGTAAAATAATTGGTAAGATTTTGTGTTTTTGAAATGTTTGGATTGCTTTTTCTTCTCTTTAAACATGAAACAATAATTTTAAACCTTTTTTGGTGTTTAATCAGGTTATCTTTTACTGATATTCACTTTTTAAAAGTTTGACCAATAACACAAAAGCTCCATAAAGGGCAAAATTTCCTTTTCATTACCTTTTACAGAGCATTTTTGAAAATAACAGATTTCACAATGCATTTCGCAGCACTATGCGTACTGTTTTTACACTTTCAAACTACTTTTCATCATAATTTGATCTAAATATTTTACTTGGGCATCTTGGGCACCCACTCCTTATTGACTGGCCACAGAAAGACACAGTGGAAAAACCACCAGGGGTTCAGCTGCGTCTGTGTGGGGGTCATTGTCTGCTGTTCCACTTCAGCTTCACAATCTGAACAACCTTCCCACCGATCAGTACATTTACCACAAATCCCACTTTGCGATTCAATGCGTCTACAAAAAAAAAATGACAAAAATATAAATAAATAATCACAGTTCATTCTCAAGGTAATTGAAATGTTTCAAGGGAGATCGAAAGAAAGATATAAATGAAGACTGAGAAGGACAGAAAAAATGAGAAAAGTGGAGAGATGTTTTATGATCTTTGAGTGTTTTGGTCCACTGTTGTGTTTTATATCTAGGCTGCCAAATATTCATGTGTTCATTTGGATTTATTTCACTCAGATCTCTATTTGAGTCTTAGTTCAACTTCCTTTGTGTTAATTAATTTCCCTGCATTCCTCTGGAGTTATTCAGTGAATCTTTCTTTTTATTATTGCTGTTTATTTGTGTATTAGGTTCAGATTTTTCATGTTTTATGGTAATAATTCCCTCTGCTTTATGTTGATTGTTCGAATCACGTCGCCATGGTTTCTAACTCGTTTGCTGCTGGATTTTTCTGTTGTACCGTCGTTATCGTAGCTCCGTCATTCACATCAAAACAACACAAAGATCCTTCACTGCAAGTAGTTTTTAGTCTAGTTTCTAGTTCAAATATCATAGTAGACTTAAAACAAGCTCCTATATCTTTCTGAAAAGTTATTTGTAAGTTAGTTTTGCCTTATTTCAAGTCAATAATTCCTTAATATTGAGTATAAAAAGTAGTGGCTCCACTGACAAATTATTTCTTATATAACTAGACAATTTTCTATTTTTCTCATTCTATAGGATAAATAATTTGTCCATTTAAAAAAAAAAAAAAATCAATATTAAAACTACTGACATAAAACAAGCTTCTATATCTTGTTCAAAACTTGTTAGTTTTGCCTTATTCCAAATGTAATAATATATTTGTACTAAAAACTAGATGATGAAGTCAGAAATAGTTGCCAAATGTGATTTAATAATAATAATAATATTATTATTATGTTAAATTTGTATTTTTCCTTTGACATTTAAATTTTTTTAATATGTAAAATTAAATTTTTTTAATTGTTTTTTTCTAATTCCATTTCATTTTATTCTCCACTTTATAATGAGAAACTCACTAAAGAGCTTTCCCATTGACGAGCAGCTTGTCAAAATAACTAACAGTTAGTATTGACAGGACTCAATAGTAATAGTTTTTGACCTGCCTTGTGAAATTAATACATTTGAAATATAATTTAATCTACTCTCTTCATTTTCATGTCCACCTGCTTTTTAAAATCAGAAACTTGTTTTCTGAAAGCAGAAAAACACTGAAAGTGGAGTTTTTTTATTTTTTATTTTTACACTCTTCTGGCAGGAGACAATTAAATCAAACATAAAGTTGTAAAAGTTATGATTTAAAAACACAAACAGAATATAAACAGTGAGTCGGAAGCAGTCAAGAGGGAACGATATAAACACATTTATGAAAACGGAAACATCTACATGATGAAGTGCGATTATTGAACCTTTATATGAAAAAACTCGATGCTGCATTATTACAGAGACACAGAGTGAACTTTCTGCTCCTTAGCTCATATTGTTTCTTTAAAAGTTCAGCTTTACTTTGAGTTATTGTGATTTATCTCTCATTTCCTCAACATCCGTTCATATTTCTCAATATTACTGAGCAAAGGAGGGAATTTCCTCTGATTTGGCAGAGATTTACCAAGACTCAGGAATGGCCTGATGAGGTCAAAGATGGTGGAGATCTTAGTGTTTTATAACTACATCAACATATATAAATGTATTAAATGAGAAGAAAGACACGTTTTATACTGTTTGATTATTCTGACAGTTAATTGGATAAAACAATTTGACATATTCTACAGATTTCTCATTTAACTACTTAATCATTTTTGTACAATATTACAAATACATTAAAATATGCAAATAATTCAATTCATTTTTAATAACAAAATAAATATTTTATTGCCTAAAATTTAATTGAATATCATTCCTTTAGTGAATTTGAACCAGACGAAGATAAAACATATTTACACACAAAGATGTTTTTCATTTTAAATGCAAAATGTATAAATATTTTTGTACAGTTTTGACTTAATTACTGCTCTGAATAAGTTGTATTTTCAGCAAATAGACTATTTTGAGTCTGTATACTCTAGTTAGCGATTAATCGTTTGCTAAAATAGTTAACAATTAGAGAAATAATCAGTCTCATCACAATTAATTCGATTAATCATTATAGCCATAATTATTAATGTCATCTGTGTTTATAACTAACCACTTCATTTAAACTAATTTAAAAATCTACTACACCCACCATCATTTAAATGTGCTTCTGATTATTCTTTGCTTTTCCAAACATTGCATTATTTCCCAATAGCAACTCATGGACAAGAGATGTTAGCAAAATAATTTCCAAAGTTTTAGAAGACATAAAATTGTGACATAAAGGCCTGGAAGTTCCTCCAGAATGAATGAAAAGACAGGAAAACTGGTCAGGAAAGCTGCCAAGAGGTCTACAGCAACATTCAGAATGAGCAGCAGGAATTTCTGGCAGGTAAAGGGTGTGGAGTACATGTGGGAACAATCTCTTGTACTGATCAAGTGTCTGGGCTGCAGCGGTAAGACAGAAGATGGAGGAAATTATCTAGACCCTGCTAAATTTAACAAAAAACACATTTGAAGTGTTGAAACGTTGAAATCAATGTTCAGCTTGGTGCAGATGCTACGCATGAAGCATCTTTGGTGGCTGTTGGGAAATGTCCTTGTGTGTGGAAGAGTCAGGAGTTGTGGGGTTGAGATGTGATTCGATTCACTGACACAGACTTTTTAAATATTTTTCATAATTCTAGTCTTCAGGCACCTGTTTACGTCCTGATTTGCTTCTTCTGCTGCAGAATTATGATGCATATCTCACATCAATGGCTTAAAAGTTTGATAAGATGTGACATAGAGTACAGACTGCAGACATTATCAAAATAATTAGTTACGTATCTGATTTAGTACTACATATTGAAGTGGCCCAATTTAGATTTTTGGGGGTAAAAAATAGGAATTGTTCCTTTTAGATGCAGAAAGAGTTGGATATGATCGCATTATCTGATGTGAAAATACCATCGGAAAAAGACAAGATTTGGATTTACTCAATATTTTTTATATTAAAAACTTTTTTTTAAACTTTCCATTGAATAACTTAAGGTTTATCCAGGACTTCCCTCAAATATTTGAGACTTGATCAGTTTTCCACTCAGAAATGTTGGACTTAACATGGATTTGATCTCTGCACTGCAAAAATACAAAATCTTACTAAGTACTTTTGATGTAGTTTCTCATGCAAATGTTGCAGCACATTTGAAAAATGATCAAACTTACTTACAAGTAACTTTTCAACGTGATGTATGAACTTGCTTTAAGTAAATAATTCCTTAATATTGATTTTAAAAAGGGACTAGTTTCATTGGCAGATTATTTCACTTTCCATTTTTCTCATGTTAAAAGTGAAATAATCTGCAAATAGAAATAGTTCTTTCATATCAATATTAAGGAATTGCTGACTTAAAACACCCTCATATGTCTTGTTAAAAAGTTACTTGTAAGTTATTTTTTAACTTACTTTAAGTATATTAACATATTTGCACTAGAAACTAGACTAGAAATACTTGGTAAGATTTTGTGTTTTTGCAGTGCAAAGACTGGAGACTTTTTTTCTCAAAGATATTGAATAAACACAAAATCTTACAAAGTATTTCTTGTCTATTTTCTGGTGCAAATATCAGTACATTTGCAGACACTGGATCAAAATACTTGCTCGGATTTTGTATTTTTACAGTGATGAAACTTTACTTGTAGAAAATATGACCCATATATCTTTCAGTCACATTATATAAAATCACTATTGTCTGGTGGTGGGTCTAACATTTAAAGACTCCATTTGTCCCTCTTGTTTCCCTGAAGTCTCCATTCGCTGGTTATCTGGCCACACAAAGAAGACGTAGATGGAGGGTTAGCACCTCTGCTGCTCACGCGTAGTTAAGTGTAATGATGCTAACACAGTGTTCGTAAAAATACGAGAATGGAGGATCAAAGAGACGGCTGAGGGCCATTTCTAACCTGGTTGGAGAGCAGATAGATAATAACCCAGCTGCGCTGAAGTTCCTTTCAAGTGTGACTTCAAGATGTTTTCTGCCTTTTAGTAAGTGTGAGCAACTGGGGGCAAGAAAAGCATAATTGAGGAAAATAGGACAGACAGAGGAAGTAAACAATGTCACGATTGTTCAACGGCGTCGACTGAAATGCATTGATTAGTTTTTTTCTATTGGGCCTTGAGAATAAAAAATATTCTAATGTACAGTTGTGTGAAAAAGTATTAGGTTAGAAATGTTCGTCCCGTATTACCGGGATCTAGATAATCAGAGTAAATAAAACAAAAAGGATTAGAATAATGTTTATGATAGGTAGTTAGTCTTTTAAATCATTTTGGATGAATTTTGTGAAACAGTCAAATTTAAGAAGCAAACTTTCTCATGTGCTTTATATCATTAGCTAACTTTCCAGTACAAATGTCACAAAACGTTGTTGATATTCCGCTAATGTACCCCCCCACACACACAAATTAATAATTGCGGTTTTCCCATTAAATAAGAAACACAATTAAAATCAAGCGTGAATAAGTTTGTTTATGCAATAAGTCAATAAAAACATGCCACGACTTCATCCTCCTTTTCTGTTTGTCTTCTTCATTTTTTACGCCTGTAATAACATCCTGTTGTTGATCACATGACAACAGAAGGATAAAACGCTAGCTTTCCTGGCAGATTGTGCAACTTGTAACGTGGGGAAAATTTCTTTATTATGAGTAATATAATCTGCCAGTGGAACTAGAACTTGTTTAAAGTAAATATTAAGGAATTATTGACTTAAAACTAGCTCCCATTTTGTGCTGAAAACTTATTTTCACGTTAGTTTTATCTTAACGTGAGTGTGCTAAGATATTTGCACTAGAAACTGCACCAAAAATACTTGGTACAATTTTCTATTTTTGCAGTGCTTTGATAATAAAGTTTGGTGTACTTACTCAGCTTATTCCTATCTGGTACTAAATTAGTTTGATGACCTGAAACATTTTAAATGTGACAAAAAAAATCTGTAATGAAGAATCATCTTTTATGCAGCACAATGGCTGTATGTAAAATTTTCCCGTCTGGATCACGCAGACATCTCAAATGCTGCAGGTGTTTATTTTAAACCCACTTGTTGCTGTGGAGCTCCTTAATTAAATGTTTGGCGCTGTCTAATGCTGCACATGCATGCCGAGCGGCAGCCCCCAGTGGATTATAATTATCTAGATAAACATTGTGAACTCTAGGAGTGACCATAACTGATGAATCTGTACCTTGAAGGCTCCCGTTGGAAAACCGTAATTAAACCGCCGTGCTCCATTCCAGCATGTCGACCTTCAGAGCTGGATTCATTTAGGCTGCTTGGTGAACTTTTAAAAGTAAAACAGATGGCATGTGTTATTTATCTTTAAGATATTTGTGTGTGGTTTCTTTCAGGATGAGAGCAGAATTGTGTGTCTGTACATTAAAATGGACGTTACTATAACCATAGGATCTGCTTTTTACTCCGCGCGGCATGTGGATTGTTGCTTTTTTATTTCACCGTTTGTCTTTTTGTCAGCAATATTGCAGAAAACGAATAAAACCGAGTCACGAAGAACTTAGAGCGTGGATAAATCTGTTTAGTTTTGAGAAATATGGGTGGATTGAGAAAACGTCTGTTGAAATTGCAAAAAGTTATAGATAGATGTTTTAACTGAGGTAGGAGAGCAAATGCATTTACTGACTACTAATGAAACACTATATTATTAAATATGTCTAAAATATATATACTAAAATATAATATTTGTAAAGAAAACACAGAGCTAATCCTAATACATACAATAGTTTCAAACGGCAGTAGAAAAAGGGGGAGGAGCTGTCAGTTCATAAAGTAAGAAGTGCTTCCTCCTGTTAGTGGATTAGAAAGTTTTTCATTGGATTTAAAATGTTTCCTCAAATGATGGTGTCTATGTTGGGCTATCTTTGTTTTTTACTTTTATTTTTAACGTCCTTTGCATTTTTTTTGTATAAAAAATGCTACATAAATAGTCTGATTGATTATATTTGTATTTCAACCATTCTTTGAGAGCAACAAACTTCAAAAATGTGTGCAGACTGCTCCCAGTTACAATAAATAAAAGAAATACGGCCTACACCAGAATAAACACCTAAATCTCACACAATGGACATCATAATTTAGTTTTTTTGGCTGAAAACCTGTTTTACTTAACATCATCTGTCTTTATAACACAACACTTATGGTACAATTTACGACAAAAGCTGAATTTCACTTGTTTTACTCACAGAAATGTGAACTTCAACTGCAACCACTATATCACAACCTTGGACATAAAAAACTATCATAACCCATGAAAAGCGAGTAACTTGTGTCAGACAAATTATATAGAAAACAGTTTACTTGCGGTTCAGTTTTCATATTTTAAAATACATTTTGACAAACTTAATTTAGGAAAACAATGGTTTTAAAGGCTGATTCCATATATATATATTCCTATCCTCATGTAACATTCACTATATTGCTAAAAGTATTTGCTCACCCATCCAAATTATTGGAATCAGGCGTTCCAATCACTTCCATGTGATAGGATGCCACCTGTGCAAATCCTGTCGTGAAATTTCCTCGCTCCTAAATATTCCACAGTCAACTGTCAGCTGTAGTATGAGAAAATGGAAATGTTTGGGAACGACAGCAACTCAGCCACGAAGTGGTCGCCCACGTAGACTGATGGAGCGGGGGCAGCGGATGCTGACGTGCATAGTGCAAAGAGGTCACTAACGTTCTGCTGTCGATCACTACAGACCTCCAAACGTAATGTGGCCTTCAGATTAGCTCCAGAACAGAGCGCAGAGAGCTTCGTGGAATGGAAGCTCCATGGTGGAGCAGCTGCATCCAACCAGACATCACCAAGGTCAATGCAAAGCGTCAGATGCTGTGGTGTAAAGTACGGCGCCACTAGATTCTAGAGCAGTGGAGGCGCGTTCTCCATCTGGCAATCTAATGGATGAGTCTGGGTTTGAGTCAGGAGAGCGGTGCTTGCCGGACTGCATTGTGCCAAGTGTAAAGTTTGGTGGAGGGGGGGTTATGCTGTGGGCTTGTTTTTCAGGAGCTGGGCTTTGCCCCTTAGTTCAAGTGAAAGGAACTCTGAATGCTTCAGCATACCAGGACAATTTGGACGATTCCAAGCTCCCTACTTTGTGGGAAGAGTTTGGAGCTAATTGCTTCCTTTTCCAACATGGCTGTTCACCAGTGCACAAAGCAAGGTTTATAAAGACACGGATGGTAGAGACTGGTGTGGATGAACTTGACTGGCCTCCACAGAGTCCTGACCTCAACACCTTTAAGTTGAATTAGAGCAGAGACTGAGAGCCAGACCTTCTCATCCAACATCAGTGTGTGACTTCACAAATGTGCTTCTGGAAGAATGGTTACAAATCCCTATAAACACTCCTAAACCTTATGGAGAGCCTTCCCAGAAGAGTAAAAGCTGTTCAAGCTGCAAAGGGTGGACCAATGTCATACTGAATAAACCCCATGGATTAAGAATGGGAGGTCACTTAACTTCATATGTGAGTCAAGGCAGGTCAGCGAATACTTTTGGCTGTAGAGTGTATCTCTTAGTAACATCTCTTGCCAACTATTAGTTTGAAATACGAAACATGTCCTTTCTGTCTGCACAGATCGTTTCCAAATAAGAGGGTGGAGATCTCGTCAGAGTGCAAAAACAACAACATGTCAGAACAGTTCTGATGGAGGAAGAGAACAAACAACACTCAAAGCAACCGTTACCGACTCATCCTTGTGTTTTTAATTTTCCCCATATTTCAGGAAGCATTAAATTAGCACACTGTCAGCAGTAATCTCTCTGAAGTCGCTGGACAGCTGATTCCACTTAACTGCAGTAAAGTGGTGAGTCATGGTGAGGATGAACTGCGACTCTGCAGGTCAGAAAATTCACCAAGTTTCTGATTCCATGCTTTTTCCATTTTCCTGTTTGTTCCACAAAATAATGGGTTCACGGTTTAAAAGTGCTGTTGAGCTTCATGATAATGTGTGCATTAGATGTGAATTTAGTACATGCATTTAGTTTACTTAGAAATTTCCAGTGACAAGAGATTTCTAATTGGGTAAATGCATTTTGAATAAGTCACTCAAGTTGATAGTTATTGTATAACAGGGGTCTACAACCTGCAACGTGGCTCTTAAAAACTTTGACTAAAAATGATAAACAAATGAAGTTTTAATAATATATATATATATGAATGCAGGTTTTGGTTATTTTCCTTTTTTTCCTTAATAATTGCTCAAAATACCAATTATATCAAAATCACATGTTTTTTTCCTTTATGTCTGCTGAATTGTGGTAACATTGAATTTATATGTTCTATAAATGTCAAGGACATTGCTTTCAAAGCCTTGTTTTTATATTTTCTTGTTGGAGAAAACTGAATGGTATGTTTAAAAAAACTTTTTTCTGTGAAAGGGTGACATGTTTGTGCGTCTTTTACAGTAAACCAGTTAAATGGAGCCAAGCTGCAACCAATTAAACTATAAATTGAATCACGGGGCTTAATTGTTAAATGCTGGAAGCCTGATTCACAGCGCATGAAGGCGTCTTTAGATGTGCATCTGGCTGCAAACAATAGTAAAACTGTTTTTGTGTGCAAAAAAATAAGTAAAAAATCTTGATGGATTGTTTTGAAATTAACTGAAAACCTTAATAAAGATCCAGTTATGTCACCAACACACTTTATGGCAGCCCAGAATCAGTTAGAAAGTACAAAAACATCCTACATTTAATGAATCAGAGGAGTGGAAAATACCTAATAATTCATTTACACTTTGGTGTAAAACATTTGTACTTTTAAACCTCTATTCTCCCAAAAAGGTGGCGTTCAAGAACAAAAATAAGTTTAAATTTGATTTAGTTCACCAGAAAGTGATTGGAAAAAAGAAATATTTCCACATACCATTTTTCTATTTTAATCATAAAAAGTTGGGCACAATCATTTTGAAGCTGGTTTTATTTTAGATGAAAACAATCAGAATCAGCTTTCTGTGCAATAACAAGAAATTTGACTTTTGCGCCACTTCGCTCAGTGAAGATATTTAAACATACAAGGGAAATAAGGTTTTTATATATGTATAAAGAGAATACAGATAGTCAAATATAAAATGTGCACAAAAACAATATATTTAACAGTTTATGCTTAATCTTTATAAGCTTAGTTCATTGCCTGTCACTGCAGGTTAATGTTCTGTTAAATGTTCTACCAAGCTCAGCAACAGCAACTTAGAAAGTATTGAAATAGTCAGTGATTAGTTGTAACTTTGTGTGTTTACTTTAAAAAAAAAAAGAATTTTATTCATTAGAATGAAACCTTTAATGTGAAAATTATGCAGTTGCCCTCTGAAGAGTAATAGACTGACCTTGTTAGTCTCTCTCTAGTCTAAGAAGCTTGTTATAAAACAATTATTAAAATTAATAGAATAAATCTTTCCACTCTGCATTCAAAATGACACAGTTCTAATATTAACTCACTTCTGCCTCTGATTGGCTGATCACCCCCTCCTGATGTCTCCTTCCCCAATAACTCCGGTTGCAGTTTTTCTTTTTCTTTTTTTTGTTTGTTTGTTTGTTTGCATCATGTACTATACATTTGTCTAAATCATTCCTTTTCAAACTGTTGTAGTTAGACACTACAAATAAACTTTTTTTTTAACTTAATTTATCTCTTTTTAAGGCAGCCATATTGGATTTGGAGGTGAAAAAAACACCACATTTTTAGTACACTGTAAAGCTTTTATGTAAAAGTGGAAAACATAATAAAACTGCGTTTTTAGCCAACCATTTATAGGATAACATAAATCTAGCTTCAAAATTGAGCAAATATTTGATGTTGACACAATTCTTAAATACACTCAAAAAATGACTTAATATCTTGATTAGTTAAAATACTACTTTTTTTATAAAGTCTTATAAGCGCAATGGGATTTATAAAACTTTCCTTTTGTGCACAAAACTCTTTCCTTACTTATCCTAAAAGGTTCAATTGATGTAGTTTTTTTGTTTTGCTCAACACCTGAGATTTTTGCTTTAAATATCACCTGGTTTCAATTTTCAATGCACAATCAGGAACAAGTCATGGAGGAAGTAAACAAGTATCTGGTACTTTTTCCAATTCTGTCCCTGGTGGTTCTGGTTTTATTAGCTGTCGAATCATAGGTGGAGACTTTGAATTTATTCTTCATTTTATTGTCAAACCTCAGATTAAAGGCAAAACTTAAAAACAAACCTCTTTCCTTAGAGTCCTCAGAGAGCAATAAACTAAATAAATCTTAAAATTTAGTCCTTTTATTTAATATTTTGAGTACTAAGCGCTGTAGTCAGGGTAGTCCTTCAGATGAGTGATTGTTTATAATATAACGAATCAGTTGATATTAGAGAATATCTGTTAGTCTGAATAATAATATTGATAATAATAACAGAGAAATCTACAAGAGTTTCCCAATCTTGATAGCGATCGCTCAATGCAAAAAAAAATAAAACTTTAGTTTTGTGTGTTATTTTTTAATTAATAAAGTCAGTGATTGATTTTTGATATGTTGAGAGAAAATATGTCACTCTTCCAAAAAGAAGCAAGTTTTTAGTGTTGAAAGTGAGTTTAACAGGCTTTTAATCAGCAGTAGTAACTAAAAATGTAAGATCCAACTTGAGGAAAATGTGAGCCTCCATTTTGAAAGTGTTACGGGAATCAATCAGATCTTGAAATCTTCAGCTAAGCGTTTTTGTAACCTGGGAGATAAATATTTAAATTGAATTACTAGAGGATATTTCTATAATACTTATTGAATTGTAGTAGTTTCTCATGGAACCAACTGTTGGGGAATTTTTGAGGTTTTATTGCATTAATGTGAACTAAATGCATTTTATTTTCTGAGGCTGTAGAAGTTCCTGTAAAGCAAATTTATAGTTTCAAAAAGTGTCTAAAGCATGTATAAACTTCAAAAATCTTTGTCTTTTGCTCTAACGTTTTTTGAGGTTGTAAACAATCAGTCTCGGTTTTAAAAGCAATCGGAGGGATAAATAATTTCTCTTTGCACTGGAGGATTAAAAATGTGTTTTATCGCTTTTTTGAAAGCCCATCAGGAAGATGCTTCTTTCAGGCTTTAACATTGATCTTCAGAAAGTTTCCCTTTTCTCTTTGCTCTTAGCTATAAGATGTTTGAGGAGTTTCTTGAATTTACAGCCTGTTTCAAGTCACTCCACAGCATCTTAGTGAGATAAAGATCTGGGCTTTATCTTTGTCCAGGACTTTCTTTTTTCCCACTAAGTTCTTGATTTATCTACTTCTATGTCATCCATCTCTGTCAGGTTGCAGAGTTGAGTCTTAGCTTTAATTTTCTTGCAGATGATTTCACATTTTTCTCAAATACTTGGTGGATCTTATGATGGTAACATCCAAAGCTTCCCAAACCATGAAGATTTCACCTCCAGTTTTTCATATGGATAAAGTTAAAGGCTGTATTTGTCGTCTTTTTTCTGGCAAAATTAACATCTTGCACGTTTTTGTACTTCCATTTGTGTTTCTACTGCTTCTAAAAACAGCAGTAGAAAAAGCCCAGCTGGTTTTTGGCAAGACATTTATGTTTTTTGGTGTCTGGAAAATGAGCCATTTCAAAACCTCCAGAATGTAACGTCACAAATCAGCAGACACTGCACTGTTGCTTAGTAACCCCAGCAAAGCCGTGACCTAGCAACCCAAGTGGAGCTCCATCAAATTTGGTCAGCTGGTTTTACCGCTGTACAATGGCTGCTGGAAAAGACACGTGTTTTGTTGTTGACTTGCCATCCAGAAACCACTTGCTGCATTCTTCTTGCTTGTGCAGGAGGCTCCACTTCTGCTATTCAAACATGTACAGTTGTATAATTGCTTGCAGCCATTTTCACGTGCAAGTTTAAACATTGATTTGGGGGCGTGGCCAACAGCAGCTTATCTGGATTTAAAGTTACAAGATGCCCTGAAATAACTCAAAATAGACAAAACTGTACAGTAAATTTTTGTCTAAGAATGGTTTTGTGACAAAAAACATGTAATAAGCATGTTTTGTATAGTCAATAGACCTACCCTAATCTGTTCAATGAAGCATCGTAGGACACCTTTAAGTCTGATCTTTATGTTTTTGTGGAGCAAAAGTTTCCTTCTTTCAAACATGTTGTGAAAGTTAACCTTATAAATATACGTTTCTGTAAATACACTCCTAAAAATGACACTGTATGAGCCTTAGACTTTCTTCAGCATCTTATGGTCTGCTTTTAGGGTAAACTGCCTTTGTTAGCCAGATGTGGGCATGCTGGCAGTTGTTTTGGATGTCTTTTAAATGGGTTGGCTAATCCCTTATTAGCTTGTTTTCAACCACTAACCATAAATTAATGGGTTCAGGACTTTCAGAAGTCAACTTGAGCATATATTAACCTACATCCATACAAAACAATATGGAAAGCTGTTCCAGAAGTTGTTATAAAAAGATGGGCAGTTTTAATTCCCTATGGTTTAAAAACTGACAGTTCAGTTCATATGTGGGTGAACAAAACTTTGTAGGTTAAAGGTCAAATCTGATGTGTTCATTTTCACTGTGCAGCATGTAGAAAACCAAAGCAAAAGAGCTGAAGATAAGAGAGCTAAACTGAGCCGAAACTAGTAATAAAATGTTTTACGAGTGGGACTTTACTGATAATCCTCTGCAGCTAAACAATATATAAAAGTTGGAGGTCTGCAGGTCCATAAATTAAGTGTGAGCAGAAGCCAAGAACTTTGTGTCCTCCCGACTTAACAAAAGCTGTCAGTAATCATTCCCACGTTGTGTGAGCGACCTCGTTAAGGACGGCTTAAGAGCATTTTGTGGATTTCTCAGTTTGTGTGGTTGTGTTTGAATGCCTTTAATTACTAACAAGTCTGCAGTTGACTGACAGAAAATTGAAGATGCAAAGTATATTTATGGTTCATGTGCGTGCTGGTATGTACGTTCGTATTTGTTGAACAGACGAGATGAGTTCAAACGGTTGAAGCTTTCAAAATATATCTGAGTGATGGAAAAAGAATGAACTGGGAATTAACCATCTGATAAAACCTTGTCTGGTTTTTACTTTTTATTTGGATAAGCATCAAACCAGTTTTAGGTTTCCTCCATAAACTCCCCCTATAAAACCTGACAAATGAAGATTTTATTTCAAGTAATGAACACAAATGATGCTTTACTGTAAGGCGACTATCTGGAAGTCCTCATGCAAAAGTCTATTGAGACACTAAGTAAGAAGAGCCTTTCCTGGGCAGAAGACAAATAAATACACCAAGCTTAGAGACACAGCAGGAATGTTAAAAGGACTCAGCCATATAATTGGCTGAATTCTTGTATCAATCATCAGTACATTATGAAAAATGCATTTCTGGACTTCTTCTCTCAGTAACTTAGTAATTTAATGTAATTTAGAGCAAGTTGCATTTTATTGAATATTAAGTTTAGCTTTAGTTTTGGCATCAGATGGAGCTCAGAAAAGGTCAATTTTCCGCCGTCATGTGATGGGTGCTATTAGTTTTCCCGTGTGGGTGACGCTGACATCACTGAGGAAGACGTTTGGGGAGTGGATGAAGATAGCGGCATTACGCACCGACTCTCCATCTCAGGAACATAATTACTGATAGTGACCTTTCCGTTTAATGCCATCAGTGTTGTCGAGGCCTTTCAAGCTGAAAAGATGCTTTCAGTTCTCCTACACAGAAATTTCAACTTATAAGACCCTTATATAATCCTTTATTAACAACATCCATCCACCTACTGTCTATACTTGCTTTTCCCTGCAGAGTTGCTTGTGGGCTTGGAGCCTAAATCTGTTATGTGATAAGTGAGATGTCCTAGATTTCCTAAAATTCGTACCATACTTTTATTTTCCCACTCAAAAAGACACATTGTTATCCATGAATCTACATTAACTTTTTCACTTTTGTCTCATTAGTCCTCCGTGTTGGCCCATGTGGAATGGAGTTTGTGTGATTTTGGTCTGCAGTGATTTTGACAGGAATTCTAGATGTCAAATCCTGAACTTTGACCTTACCAGAGGCAAGTGTTGTTCCTTTCTGACCAATCACTGCAATGCCTTATCACCCTTTTTAAGCTGAATCTGTGAGATGAAATCATATGTGATGCTAAAGAGTAACGTTTTTTCTTTTTTCCCTGCAAAAAACATTTTGAGAACTTCAGTAAAATTTGATTATTCATTTTACTTGCCAATGTGTGCAAAACTTTGTGTTGAAAAAACACAGTTTTGTGATTGTAATGTATACATTAAATAAGAAATGCAATTAAAATCACAGGGGAATAAGTTTGTTCATGCATGAAGTCATTAAAAAATATGCAGTGCCATCATCCTACCACTTCCTGTTGTCTTCTTTGTCGTTTCCACCAGTAGTAACATCCTGTTGTTGATTACGACTCGTGTGGTGCAAAAAAAGGTTTTCATTTGCAGTTTTGCAAATTAAACTCACTTTAATACATCTGAAAAACATGCTAGCACAAAAACATAAAAAAAAAAAAAAAAAAATTTATTTTCAAAATTGCCCTCTTTTCATTAATCTAATTTATTTTTCGTAATTCTGATTTGTGAAATTATAGGGAAATTATGGAAATGCCTCAACGGTGGTTTTCTGAAGTCACAAAACTGCTAGATATCAGCAACTTTTGATTGAAAAATAAGTAGTTTGTTTTAGATATATTTATGGTGTCAAACAGGTTTTATTTTTATGTTTTTTAACTATTATTATTATATAGGTCTGGTAGTAATCGGGCCAATAAATTGGTACAAAGACGGATGCTTTTTGAAAGTGGTGCACACCGCCACATATTCTGAACATCTTGCATAATGTCTATAGTAAGAAACAAATTTGAAAATGTATTCGGGCTGAAGTGCTGTGAGTACTGTAGGTGAATTACTTTACCAAGCATACTCCTTAAAATTCATATTCAAAATTAATTAGTGTGGAGCATCACCTCTGTTTTACCTGTCAAACTATTCACTTTTCTTCGTCTTCTACTCTCAAGGTTTGTTGCATTTTCTTTTCAGATCTGACAGGAACAGATTTTATGATTACACAAAATTACAGCTCTAGTCCACTCAGGAATTTTGCTTCAGGGGAATAAACACCATGAACTGACCCACAGAGTGACTCACGCTTGAATGAAGGTGATGAGGGTTACGACACGCTCTCAGCACAGCTGTAAATGTTCTACCTGAGAAGAAAATGCATCTTGTTGTGCATTTAGTGCATCTTGTTGTGCATTTAGTGCATCTTGTTGTGCATTCGTTCCTGCTTGCATTGGATTTTAATTTCTTAGTTTTACAAAACGGTATGTAAGACCTTTTTGTCACAAGGCAAAACAAAGATTTCTAAAAACTGAACGTTATTTTCTACACTATATGCTGAAATGTCCCGCTCATTCAGGACACACAGCTAGGAGTGGTAATGAAATTGTAAAGCTGTGTAACAGGTAGCAGAAAGGACAAATGCACATATTTTTGCATCTCTTTCAGCTACAATTCAAAGAAACAGAAGAAAAATTTGCTTTTTTGTCTTAATTAACCCTTCTGGGCTAAGTACCTTTTAAAATTACATAAACTGAATTGAATTTGGCATATATTTCTTACATTTATTTATTAAATCGACTATTTATGGCATCTGTTGTATCATTCCACAATCGTAAAAATATCTCCCAAAGAAGTTCAGCAGCATTATTTCCATCTGTGTTTACATACTGACGCAGACTCCCTGTGAGAACATATACACACTCACGGCAGGGCAGCAGATTTAAAAACCTGCGGCTTTCTTTAAAATTTCTGGTAAATTCAATTATGTTGCTCTGGACTCCTCTCCTGCCCCATAGGGAACAGAGAGATTTGTTATATGCATACCAGGTGTGTCTACATCAGGGGTCTCAAACTCCAGGCCTCGAGGGCCGCAGTCCTGCAGTTTTTACATGTGCCACAGGTACAAAACACTGGAATGAAATGACTTAATGACCTCCTCCTTGTGTAGACCAGTTTTCCAGAGCCTTAATGACCTAATTATTCTGTTCAGGTGTGGTGCAGCAGAGGCACATCTAAAAGTTGCAGGACTGCGGCCCTCGAGGACTGGAGTTTGAGACCCCTGGTCTACATGCAGCCACAGTGGAACACAACCAGTTCCCACACACTCCATGTGGGAAACCACAGACTGGGAAGAGCTGGTGAATCTGGTAGACACAGATTATAACAGATTAAGTCCAACCACCGTCTAGACGTGGTTGTGTTCAATATGTTTGCTGTCATGCTAATAATAAACCACAGATGACACAGGAAGTCAGGGTGGCCTCCTGTAGCAAAGACACGGTGGAGATTAAATCAGAACATGAGTACAGCTCAACTTAAAGGGACAGTATTGTGTATTTTCCAATCACATTGTGCCATTTTATAGCATAATAAAGTGACTATGTTATCTTCAGTGCTACATGACTTAAAGGAAATTTGACTTTGTAATTTAACGCCTTGAAATTGGGCGTCTGTCTCTTTAAGAAGCTCCTTCTTATGGAGCTCCACGTCACAAGTAAGTTATGAGTAACATTCAGTGAAATATCTGAGCTTGTTTTAAGTCAATAATTCCTTAATATTGATGAAAAAAATATTAGTTCCTCTGGCAGATTATTTCACCTATAACATGAGAAAAATGTATTGTAAAATTAGCTATTCTCCTTCTTATTCATAGCTTTACTGTTGCATCTCCAGTCCAGTTTCCTTTGTTTTATTCACATCCAAGATACAATGATTGTTTTTCTGACAATGACAAACTTTATAATACACACAATGACTGCAGAGTCATCACTGTAAATGTAAAACATAATGACCTCACAACATATATGTAGTAATAGCTAATTCTTAATTTGAGTTCATAAGTAGGAGAATAAAATTCAACCAGAGATGGCAGCCTGGATACCTAACAAACTGGCACCCAGAGAATGTATTTCATACAGTTTGTGGTTAGCCATGTCTGCCTATAATTCGCTGCTCTAAATGGTTACTTTTGACAAAAATCATACTTCAAAGTACTAAAATTCTTACGGCATTTACATATCTGTATTTTCTGCTCCAGTCCAGCATTTTTTTCTTTGATGCATTCAGGCATGATCACATTCTGTCCAAAAGCTGTCAGCCAAAAACGCACACATTACATCAGATATTTTACTACAGGCAGCTTAATATACAAATAATATTTTAAACAACCATTAATAATTGCAAAACCTCTTTACTGCTGACCCGCCATTTTCTTTATCTTTACATTGAATCTACAAAGCAGATTGTATGAAATACATCCAGAGAAAAACATGTCCATTATTTCAGTTTGTACCTATTTTTTGTTGGTTTGTCCGTTCTGCAGCCACAAACACAGTAATACAGCAAAGTGATTAAAAACTAAATTTTTGAATATTACTTTCATTATCAGAACACTCCATGCCCTGACCTTGAAGAATAACATCTGAGTGAAGGAATCATGTCGAAATGGTGTTATTAGATTAAAAGTGATGGTGCATAAATGACGGATTAAGCTATTTTTTTGTCTGTAGTGCTGGATAAGGAGTCAAGCGTAGTTATTTTCTCTGGCTGGTCCTTCAAACATTTGGAGTCAAAACAAAACCAGTCTCAGGATTCTAGATTTGTTTCTACAGCTGTAAAAACAGACATAACCAGTGCTAAGCGTGCGCTATCACCAGTCCAAGGTGGTGGGGAGGAAACTCATACGTTTTCTAAAACGTTAATGAAGTTTCATTACAGATGATTTCTATAATCAGCAATCAATGTAACAAAAGAGTAAATTGTGAATGTTTTAGTTTGTTTCTTACATGTCTGTATATATAAAGAGACAACAGCCAGTTACCCTCAGAAGCTAATAAGCTAATCTACATATTTATTGATTAGCTTCTTTTTTCTAAACTATTGGTTGAAAAGCAACACAAAGTTGTTTTGTTAGCTGATTCTTGGGTCAAATGTTTGCTGAATCAGGGTTCATTTAACCCAACATGGGTGATGATGGGGTTTGATTAACTTCAATAAAATGGGTTAAAGTGACCAAAGCCTGCAGTTAAAGTTTCAAAAGAATCGGTTGAAAAGAAAAGAAATGCTAGCTAGGATTACTAAACGTTATATTTGAATAAATAAAATCTAGGTGGGTGAAATTACACACAAAGCAACCAAATAATTTAACACTCATGTTTTTAAAACATACTTTGATTCAACAAATATGTTTGTTTAGGATTGTAAATGAGTCAGGCATTGATCAAAAATAAGAAGACATTGTAGAAGTGGGTTGAAAATACTTTTAAAAAAAAGTTTTTTCTTATTAAAGCAGTCAACTTTTTGAATGTTTGCACTGGTTTTTCAATGACAGCCTCTGTACCTTCACCCTAATCTTTAGCTCCCTCCACATATTCTCTGCCAGATTTAAGTCAGGGTTACAAGTTACCTTAAATCTAAATCTGCCAGGACTATAAAGAATTTTAAGCCTAACTTTATGTTTAAGAGCGTTTTAAAATATTTTAAATGAGAAACTCCTTGGTGTTGAACATAACTGACACAAATTTCTGCTACCTCTTTTATAGTTTCAAGGCTAATGAACAAACTCATTATTCACTATGAAATCCAGTGAATTAAACAGAAAAATCCTCAAATATGCAAATTTTCCACTCAAATGTATAAAAATAGCCCACCAATAGGTGAATCCGTGAATACTGAGCCTGAAGTCAACATTTTTAAATGATGTATTTTTTTTAATTTTACCATATCCTGGGTCAATGGGTCCGAATTTGGTTAAAACTGCCCAATTTCTGTCCCAAAAGTCCGAATCCAACATTTTGATTGGATAAATTCTCCAGCATTTTTTTGAGTTGTTCCAATTTTTCCGGACAGATACAAAAAGAACAACTAAACTTCACACAAGCTAAAATTTAGAGCAGTCTTTCTCAAACTGTGGTCCGTGGGCGCCCCTTAGTGGTCTGCTAGGTACTGCATGTAAACGACCGTTTATTAGCCGTGACGTCAGCTCAAAAGGCGACGCTAAAGCTAGCTTAAAAAAGTAATAGATGAGTGGCTTAAAACCGTGTCACTCAAAAGTAAAGCTGAAGATACCGATGGGAAGCAAATAACTGAAATATTATATGATTGGAGGAAGTCAAGAAATACTTGTTGAGAGTATTGGTGAGTCATTCATGAGCGATTCGATTCTTTTGAACGGCTCTATGCCATGACCGAGTCTCAGTTGGTGAGAACTGTTATTTGTTGTACTACTTTGCTTGCTTACAATGCTTTGCTTACGTGCTAACAGCTATTGTTGTTTTCATTTGATCGGAAAATAAATATAATTGATATAAATGGGTGGATCATTTTTATATTTAATAGTGCAGAAGAGGATTTTTGTTTCAGGTAAAGCAACTCAAGTCTATTTTTTTCTCGTTATGCTTCTAAATTACAAATATCCCTAACATGTTATTAATTCACACAACACTTGGTAGTAAAGATCAACTTTAAAAATATATATATTATTGGACAATAATGAAAAGCGTAGAATCCACACTTTCTGAATCTGTAAATAACTAAACGCCCCAAATAGACTTATTTGTGATTTTGTCGTGGCTTGTCACATTTACAAAACAGCACCACCCTTCTTAAGATGAACAAAGAAGACAACAATAAGTAAGTTAAGAGACTAATATTTTAATTTCAAATTGGATATATTTTACTTGTGTCATTGAGGGGGGAATTTCGAGTTAGGTGGTCCGTGGGTGTTTGTTAAATGGGGTAAGCGGTCCACAGCCTGAAAAAGTTTGAGAAACACTTTATTTTGCATCTTTTGGTTACTTTTCATATTAAAAAAGTTAATGGTCAATCGTGGAACTTGTGTAAGGTTGTGTCTTATAATGGATTGAGGGCAAAAAAATCCTGAAACTCTTCATCTTTAAGGACTAAACTGCTGTTTTTCTATCAGGAACTGTAATATTTTAGTCATCTGGACCACAAGCAGAAAGTATAAAAACAATTCTTTGAAACACGTCTGAAACGTCTGAAATCATTTATGGTTTCCGTCAAAGTGGTGAAACTCTGCTTTCTGAGTTAAAGCGAGTAGCCCTGCTGTGGCCGTGAAATGTCAGCAGAAAGGATGAGCGAAAGGGACAGATTTTAGATGTTATATGGTGAAAAAATTACTCGTGACCTTTTGAGCGTGAAGATGCTGGGTGGAGAGTGAGCTCCTCCAAGTCTAAGGCCATTGTTTGCTCTCTTTAGGGGGCCAGTTTATGCCTCCAGCAGAGGAATTCAGGCATTTCACATTTAAGACTTGAGTCATGGGTTACCTTAAAAAACAAACCCCACCAATGGCAGTGAAAAATGATAAAATTCAAAAACACAAAATCTCAAATATCTTTGTACACTTGAAATAAGACAAAACTAAGTTTTTTAGCAAGAAATAAGAGCTTGTTTAAGGCAATAATTCCTTAGTGTTTATGAAAAAGTACAAGTGGAACTAGTTTAGATTATATTTTCTAAACTTTTTGGTAGAAATGTATTCTCTGTGACCATTCTTTTTTTTTATCTACAATGTTTTAAATCCTCCTTCATACATTATAGATGCAGAATAACAGAACAAGATACAACTGAAGCTGAGAAAACCCCATCAAAACAAAGTCTTACTAAATTTTTATGTCTAGTTTATAGTGCAAATATCTTAGTACACTTACAATAAGACAAAAATAACTTTTCAACAATAAATAGTTCCTTAATATTCATAAAAAGTACTTGTTCCATTGGCAGATTATTTAACTTATTACAAGACATTTTTTTGCACTTTATAAGTGACATAATCTGCCAATGAAACAAGTACTTTTTCATCAATATTAAGGAGTTATAAACTTAAAACAAGCTCCTCTATAGCTGAGATGTTTTGTAGTTTTGTCTTATTTTAAAACTAGAAACTAATCCAAGAATATTTGGTAAGATTTTGTGTTTTTACAGTGTAGTACATGCCGATTGCTTAAACAAGCTAGTACGAAGCAAGTACTTTTTCTGCAATTTTAAGGATTTATTCACTGAAAACAATCTCCTATATCTAGCTGAATAGTTACTTATAGGTTGGTTTTGTCTAATTTCAACTGAACTAAGATATTTTCACTAGAAACTGGAACAGGAATACTTAGCAACATTTTGTGTTTTTGCAGTGATGAATGAATGAATGAATGTTTTAGCAGAAAAAAGATACATGCTAGCTAGCTGGGAACATGAGCAGTCATGGCATGATCTTCTGATTTTCTGTTCTTTCTGCATCATTCAGCTGAAAACACATTTGTGTTTGTATCTATTTACCACTTACGTGTGTAGAAAAAGTGGATTTGATGAATTATTAGATGTGAGAGACACACAGAGGTTGTGAATCTGTTGAATTAAATTGTTGAAGCTATTTAGACTCTTACCTTTTAAAGAACAAATGGCAAACAGAACGAGGAAGTGGAATATTATTAGAAGTTGTTTAGTTTTAGCTCTACCTTTAAACGAATAATTGCAATCTTTACTCTTTCACTGTAAAACATTTGAACCCCATTTAGTTGTCTACTGTCTTCTTCTCTTTAAAGTCAAATAAATTCAGTGAGTTTTTAGATTTTGAGCCTAAATGTGTGTTTGTAAAAGATAAACTTACAGCAGTAAGTGGTGTTAACTTCTTATTAATTTTGTCAAACATCCAAGAGTTGAATAAAGTAGAGATTTTAGGTTAACACTTAAAAAATTAAAAGAAGAAAAAGACAGGAGTGGGAACTATTTCCCAGAATGCTTAGCAGCATGTTTTAGTACCCTGATATGGAAGTGCGCTACATTGATCTGACTCTTGTGTTTATTTTAATGCCCTTTGCACACTACATGTTTCTGAGGTGAATTCACTGTGAGGTTTAATAAAATTCATTATCAGATCAAAAATGTTCACGCAATTCGAAACAAGAATTTAAATTATTATAAAGTAAAATAAGTACCGTAGTTATTTTAACTTGATATCGTTAGTAAAAATACCAGAGAAATGTGGCTCTAACTAGATGAGGGCTGATTTTTCTTGCATATTGTGAAATAATTAAATGGTTAAGTTAAAACTCACAATTCAAGATTAATGAACTTACAAAAAAATGTTTAGACAATTTGTCTCTCATTGTTAAATCTACTTTATGAACTTTAATTTCTGAGTTCAAACCAAAACAATATTCTTGTTGACTTTAATTTTTATTTCCAAGGCAGCAGGTAAACTTTCATTTTCAAGTCAAACCACCTTCAAATGTTTTACAGTGTTTCTGGTCTTAGAAAGCAACAAAGAGACGGATGTTTGTTCACTTTTTAAAAGTCTTGAGTGCTCATCACATTTGTTGGTGTTGTAAATGATATCTTTGTATAAAAGTGTTTTCTTTTCTACTGAAAGTGTTAGAAAGAAAGACTTTGTAGAGCAGCTTCACTGCTAAAGGGTTTTATGGCAATACAAGTCTGTCAATGTTTATCCTGCTTTTTTTAGATATTTGAAATTTTCCAGTTTATTTTTAAGATATTCAGCAGTCTGTATGAGAGCTTTCATTCCATATTTGTCAATGAATAGCTCGGCCGCCTTTCATCTCCTTATCATTTACGTCTCTAACCGATTAGGATAAAAAGGAAAACTGCTGTTCTTGAAAACCTCAGTTTGTTCTGCTTGACTTGTTTGACCTTCGCCTTACAGGCTGCAGAGAAACAGTCATGCTATTATTCAGAGATCAGCGGCAGATTGAAGTGGCAACGGCACGGAGATGTAATCCTCTCTGTCCTCTTTGGTCCATTCGTCATGCTAGTTAGCATGACGAAGTCACGTCATGTGTCCAGAGCCCAGTCCATCACTCTCAGTCAGCAGCTCAAAGCTTTTCTCATTTTTGAGGGTTTATAATATATAATTTGCTAAACAACATGTAAAATATTAATTTTAGGAATCCTAACCAGTCTAGCAGGAAGATTGAATCTGCAAGATTAGTTTGCATGTCTATTTATGCACATTAAATGATTGAAATGTCTGTTTTAGTTCAAACTCAACTTTTTATTTGGCCTTTTAGGCTGTAGAGACACATAAATAGAGCCTTTAGAAAAAGTTGTGTGTCTATTTCTTTACATTCTGCCAAACTCCATTAACATGAAAAATTGTTTAATAGTATTGAACTTTAAGAAAGTGGTGTCCAAACTTTTGTATCAAGGGCCAAAATCCCCAAGTTGAAAGTCTTCAGGGGACAAAATTAGTCTCCATTAAAACATGCAAAAATCATATTGATGTGAATTCTTTCTCCCTTACCTGCACAACAATAAATTGAAAAAGTAATTTTTAATTTTTTTTTTACTGAAACCAACATTAGTATGAAATTAGCAGTAATGCTTACATTTATTTAACTTTTTGAGTCAATTATTCTCTATTTTCTTGGTCTATAAATTGGTTTTGGTTCATTTCCAGCGGTAAAAAATGAGAATTTTCTTTTAAAACCTTTGTTTCTGAGTGAAAAGTTGTTGGATGTTTGTTGTGTGACATCATGCTATCATCTGCTAAGGAAAGAAAAATTATTCATTTTGTAAGATGTGTACGTGCCATGGAAATCTCACCCTAAAACAGTTTTAAAAAGTGTCCATATCATCAGCTTTGGCTCCATATGCCCAAGACCAAATTTGAACTATTTTTCAGGGGTCTCACAAACTCATTCCAAGGCCCACAAATGGCCCTCGGACCGCACTTTGGACACCCAAGTACTCATAAAATGCAGAGAAAGCGGTTTATTCATATTTTAACAGCTTATATGTAATTTTATCAGTATATGTAGCCACTAATGGCCATTTGGAGAAACATTCATAATCTTGATGTGACTTCTTGAAGCATTTTTTTATTCTTGTATATGTGAGATTATTATTTTACTCTTCCAAGTACAGTAGTTTTTAAGAGTTTGGAAATCTTTTTTTTTTTTTGCAAAAAGCAGAGCTGAAATGAACTTCAATTAAACTGGAAATCTGAATAAAACTTTACAGAGGAAAATAAAGTGATACACAAATATTGAAGATGAAGGTTATGAAGGTTTTGTTTGCTGGCAGGAAATGGAAGAAGTGAAGAAGGAAGATTGACCCTGCGCTCAGTCTGTTTGTGCATATATTTAGCTAATAAATGATGTTTTTCAATGCGCCGTCTCCTTAGTCCTTATCTGACTGGAGTATTTTCTCCTCCAACCAGGCAGAATGTTGTTTGTCTTTTTAACCAAAGCAAAACAGTGGAATATGTCTCTTCCTCTCTGTTTTTCTTTTCACAGTAAGCAACGCCTGGCAGACGTTTTCTTACACCTTTGATGAGAACTTCTCAGATGAGTTTCTGCCTCACCTGGAGGATGACACCCAAAGTAAGATTAATGTGTTCAGACAGTTGAACTGAATATTTTGACGATGATTTGAGATAATTATATGAATGTGAATGTGAGCGTTTTTGACCCCGAGCTCCAGCACTGTTTTAGTCTTTTCTCGTTTTATTTTGTGTAACTTTGGTTGTGTTGATATTAGTAGATTTTACATTTTCTTTGATCAATATTTTTAATTTTCATTGTTTTGTTATATTGACTTTTTGCTGTTTCTAATTAATGTGTTTTTATTGTTTTTTTATGCATATTTTTATTTGGTCTTTTATGTTTTTTGCCACAGCATGCATAATATTTTGGATAGTGTTGAAACTAGATTCTCATACAGACACATCCAATGAATTAAAATATTATTAAAAGTTCATTTATTTCAAGAACTTAATCAATAAATAAAGCATATTATATAGATTATTTACACACTGATAGATGTTTGAAAGCCTTTATTTCTGTTCATTTTGAATTTTTTCCCTTACAGTCAATGAAAACATGACATTTAAAATAAGAATCATACATCAAATCAATTAAAAAAACAAATCACATTTTATTACAGAAATGTGGGCTTGATAAAAAGGGTATTTAATAAATGCTTAAATGTTGTATTTTAAGGTATTTTTAATCTGAAAAACAGGACTTATAGGGATATGTATTCAAATTTATTGATATTACTGTCAGTTTATTCTGATTTAATGTCAAACATTGAAATTTACAATCCAATTAGATTTTTGGGGGTAAAAAAAGGAATGTTCCTTTAGATGCAGAAAGAGTTGGATATGATCACATTATCTGATGTGAAATACCATCGGAAAAAGACAGATTTTGATTTACTCATATTTTTTATTTAAAAACTTTTTTTAACTTTCCATTGAATAATTAAGGTTTATCCAGGATTTCCCTCAAAAGAGACTTGATCAGGTTTTCCACTCAGAAATGTTGACTTAACATGGATTTGATCTCTGCACTGCAAAAATACAAAATCTTACTAAGTATTTTTGATAGTGTTCTTCATGCAAATGTTGCAGCACATTGCAATGATCAAACTTACTTACAAGTAATTTTCAACGGAGTATGAACTGCTTTAAGTACATAATTCCTTAATATGATTTTAAAAGGACTAGTTTCATTGGCAGATTATTTCACTTTCCATTTTTCATGTTAAAAGTGAAATAATCTGCAAATAGAAATAGTTCTTCATGTCAATATTAAGGAATTGCTGACTTAAAACACCCTCATATGTCTGTTAAAAGTTACTTGTAAGTTATTTTTTAACTTACTTTAAGTATATTAACATATTTGCACTAGAAACTAGACTAGAAACTTGGTAAGATTTGTGTTTTTGCAGTGCAAAGACTGGAGACTTTTTTTCTCAAAGATTGAATAAACACAAAATCTTACAAATTTCTTGTCTATTTTCTGGTGCAAATATCAGTACATTTGCAGACACTGGATCAAAATACTTGCTCGGATTTGTGTTTTTACAGTGATGAAACTTTACTTGTAGAAAATATGACCCATATATCTTTCAGTCACATTATATAAAATCACTATTGTCTGGTGGGGGTCTAACATTTAAAGACTCCATTTGTCCCTCTTGTTTCCCTGAAGTCTCCATTCGCTGGTTATCTGGCACACAAAGAAGAAGTAGATGGAGGGTTAGCACCTCTGCTGCTCACGCGTAGTTAAGTGTAATGATGCTAACACAGTGTTCGTAAAAATACGAGAATGGAGGATCAAAGAGACGGCTGAGGGCCATTTCTGACCTGGTTGGAGAGCAGATAGATAATAACCCAGCTGCGCTGAAGTTCCTTTCAAG